>NC_044042.1:22948822-23273540 GCF_901765095.1 Microcaecilia unicolor
GGGGGGAGGATGAATGGGCATGCAGGGCTAATGAAATGCAACAGTAGAGTCATACTGACAAGACTGGAGAAGTGCCAATTTTCTCCTTCATTTACACGCCTCTTGGTGCGTCCTGCCAATAGGGGCACTGGGAATGCTAGGCCAATTAAAATGGGTTATCCATGGAGCTTGCCAATGGCTTTGTGGCAGTGATGTGTGCTATCGTGCAGACGGCAAAGGTTCAATTACCAGGTCAGATCTTCTCCCTGGGTCAGGGATGCTACAGAGGTATTGTGGGAGAAAGTTCTGGTCATTGTGCAATGGTGACACCTAGTGGCCAGATTTATGGCTCATGATTGTAGGATTCCGGAAGGGCTCCCTGGTGCATGGTCCCCACTTGTGGGCTACTGCTGCACTGATTTGACTAAAATTGGGAAGGGATATAAAATAGGGGGGAAAATAACCTCTGGGTAATTGCAAACAACATTCATAGTGCTGGATCTCACACTTTAAAAGGAGTAAGAGGAAATTTCAGGGCCTAAGTCAAGCCCCCTTTAACTCTCTCTCTGTCCTGCTGACTCCCCATCTCATTATCCTACATGCTGTCTGAGGACAAATCTATAAACGGCAAAAAGAAGACCCCTATCTGGAGCCTATTCTACAAAGGTACCTACATTTCGTTATAGAATAATGGCCTGGCAGCACATGTACATGTATATAATTAAGGCATCCATGACCACCTACACCAGCCATAGAGCTGCTGTAAATGCTTATGTTTATGATACAGGTAAAAAATTCACATAAGTTATAGTATTCTATAATTTACATATGAACTGTGTGTCCCACCTATCTCAATGTAGGCTCTGTCCATGTGTAACGTTCATCTTCAAATTATGCATCATCACAGGTGCCATTTCATAGAGCAGTATGTGGCATTTTTGCATGAATGTGCCAGTATTCTGGTCATTTAGACACAATCTTGGTGCTCTTTATATAGAATTACCCCCCCCCCCTCCCCTTGCCTAGTGATCACCTAAAACTTGGCTGGCCAAGGCCAAAAATGAAGGAGGTTTAATAAAGTAATTATACCGTCCTGACCAATTTCCCGCCTGCTAACCCAGTCTTCAGGAGTTCAGATTTTGTCATGCTGCTGAAATCAGTTGAGTAGAATAATGTCTGCAAGAGGATAACCTCCTCCTATGAGTGCGTCACTCCTTCACTGAGGGCAAGGCAAGCTCGAGAGGAATGTCGTGAACTAATTTTGGTATCAGTAGAAAGAAATTCCATTAAGATGTATGAAGTCAGTGCTGTGGGGAGATGAATGAATGAGACCATCCTTAAGCAAGTGGATTACCCTCAGATGAGTGACAGTTGATGCTTAATGACCAATTAACAGCACTAAATGACTTTAATTAGAACGTACACATACAACCTTCTAGGCTTATTCTATAATGTGGTGCACATAAATTCTAATGTGTGTAGCCAAAAAGGGGGCGTGGCCATGGTGTGTAATAGGCTCTTTATGGAATCCTACGTCATGGGCCCTGACTTCATCCACTAGGTGTCACCCTTAAGCAGTGACCCTGACTGCCTCTCCCTGGGGATTGTGGATACCATATCCTCTACACCAGACACCCAGGGAAAGGAAGACCTGACTCAGGAATTAAACTAGTGACCCTCCCATTTGATAGTGCACAGCATTTTCTATCTAAGCCACAAGATCTTAAAACAGATCCCCTTCTTCTTTTCATTCTGCTGCCGATTTGATTTGGAAGGAGCAGCTGCTGTCTAAAGCAGTGGCGTAGCTACGTGGGGCCACGGGGGCATGGGTCCCCATAGATTTGGCCCTGGCACCCCCTGCCGACAATCCTCTCGATCCCACCTTCCACTGCCAACCCGCCGTTGCCGTCAGGTACCTTTGCTGGCGGAGGACCTCAACCCCCACCAGCCGAGATCCTCTTCTCCAGCCGCAGCTGTGTTGCTGATCTGCAAGGCTTCATTCACAGAAACAGAACGAAGCCTTGCAGATCAGCCAGCAACGCGGCCGCGCCAGAGAAGAGGAGTTCGGCTGGCAGGGGTCGGGGTCCCCCGCCAGCAAAGGTACCCGACGGTGACAGCGGCAGGGGAAGGGGGGGGGTCGAAAGGGTTGGCGTTGGGGGGGGGTCAAAATGGCTCTGGACCCCCCCCACCCACCGAAGTCTGGCTACGCCCCTGGTCCAAAGTCCCTGAAAGTGCCTCATCCCTGGCCATCGTGAGCTCTAGTACATGGAGGTTGCTGCTGCATTGCACTTCATTTGAAACCTCTTGCTGGTACATGTAGAGTGTGAGTACAGCACAAACAGCTGCAGAGTTGTAACAGGGAATGGAATTTGTACATACAAGGAGTCGCTATAGGAGATACCCACCCATTATTTCAAAAACCCTGAAAAAATATAGGAAATCAACTGTTAGTGCCTAAAAGAGAGGAAACCTAGCAATGAACCTCTAAATCCAGGATGTTAAACTGTCATGAAAAGGGGCACAAGCTTGGCAGCCCTGGCTTCAATACTGTTCCGTTATAGAATGAGTTACACAAGGCTGAGGAAGGGGAAAGAGGGTTCAGAATCCTGGGTCAACAGTGGCCCGGTTATCCAACCTGAGACGCAAACATTACTTAAAACAACTCTTGCGCTGGCTGTCAGAGAGAAGAATTTTAACCCCAAAGGGAAAATCTTCATCAAAGGAAACGGCTTTTAGGAAATAAAAGAAACAGATGAGCATAATAATGGCTAATAAAACAACCGAGTAATGCGGTTTGTATAGGGGACGAGCCGCTACATGCTTCCCTTGCATGAAAGAGCCATCTGTGCAGTTCACACAACTGCTGTGAGATTGAAGTTACCAATTTCTATGGCAGGGTTTCCCAAATCTGTCCTGGGGATCCCACAGCCAGCTGAGTTTTAACCATATCCACAATGAAATGTGCATGAAATAAATTTGCATACACTAGAAGCTCCAGATATGCAAATTATCTCATGCATATCCATTGTGGATGGGGGGAGAAACCAGCAGGGCAATTCCCTGGGCCTTCCCTGGCAAAGCTGAACCATGTCACTTGACACTGCCCTAGGCCTAAGTTTCTCTAATGATGTCCCTGATTTAGGCTTAAAGCAAAACAACCACAGAAGGTGATCTCTCCACAGGAGAAATGAAGAACACCAGGTACACACAGTGGATCCAAAAAAGAGTCCTCTCTCATGTAATGTCTTCCCAAACAATGTCTTTATTAAAATCAATAAAAGCCCGACATGAATCGTGTTTCGGCCACACCGGCCTGCATCAGGGGTTTATCAGCTTTGGTTGGAACAGATGAAACAGCTGAATTACAATGAAATTGTAAAGAACAAGGATGTTGTTTGTGCTAAATGTCACATTTTGGTCTCTTCCTGAGAGTCACCTATAACCTTTGCCATGGCTCAGTTTGACTTCTCCAACATTCTGAGGTTGCCTGGAACCGTGGTCTGCTAGGTGCTGTAGATCAAACTGACGTCATGAATCCCACTGATTGGCTGCGCCTTGGGTGAAGTCACAAAGCAAGCAAACCTATGAGATGCTGCAGGACGTTTAATAGGTTTGCTTGCTTTGTGACTTCACCCAAGGCGCAGCCAATCAGTGGGATTCATGACGTCAGTTTGATCTACAGCACCTAGCAGACCACGGTTCCAGGCAACCTCAGAATGTTGGAGAAGTCAAACTGAGCCATGGCAAAGGTTATAGGTGACTCTCAGGAAGAGACCAAAATGTGACATTTAGCACAAACAACATCCTTGTTCTTTACAATTTCATTGTAATTCAGCTGTTCATCTGTTCCAACCAAAGCTGATAAACCCCTGATGCAGGCCGGTGTGGCTGAAACACGATTCATGTCGGGCTTTTATTGATTTTAATAAAGACATTGTTTGGGAAGACATTACCTGAGAGAGGACTCTTTTTTGGATCCACTGTGTGTACCTGATTTAGGCTTATCAGATGACTTCACATGGTCAGGGACATTCGGGGCAAGTCCTGGTTCTGTGCTCCTCCCCCCATTGCCTCCATGAACCTGTAGGCCTGTTCTTATACAGAATAGAAGTACACCCTCCAGATAGGGTGGGGTAAATCATTGAGTGGTTTCAGCTCCCCAGTAACTTTAGCATCATCATGGATTGCAGTGGATTCTTAATTGCAATTAAACTGTGGGGACAGTGGTACAGTTTCTGTGGTTATGCAGACTGGATTGATATAATTTACATGACTGCAAAAACTTGCACCAGTGTATATGTCTTTTGGTGCAGAAGGGCTATGTCACCATGTGACAGTGCTCTGCTGGCTTAAAGCGTACTCGCAACTCGCAAGCAAGCAGAGGTGGACCTAGATGTGCCATTGGATGATGTGGTCTTAATCCATTGATACAGGACTGCTGAAGTGAGCCAGGTGTGAAGCCTGAAGTTTTTAATGGTTGGTCCAGTCAGGCAAATACTCGAAACACAATCAGCAATGAGAACTGTGATCTATAGTAAAGGTGAAACCTTTATGTTGCTATGTGGCTGCTCTGTGACTTCCAGATCCGATTTGCTCAGTTCATGTATTAAGATGCCTCTTGCTTTGGAACAAACAGCTGCAGGTGTGCTGTTTATGTATCTCAAATATTTTGACAATTAGTCAACATCAATGCATGTATTACCCATTCTTTGATAACCTCCCTATAGAAAACACAGTCCAAGCTTCAGATTCCATTTCTTTTCTGCAGTGACTGTGCCAAAAAAAAAAGCATGGCTTTTGAGATAGTTGGCAATTTGAAGGCAAAAGCTATTGGGCCTTGAAAGCTCGTGCACTGATAACAATCTTGGCCCAATAAAAAGCAGCACAGCCTGCCCAGAGTCCAATAAACAAACTATCCGATCTGAAGTTTGAGCTGTCACTTCTCAGTTGGTGTACTAGGCAACTGAGAGCATTTCATGACGTGGGATCGATTCTTTCTTGCAGGCGTCTCTCAGGAAACCAAATCTCTACGATCCCATGGCAAGCCTTCTCTGGACTCTACAGCCTGAAAGTGTTGTAAGTAATAGTTTATACTTTGGATCCAGTATTCAAAGGATTTACACTTCTAACTTTGAGAGTCATACTCCTAAATTGATCTCTTTGAAAATTTACTACAGTTAAGTGCCTAAATTTATACTCGAAATTTCACAAAGTGCCCGATATTCAGTCCACGGTGTTGACTGACTGGTGCTAACTGGCACTAATTAGCAGTTACACTACCATTTGTCAGTATTCTATAAATTGCATGTGCAAAATCTATCATGTACAACTGCAGGTGGGTGTGGACCTGGGAGGGGCATGCGAAGAAAAGAGGAGTGTCTAAGTGCCTACAGCATTTTAACCAGCCATTGAGCTGGAGTGGAGGAGTGGCCTAGTGGTTAGGGTGGTGGACTTTGGTCCTCCTGGGGAACTGAGTTTGATTCCCACTTCAGGCACAGGCAGCTCCTTGTGACTCTGGGCAAGTCACTTAACCCTCCATTGCCCCATGTAAGCCGCATTGAGCCTGCCATGAGTGGGAAAGCGCGGGGTACAAATGTAACAAAAATAAAATAGATACTATTGGAGATTCTACATGGAATGTTGCTATTCCACTAGCAACATTCCATGTAGAAGGCTGCGTAGGCTTCTGTTTCTGTGAGTCTGACGTCGATGTCAGACTCACAGAAGCAGAAGCCTGCGCGGCCACATTGGTGATCTGCAAGGGTCGACTTCTACAATAGCAACATTCCATGTAGAATCTCCAATAGTAGCAACAGTGGAAGAGTGGCCAGGGTGGTGGACTTTGGTCCTCCCTGGGGAACTGAGGAACTGAGTTCGATTCCCACTTCAGGCACAGGCAGCTCTTTGTGACTCTGGGCAAGTCACTTAACCCTCCATTGCCCCATGTAAGCCATATTGAGCCTGCCATGAGTGGGAAAGTGCGGGGTACAAATGTAACAAAAAAAAAAAAACCCATAAGGGCTTGTGCCTCGTTAGGTGTGCAAATGCAGAGTTGCATTAGTATTTTCTAAGGCAATTGTGCGTGCAACTGCTGCTATAGAATTCACAGAATCCATCATTTTTATAGTGCTACAAGGTGTATTTATTTATTGCATTTGTATCCTACATTTCCCCACCTATTTGCAGGCTCAATGTGGCTTACAATACATCATGGGTAGTGGAAATATAATAGAAAATAGACATTCAGTGTTTCAGAAAAGTTTTGGCAACATGATAATGATAAGACATGATAGTAATATAACAAGCAGATATTATAAGACATTTCTAACTATGTGTGGAGGAGTTATGTATATTCACATTGATTCCTGCTAGATGTCTGAATGTTGTTCTCATCTTCACTGTCTGCCGTTTCTTCTTGAAGCAATGCACCCTCCACTCCTTGAGTTTGGAAGGAAGGCTGAGAAAGCAGGCTTTTCGCTATTTTGGAGACCTTCCTTTGAATCGTCCCTACCTTCTCCTTAGGATAACGGGTGGGGTGGGGTGGTAGAGGGACTTCATCGTGTGTTTTTGCCTGCAAACAGCACTTGAGGTAACACAGCACTACACCAGGAGATTCACTATAAACAGAACAAGGAAGTAACAACAAAAGAGTTGGCAAGGAATTAAAACAGCCCCGAACTTGAAGAACCTTGGCCCAAATAAAGAATTAGAGTGCCCAGTTAACATCCGTCTACCGAGATCTAGCACACTGCAAAAATCAACTGATCTGGCTGGCAGACAACACCACAGTGTCTAATGAAAGGAAGAACAGTTTTCATTCCAAAGGCAGATTCAAGTAATTTTCCCCAAACTTACACACTAATAACTTGTTTACCTACAATGTATAAACTGCAGAAGCAGCCAAGAGAAAAAAAAAAACCCCACCATGTTAATTCCAATCACATCATGGCAACAGAAGGTCAATAAGAAAGGGAATGGGACTTATATACCACCTTTCTGTGGTTTTTCCAACTACATTCAAAGCGGTTTACATATTATATACAGGTATTTATTTGTACCTGGGACAATGGAGGGTTAAGTGACTTGCCCAGAGTCACAAGGAGCTGCAGTGGGACTTGAACCCAGTTCCCCAGGATCAGAGTCCGCTGCACTAACCACTAGGCTATATGGAACCCGGTGGTAAGAGCAGGAATGCCAGTATGGCATGAACTGAGTATAAGAAAAGTTTGATAGTGTCTCACACACTTGGATAATAAATTGCCTTGAAATGTACAAAATAAACTCTGACTTGACTGATAACTTCAAGTTCAGCATGAAATTGTGGCAAACCAGTCTCCATCAATTAAGGGTCTTTTTAAAGACCACTATCTAACCCCTCTTAACAAAAGATTGGACATTACTACACCTACAAAGACAAGCTGTATTTTACAACATCAGCGTATCGGATGCTTTCTGTTTATACAGACTCCTGATGCAGGCCTAGCAGCCGAAACACAGAGTTTGTGTTGAGACTTTTTTTTATTGATAAATGTTTGATTAAAAGTGTTCATGTCTTCAGTCTTTGGTACCCATGCTCAAACCTCCCACTCTTTCTCTTCACACCATCGGGCATTTTGAGTTCTTTGCCTTAGGCGGATTCTTCTGGACCAGTTCATCATTCCTAACATCAAGATCTAGCAAGGAATATTTCAGGGAAACGCCCTGTCACCACTTTTGTTTTATATAGCACTAAATCATCTGAGTGTTCTTATAGATTATTTGGGCTACAGTTTGAGTCTTAATCCTAAAGATAGTTAAGATCTAGCTAGAGGTAACAACACATTTACTGTTTGTAAAAGCTCTACAGTGCCAGAGATCAACACTTAGTGGAACAACTCCTCCATGTAGTAAAAAGCTTTTCCAATGACATCAGGATGATCTTTGCCATAGGCAAATGTGCTGAGGTAATGTTCCTTTGAGAAAAATTGACCAAAACTAAAAAAAAAAAAAAAAAAAACCATCTTACAAACTGATGACTGTGACATAAAAGAACTTGAACAGGTGTATATAGGAGCAGAAGAAAGAGCAACAATCCTGCATAAGTTACCGAGAGATAAGATCAATAAAGAATATTATCTTTATGCTGATGACACCCAGCTATACCTCTCCACACCTGACATCACCGCGGAGACCCAGGCCAAGGTATCGGCCTGTTTATCCGACATTGTGGCATGGATGTCCAACCGCCACCTGAAGCTGAACATGTCCAAGACCGAGCTCCTCGTCTTTCCTCCTAAACCCACTTCTCCTCTTCCTCCACTCTCCATCTCAGTTGATAACACCCTCATCCTCCCCGTCCCATCTGCCCGCAACCTCGGAGTCATCTTCGACTCCTCCCTCTCCTTCTCTGCGCATATCCAACAGACTGCCAAGACCTGTCGCTTCTTCCTCTTCAACATCAGCAAAATTCGCCCTTTCCTCTCTGAGCACACCACCAGAACTCTCGTCCACGCTCTCATTACCTCTCGCCTTGATTACTGCAACTTACTCCTCACCGGCCTCCCACTCAGCCATCTATTCCCCCTTCAATCCGTTCAGAACGCTGCCGCCAGAACCGATATACTCATATCACCCCTCTCCTCAAATCACTTCATTGGCTTCCGATCAGATATCGCATACAATTCAAGCTCCTCCTCCTTACCTACAAATGCACTCAGTCTGCGGCTCCTCACTACCTCTCCACCCTCATCTCCCCCTATGTTCCCGCCCGTAACCTCCGCTCACAGGACAAAGCCCTTCTCTCGGTACCCTTCTCCACCACTGCCAACTCCAGGCTCCGCTCATTCTGCCTTGCCTCACCCTATGCCTGGAACAATCTTCCTTTACCCATACGCCATGCCCCCTCCCTACCTATCTTCAAATCTCTGCTTAAAACTCACCTCTTCAATGCTGCTTTTGGCGCCTAACCGCTTGAGAAATATAGAATGCCCCAATCTATCCACCCTATCAGATTAACTGTTCACTCGTCCTCTAGATTGTACACTTGTGTTTAGATTGTTCTCTTGTCTTTTAGATTGTAAGCTCTTTGAGCAGGGACTGTCCTTCTATGTTTAAATTGTACAGCACTGCGTAACCCTAGTAGCGCTTTAGAAATGTTAGTTAGTAGTAGTAGTAGTAGTAATATCACAGAAAATGTAAATTGATATTGAAAAGTGCTTTAACATCATGGAATAAGATACAAGCTATCAATCAGCTTGCAGTTCTTGCACTTTTGTACAGCTTTCAAATTGTGGCCTGGCCTCGTAAATATCTTGAAAAACTGGATATATGAACAAAAAACTGGATATATGAACAAGGTCATTTCTAAGAATCAGTGTACGCTGACATTGCACATTTCTAGTCAAAGGAAGAATGGGCCTCATAGAAGTAGCAATAGATTATAGCCCTCGTTTTGGAAACCCTGTTCATGATATACACATGTAAAACTTACACTTATACAGGTCTATAGAAAACAGGTGCAAAATCTGATTTTAGAAATTTGGTTTTACATGGTTATATCTGAAGTTTGTGTATCTTGACAAGGAGTGGAGTGGGCAAGGCATACACTCTAGCATACACTTGTATTCCTTATTTCATTCGGTCAATACATTTACAGATACCAACAAGTAAATGTTGAGATTTATACCTGCTTATTCCCATGTACAATGTACCGTTAAGGTGCGGTCAAAGGAGGATCCAAGATGGCCGCTTGAGATGTTAACTGCACCAGACGCGCTCGTTTGCCCGGAATACGGCAGGAGAGAAGGAACTGATTTCCCATTATGGGAAAGCGGAGAGGGAAAACCCGAGAGACTCCTTCTACCTCGAGTGGGACCCACCTTTTAACCCAGCCGACTCTGGAGCAATTCGGGCTGCTTCTGGGTCCAAATTGTGTCTCTTCCCCTGCTATCGAGGCCGGTGCTAGTGGGCTGGCCAGCAGTAATGACGGAGTCTTGTTTAGCCCCGTCGAGCGCACGGCGCCCTCGCAGCCAAGTGGTTTGGAAGGTGAGGTGAGATCTGCTTTGCTCTCTCCGGAGGGGGAAGGGCAAACCCAGCGAGGGAACTTGCTAGCGCCGATGAAAGGCTCAGGAATAACCGCGGTGAAAGAAGGTGCCCTGAGTACCCTGAGCAAGATTATTAACGCCCCCCCCTTTGGCTTTAGAAGCGGGTATAATCCCAAAACCTCCCGTGGTGACATTGGAAGCACTCTGGGACTTAAATGCCACTATGCATGCCTCTTTACAACAACAAATTTTGAAAAACTTGTCTGATATAAAGATTTTATCAAGCGTAACCCTCCAGCAGGCTCAAACAATCATTAATAATGTTTCCCAAGTGGAGAAAATTGAAGAAAAAGTACAATCTTTGGAGGTCTTTAGTCACTCTATGATTAAAGACAGGAGTTATATGGCACGGCGTTTGGAATACTTAGAGAATAAATCAAGAAGACTGAATTTAAGATTTACTAACTTTCCTAGACCTCCTCTGATCTCCTCCATTGATATGGTAAAAAGATATCTGACTGAGATATTGGGTATGTCTAGTGAATCACTATCCCCTATTGTGCGGGCCCAATATTTGCCAAATAATAATCGTGTGGAGAATTCTTCTTCTCAACACAATGGAGGGGATGGTATGAACTTGACATCATTTCTAGAATCCTCGTTGGAGGTAGTAACTCAAAGATCAACATTACTGGTTGTTTTTGCACTAGAAATGGACCGGGACGCGGTTTTGAGACTTTCATTTAGGCATTTACAAACAACTTTTTTTGGATCAAAAGTAAGAATATACCCAGACCTAGCGAGAGAAACTCAGAAAAGGCGAGGTGCCTTTTTGGCACTACGCCAGAGAACTCTCGCCATAGGAGCTGACTATATTCTAAAATTTCCCTGTATATGTAGAATTGTGTATCAAACAAAAATGTTTCAGTTTTTTGATCCAAAACAGTTGATAGATTTTTTGGTTTCTAAAGAGGATGTTAATGTGACAATTGAAGTACCAGACGACACTGCTAGATAGGCTAAGAGGCGAGACACTTTTTGATAGCAGTAACAATAGTGTGACATTTAATTACTTGTAAAAATTTTATTTTTACTTTCTTTTTCCTAATCTTGGATCATTTTACCTTAAATGTTTATTGGTCGATAGACTGAAGAATTGATTTGATTATATAATGATATTGGAGTGTTATTATTTCTTGTATTTCTGATACTCTTGTTGAGTCTGTTGTATTAAAACTGATAAATAAATAAATAAATAAAGGTGCGGTCAAAGGTACCCTTTTACCACACATTCCTGGTTCTCCTCCAATCACATGTCCAATGTACCCACCCTGGCAAGGCTCCCCCTAATCACATTCCCCCTGGATCACCTCCCCTTCTCCAAAGAGGTCACCCTTCTTATCCCCTTCCTCCCCCCCCAAAAGAGGTCACTCCTTCCAATCCCCTCCGTCCCCTCTCCCATCAGAGACCTCCTCTGATCTCCTACCCTTCCAAGATTCCAACCACTAAAACAAAAAAACCTCCAAGCTGTGAGGTCCAACAAAAAAAAAAGAAAAAGATACAATATTATTCTATACCTGAAACATAAACACCCAGACGGCATGCTACAACACAGTGCGACTCTGTGTTATAGAGAGATTTCTGTTTCCTACAAATATACCTCGATGGGCTTCAGAGTCAGGGCTGGTGTACAGTAGAGACCTTGTAGCCACAGTTTTTCACAGAAATTACCCAGAGATCACATTGTTTGTAAGCTTTGGGACCACAAAGCTCATACCTATCTGATTGCTCAATTATAGGCTCAGACAAGAGAATGTTCTGAACAATCTCCCCAAATTATAATGGATGAAAGTGTCTAAATTGCTCTTCTCTGCTTGGCCAAAAGTACACTCAAGCTTCTACAACAAACTCTTCGCTCTTCCCAGAGACTTTGCTGGTGGAGCTTTCTGTGAGGAAGGTTAGGTTATTTGAGGGGCTTTTAGATGCCAGGGACCATAACTGTACAATTTTCTCCGAGATGTTCTATTAACAGAGGGCTATTTGAAGAAGCTTAAAACATTTTTAAGTATTTGAGTGAATTATTATTGGATGCTTAATGCAAGGGAATGCAGCGGTGTATTTGCAGACCCAAGAAACATTATATGCTGCTGTCGGGCAACCCTTAATGTTGAGTGATTGCTGGCTGGTAAATGTTTTTGCTGTATATGACAAGTATATGGGTTATTAAATAATTGTGCCCTTTATGACACAGATGTTTAAATAATTGAAAGGTATTCATATGCATCTAGTTTCTCCTACATAGCCACTCAAATCTGGAATGAACTACCAAAAACCATAAAAACAACCCACGACATAATTAATTTCCGTAAATTATTGAAGCCCAATTTATTAAAGAAAGCTTACCATAATAACGCACCCTAATTGTCAATTAACAAGATGTACACTGGACTTTCACAATATCTAATTCTTTATTTCCTATCGCTCATACTAATTTTGAAGTTTAATATTCAGAATTGTCTCAAACTAAGTTATCCCGATTTTTATTATAAGATGAACTTTCCTTCCTGAATACTTACTCCATTCTGTCTCCTCTACCTTAATTAAGTAGTTCTTTTTTCCAGAACTGGTAATCACCATTACGGAAATATGTAAGCCACATTGAGCCTGCAAATAGGTGGGAAAATGTGGGATACAAATGTTGTAAATAAATAAATATACAAACAAATCTTTTCCAGAGACACAGTAGCAGTAGAACTAGAAGATACGAACTGAGGTTGCAGGGTGGTAGACTTAGGCGTAACATCAGGAAATATTTTTTCATGGAGAGGGGGTGGATGCTGGGAATCCCCTCCTGGTGGAGGTGGTGGAGACAGAAAGGGTGTCAGAAGTTTAAAAAAAAAAATGTGTGGGATAAATACAGAGGATTCCGAAATAGAAAAAGGATGGAATCAAAACATTTAAATGACCTAATGGCTGTTGATGTGTTATGATGGGCAGGAATGCTGCTTAGACAACAAATTCAGCGGTAGGAAAATAAGGCCAGTGCTGGGAAGACTTCTACAGTCTGAGTCCTGTGTATGGCAAGACAGATCAGGATGGGCTGGAGTGGGCTTCGGTGGCAACTCCAGTAGTAAGGTCAGTGCTAGCAGACTTCTACAGTCTATATCTCCAAAATGGCAGAGGCAAATCAGGATCAAGTATACGTATTTATATCACATTCGTATCGTATGATTAATCATGAGGATGCATGGCCTGCACAGAGTGGCTAGTGTGGCTCTGCTTGTCTTGTTAGGCAGACTGGATGGATCATATGGGTCTTTATCTGCTGTCATGTAATGTCTACAATCTGCAGACCAACTGGTAAGTTTCTTTCATTGGGTCATTAACCTTATTTATAGACTTGAAATTCTGTGTATTCATGGCAAATGTTAGACATAATGGAGCCCAGAGTAAAAACTAGGGATGGGGGCCCCAAAGCTTACCTGTACACCAGTGCTGGATCAAGGGGTTGTGATGCCCTGAGTCAATTGTTGCTCTAGATCCCTCTCCCACCCCTGTATGCATTAGTGGCCCTTCCTGCTCTACCACCTTCTGCATTGGCACCCTCCCTGCCCCCTGCTAATATTAGCGCTGTCCCCACCTGCTCCCTCCGCCCCCCCCCCCCCATGCCAGCATCAACTCTACCTGCTCTTTTACAGTGAGAACAAGTCACCGGAACAGCCTCGTGTTTAAATGTGAGAACACGAAGTATCTGCTCTCACATTTAAACTTATGGCAGTACCAGTGGCCATACAGAGAAGAGAAGGCAGCAGTGAAAGCAAAACACATTCTCACCACTGTGAAGGCTGAGTTGTTGACAGGAAGATGTGTGGTGCCCTTGAGTTTTGGTGTCCTGAGCTGGTGCATCACCCAGCTCATGCTTGGAGGCAGCCCTGCTGCAGGCTGTACCTCCTTCAACTTCAGGCAGGCTGCAGGCAGGCAGGCTTGGGGATCTCTGTGACATGGGAGCCCAGGGGAATTGTCCTGGTTGCTCATCCCTAATGCTGGCTGTGCATGTGCTAAATGACTGGAAAGAATCAAGCATTCCCAATCCCACTCCCACAAGGCATCATGTGATTGTGGGTTGACATTCTTCCATTCCCAAAGTGTCAGTAGAAACCACCCAATAGCAAGGTAGCTTTAGCACTGCTTTATGACATCATAAGGTCAGCTGGTTCTACTGAAACTTCAGCTTGCACCTTTTGATGGGTATTTTTTGCCCTAAATGGTAATTTGTGTTGCACAAGTTTCAAATATATTTTTTATCCGTGATTATTCCACTATATAAACTAACAAACGAGATACCCCTTTAAGATTTTAATTACTCTATTTATTTTTAAAGTCTTTTATTAATAGAATTTTATATAAAATAGTACACAATAAATATTTAGTAGTTGTAAGCTGTATAATATGATCGGCAATATTGCATTGGTGTAGCCTAAATATCCCTTTCTCTGCTACATAGATTTTTGCTAAATCAAGCACACAGCCTTTTTAAAGGCAGAGTGTTTTTTGAATAAAGACGTGTGCAACAGCACTCCTTTCAAGGATCGATATCATCATATAATACACATAAGGTGCAACAGGTAATTACTTCTTTACTAAATAAAAATAGCCATTTATGATCTTCTATTTTATATTTCGCCCTACAATAATTATTAAGAAGTATAAAATTTTATCTAATCTGGCGCATTATAACATATAAGGTTTTAACGGTTATATTTTTCATTAACCAATAAGTGACCCATTAATATATGAATAGCTCATCCAATAATAAGTATTTTTGGTTGTTTTCTTATCATCTTATATTGTCCTTAGATATTTTATCTTCCTAAAAAAATGACAAAACTTATTAGACTAATGATCGCAGTTCATTTATCATTGTTATACTTTAGTTTATTTTAAATGTTTATAGATCATTGAATATTTCTTTTTATTTTCTATTTTCCATTGCATAATAAAGTTGTTTTTATTTTAGTTTGATAGATTTATAATTGATACGTTCTAAATTAAAATTATATTTGTTTTAATTTAGACTCTTGACACAGGCCAGTTGGGCCGAAACACAGCTGTGTCGAGTCATATCACCTCAAATCTACTATATTTTTTCATTTTTTCTTGTGTCGTCTCCTTTTTTAAATTTTCATATTTATATAATTTTTTATATTTTTTGTTGTTGTCTGTTTTTGATTTTCACATATATATATATTTTTTAAATATATAATTCTTCTTTTCTCCTTTTTTCTTTTTTTTCCTCTCCCTTTTTTTGTGTCATCTTCGCTGTTTTTGACTGCACAAGTTTCAAAGGCATCTGAGCAGGCAAATAGTGAATTTACGTGTGTAAATCAGTCATTTGAAAATTGCTCTCACTCTATGTGAAACTGTGCATATATTTTAGCTGCACTGGTGGGGAGGCATTCATGTGGGTATGTTTCAGTCAGCAGAGGAAAAGTAGGCACATAGATAGCATTTTCAAATCTGTGCACATTATTTTCCATGAAAAAAGTATAGTGGTGTGCATAAGTCCTGTGTCACCTGTGTAAATTACCACTTTTTGATGTAATTTATCGTTTGAGGAAATATATGCTAACAGTTATACGTCATTTATTGCAAATATCCTATATTCATACAAATTCAGTCTGCATTCATTTAGTCCGCAAAACAGCTCAGAGAGAAAATGCACTAAGAGCCTCCAAAATCAGGACCAATCCTTTAATTCTATAGCAAGGATCAAAATGGTACATCAATCTCCTACAATGTCGACCCGACATGGGATGTGTTTCGGCGCACAGCGCCTGCCTCAGGGGTCATTGAATATGTGGTTTCTAATGATAAAGAACCAGCTGGAAAGCTTAGTTTCATCAATAAAAAGGAATTTGTCCCAGTATAGCTGAAGCCGAATAGGGCCAGAAATCCACAATCGGGATATAGGACTCTGCTATGAACCCTGAGTGTCCTTCCTCTGGTTTCTACCAATCATTCATACTTGCATTTGGGCCCAACACCTCAGCTTTTTGTGTGCAGATGTTCACATCAGCCGATTTTCACAGCTGCAGTCTTTTGACATTCCAAGAAAAGCAAAGATGAATAGAGAGTGACAAGCTCAGTGCAGCTGCTGAAACCCTTGACTTGTTTTGACAGAAAATGGACATCTGACTTGCACCTTTCTCTCTCTCTCTCTTGAGGTTTTGTCTCTCTTCTCCTGAGTTTGGCCTACTGCACTGTTCCGCAGAGCCCAGGGATCTTTGCTCCCAGTGAAGAGCGTACACTGGAAAACTTCGCTGCTACGGGCAGCCTGCGGCTGAGATGTTTGCTTTTGTGTGACAGGCTCTTTATGGTCTGGTTTACACACTGTGGGTTTTAAACTCAAACTATGGAAGTCATTCAGCCCTTTTTTTGAGGGGGGGGGGGAAGGGGGTCTGTATATTTTCTGGTTTTCTTTGTTGGTTTTGGAGGCCCATCAAGGCCTTGGCATGGAAAAGTATGCAACGTTTGAAAGCAGCAAGAATCACAGAGTGGGGGGGGGGGGGGGGGGGGGGGGAGTGTGAAACGATGAATGCTCTGGTTACTTGTGGACCCTTTCCACTCAGACAGAAGGCAATTTTCCAAAGGCATTTCTTACTATTATTGTGTGCTTTTTGAAATTTGTCCTCTCTGTCCGCGGGCAACAGTACAAGCCATGTGCTTTTCTTGACATTTAGTTGAGGTAGAGTGAGGATGGAGATTGCCACCATAGGTGCTGGCATTTCAAAATGATTGGAGGTGCCACCCACAATACAAATTGTCCGTCCCTGGACACAATGAAGGAACCCCCTCAATATTAGGGTGCTCGGCACCCACAGGGCTGGCTCCTATGATTGCAACAGTATCAGTGGTGTGTTGGTAAATTTTTTTTAACAACAGACTTTCTCTCCAGGCTTAGCGAGCCTTGCAATTTGGTGGGGGGGGGGGGGGGGGGCAACATATTCCTCTCTCTCTCCCACTGTGTGGGTGCACTAGGCATACCTTTACTGGCAGGGATAATCGACCACAACCTTACTCTTGAAAGCCAAGTAAACTCCACAATAAAGAAAATGTTCCATTCAATGTGGAAACTTCTTCCCAAGAGAAACATTTTGTAAACTAATACAATCAATGGTACTAAGCCATGCAGATTACTGCAATGGAATCTACGCGGGATGCGAAGAACAACTCATGAAGAAACTCCAGACAGCCCAGAATACAGCAGCCAGGCTGATATTCGGTAAAACACGATTTGAAAGTGCCAAACCCCTCTGAGAAAAACTGCATTGGCTCCCAATTAAAGAACGCATTACCTTCAAAATCTGCACCTTGATCCACAAAATTATCTACGGTGTAGTCCCAGGATACATGTTAGAACTTATAGACCTGCCAAACAGGAACAGTTCCGGATTATCTCGATCATACCTAAACCTCCACTAACCATACTGTAAAGGACTCAAATACAAATCAATCTATGCATCCAACTTCTCCTATTTAAGTACAAAACTATGGCACGCATTGCCACAAGGAGTGAAAATAATCTACGACCATCTAAACTTCAGGAAATCACTAAAAACCTACCTGTTGAAAAGGGCATACACTATTGACCCAACATAGATGCCAACATCCTGCAACACAGTGAACCCAACGATCGTATTGGACACTATCTAACCTTCCCTCTCTTTGACCCCTTTGTGCCTGAAAGAAACGGACCCTTATTCGACCACAATATCTTCTTGTATTTGTTTCTCTACCGGTCTTGGCAAACGCCTACTGTACTATGTAAGCCACATTGAGCCTGCAAATAGGTGGGAAAATGTGGGATACAAATGTAACAAATAAATAGACTTCCACTGCTCCCCCCGTTTGTTTCCAGCTCTGAGCAGCATGCTGGGACTTCTCGTGCACAAGTTCCGGCATGCTGCTCAGAGCTGGAAACAAACAGCGGGGAGCAGTGGCAGTCTATTTATTTGGCTGGTGGGGCTTAGCATCCCCGCCAGCAAAATAAAAGGGAGTTCAAGAGGGGGCCCAAGCCCAAATTTTGGGAGCTGGTTGTTAAAGTAGCCATGGGGGGACTATAGTAACAACTGGTTCCCAAAATTCTTAAAATCTTAAACAACTCTCATGAGCCAGTGCGAACCGGTTCCAGCACACCACCGAACAGCATGTACACGTTTGGATTTTTAAAGTATGCATAGCGGCTCTTTTACTAAAAGGCAATAACTGCTGGATTCTGTATATCACGCCTTAATTTCTGCGGAGACATCTAAACGTATTCTATAAGAATGCATATAACTTAATTGGTTAGCTAATCAGCACTGACAATTGGATGTTAACAAGCAATTATCAGCTAAAGGAGGTATAGGCTAAAGGCCAGCTTAAGGGGCTCCCCCCTTCCCGATTTCTGCCCTAACACCAGCCATGTGTGAGAAGGATTCCAGAATAGTGGGGGGTATTGAAGATGAATACTGAGGTGCTCTGTATGTAACTCAGTGCTAGAGTAATAGGGGGTGCTTCAAAGCATTGACAGAGATCCCCTCCCCCCCAATATACTGAGCTCTAAGTATAGGAATAGCTGGGGATATTGCAGATGAGTATCAAGGTGCATTAACACAACTGTATAGATCTCAGTTCAAAAATAAGAAAAGGATTCTACAAGGCGGAACTGAGGTACATTAGTAAGCTGTGTGTGAGTGTGTTAACACTGGAACAGAAAGGGGTGCTCTGAATCAATACTGGGGTACCTTGGCAGTGTTAGGAGTGGTTTTGTGTTATAGGCGGGGGAGGGGAATGCAGAGGGAAGGATTGTATTAGAGCAGGTTGTCTTTATGCACCATGGGACAAAGAAATGGTTTAATACTTGCCCGTATTCAGTTTCACAAGACATACGAGTTGCCCTGGGGCAGGAGCCCATTGTAAGCATGCCATCGGGCTTAACTGGGATATCCGGTGTAATATGTCTTTTAATAAATGAAGAGAGCAAAGGATGAATTAGACACAAACTAGAAATAGAAATGTCTCCCTTGGAGGACTGATATTGTCAAATGGGTGAACGGTAAGGCAGAGTCAACAAATCTTTCAAAAGGCTATCTGTGAAAATAAATCATTCTCTTACCAGTCAGCTCTTGGTCTTACACGGTCCCTCCCATGTTTGTTTAGTTGTCTAGGCAAAGAACTGGGAAACTCTTTGAGATCAACCTTGGTCTATAATGTTTTTCAGGATTTCTAGACAAAGAGTCTGATTCATTAAGGGCTTTTCTTCCATACTCTGTCCATGGGAAAAGACACTGAAAGTTGGGCCCAAAGTGTACAGAACTGCAAGACGACAAAATTTGAAATCCAGCAAGCAAAAACGTTCCTCTGGTTTCACAAATGGTGTTTTAACCCTCTTCTTCCTGGGATGCATGTTAGAACATAAGAATAGCCATACCAGGTCAGACCAGTATCCTGCATCCAGCAGTGGCTAATCCAGGTCACATGTATCTGTCAGAATCCTAAATAGTTTAGTCATGCTTTCATTACTGCCCAAGCTGACCAGCAGATCTGGGCGGTGTAAAAACACTAAAATTTACAAAACTGCAAGAAAAGAACTACAGTCTATTACAACAGGTCCTGATATGGTGAAGGGAAGGAGATAAAACAGGAAGGGGGTAAGGGAACAAGGAAGGAAAAAAACTTGCCAGTGCTGATGGTAGCCTCGGAGTCTCTACTAATTATTGTTGAGAAATCTAATCAAACAGCCATTCTTTCAAAAGTTTCTTATAGGTCTTGAAAGATAGTTTGGTCCTAAGCCTTTAATGGAAGCAAATTCCATTGAGCAGGGGCCGCAAAGAAAAGTGCATAGAGACGAGTACTTTCGAGTTGTGCATGTTTTGGATGGGGAAGCACCAGTTGTTGATCATTTAAGGAGCGGAAAAGACGTGGCAGTGAATATGGTATTGTAAAAACAGAAAGGTAGTCTGGCTAACCGGTTCTATATGCCTTGAAAACAAGTGTGAGTAATTTGAATGCAATTCGTTGTTCTATTCGGAGCTAATGACATTTTTGGAGCAGAGGGGAGACATGATCAAACTTTGGTGCATGACAAATTAGTTTAATAGCCGTGTTTTGTATGGAGTGTAGCCTTTTCATGTTTGCGCGAGAGCATCCCAGGTAAACAATGTTGCAATAATCAAGCTTTGTTATTAATATTGACATTACGAGAGAATGGAATGCATCTGTATCAAAGAATCTGCGGATCGAACGGAACTGGCAGAGAGTAAAAAAGCTGGACTTGCATAGACTAGAGCAGGGGTAGGCAACTTCGGTCCTCGAGAGCCACAGGCAGGTCAAGTTTTCAGGATATCCACAATGAATATGCAGGAGATAGATTTGCATGCTGTGGAGGCAGTGCTTGCAAATCTATCTCCTGCATATTCATTGTGGATATCCTGAAAACCTGACCTGCCTGCGGCTCTCGCGGACCGGAGTTGCCTACCCCTGGGTTAATCAATTAGATATCTGCATTAGGCAGTTTTGAAGTGGTCCCAGGACTGAGTTATATGGGTCAGTGGGGTACAGTAGGAGAATGTCATTGGTGTAAAATAGTAGCAAAACTCCATGCTACCAATCTCGGGGTCAACAGCGGCTTTCCCCATTTCTATCTCAATAGCAGACAGAAACTTGTCCAGAACCTTTTGGTCATGGTTGGGGAAGGTGAGCCCTTGGGCTGTGATGAGATTGTGTGGCATAAACACTGCGCAGGCCGTCATCAACAGCTGCTGATGGGGATCACCTGGCAGAGTCCAGAAGCTGGAGAGGTAGGACCTGACTCAGACTGGCTGAAGCATAGGACTAGGCAGAGCTTTGCAGACTGGCCCAGAGTTGAGGCCAGGGAGTAGTTGGAACAGCAAGGCTGGAGACAGGAGCAAGCAGGGCAGGAACAAACAGGACTAGAAGCAGGAACTTGCCACAGAATGAACACTGGAGCAGCATAACTCTGGAAGCCTGTTACTGAAGCACAGGAGGAGTATAAAGAGCAGTTCTTTATATATCTCTAGCCAGGAAGTGAGGTCATCTGTCAGTGCCCCATTTAGGGCTATAAAAGGGAAGTGTAGCAACCAGGAAGTAAACACTCATAAGACTCTTAAGCATGGCATAAAGTAGGACTCTAGTGGCTTCCTGAATCAGGTGAGGGGCGTGACATTTTTTAAAACCTAGATACACTTACTGTTATTACCACATCATCTGGTAATGAGTTCCAGAGCTCAACTATTCACTGAGTGAAAAAATATTAGTTTTAAAAGTATTACCATGTAACTTCATTGAGTGTCCCCTAGTCTTATTGCATTTCGAAAGAATACGCAATCGATTCACGTTTACCTGTTCTACACCAATCAGGATTTTGTAGACCTCTATCACATCCCAACACAGCTGTCTCTTTTCCAAACTGAAGAGCCCCAATCTCTTAAGCCTTCCCTCATATGAGAGGAGTTCATCCCCTTAATTATTTTAGCTGCCCTTCTTTGAACCTTTTCTAATACCGCTATATCTTTTTTTTGAGATATGACAACCAGAATTGCACACAATACTCAAGGTGATGTCACACCTTGGAGCAATACAGAGGCATTATAATCTTGGTCTTATTTTCTATCCCTTTCCTAATAATTCCTAGCATTCTGTTTGCTGTTTTGGATACCACCATACAGTGGGCAGAAATTTCAATGTATTGTTCTTTCAAAGTTGTCATCCCATGTAGTTTGATTCAAACCTCCTGGATTTGTCACCTTCTTGACCACAATGGTCCTTCCTTCTTCCAGTCAGGCATCACTCGCAATACCTGCCAAGTTCTCATTTTACCACTAGATGGCAGAGGCACTGCTTTACTTAAACATTTATAAAGGGGTCATTTTATAAAGTCATTTTTCCATGAATGTGGCAATATATAGGCATAGAATGACTCCTAAAATAGCTCCAGCTGTAAAAATATATATGAAAGCATGAATATGCATACTTATACTGTAGGCTTTGCTGCAGACATGGTCTGGTCAGAGCACAGATGTTCACCAGTACAGATGTAGATTATAAATATGCTAATCTACATGCATTCTTTCAAGCTTGCATTCATGGCATGATTCCTGACACTTACCTCTGTATTTTATAAAGAAGCACAGGGCCGGCTGAACACAGTAAGCCAGGTAAGCATGGCAGGAGGGCACCAGCATTTGAGGAGCTCCATGCTTGCCTGGCTTACTGTAGCGCTGGGTCCATACTCCAGTGCTGTACATCCCACCCCTTCTAACAGGAAGTCATCAGAGGGAGCAGGAAGCTGCAGCACTGGAGTGCAGGCCTCTGAAGATAGGCTTCAGTCAGTGCTGTATGGCAGTGGACCTGGGGGGGGGGGGGGGTGGAGATGATAACATCAGCAGGAATGGCAGCAGGTCTGGGGGGGGAGGAAGATGGAACACTGGGGCATAGCTGCAGGGAGGTGCTAGCAACTCTAGCTCCATCCCTGAAGAACAGTATCTTTATAAAATAGTGCCTAAACCTATGGTGCATTCCTTTGCCGGGGGGGGGGGGGGGGGGGGAGGGGGACATAAGGATTTCTGAAATGGGCAGCCCTGATGGCAAAAAATATATCCTCCTTCCAATGGTTGTCAGAAGAGGCACCATCTTTGTTACCATGGAGATCATTGATGACATCTTTAACATTTGAGAAAGTGGATGTTGACGATATGAGATCTGCCCATGACGCAAAGTTGCAATATATCTGGGAGCCCTTTTGGAACTCTGTCATTCTCCCAGCGGTGTACCTACCTTAACCCCCCCCCCCCCCCCCCCCCCCCCCCCCCCCCCCCCCCGGTTGAAGCACGCACACTCCCTCCTCCAAGCAAGGAGATGCACGGAGCAGGCGTGCGCTGTTGTCTGCTCTCAGTCCCTTGCCCCCCTCAGATTTCAACTTCCTGTTCCAGGCCAGGGGACAGGCAGAGCTGACAGCGCACACCTGCTCCATGCACCCCTTCGCTGCTGGCACCCAGGGCAGACCACCCCCACCGCCTCACCCTAGGTATGCTAGAATATACACCAATTACCTTCTTAAAGCATGGGGGCAATCAGCTGGCCATAAATTGTACAGTGGAAGGTGTTGAGCAGTGAAATATGGAGATCTAATAGTTGTGTTGAGTCTAGAGACTTTGTGAACTGTATTTCATCTTTCTGCTTGACTGTATGCTCCCTGACAGTCAATCTCCACAGAAACCGAAACAGGGGATTTGTCTCAGCATTAGTACTGCTGGATTTCTCAACAGTTTTTTTCACTGTGGACCACACTATCATGCTAACACAACAACCGGCAGGAACGGGTATCAAATCCTATACTATTCAGCAGCATCTAATGGCCACCTTGGGTACCTGCAGGATACCACAAGTATTGATACTGTTACCTATTTTATTTAATATCTACCCTCAAGCCACTAACTGAGCTGATTTGATCAATGGATATTCAGTTCGACATCTACATAGTAACATAGTAACATAGTAGATGACGGCAGAGAAAGACCTGTACGGGCCATCCAGTCTGCCCACAAGATAAACTCATATGTGCTACTTTATGTGTATACCTGACCTTGATTTGTATCTGTCATTTTCAGGGCATAGACCGTAGAAGTCTGCCAAGCACTAGCCCTGCCTCTGCCACCAATCTCTGCCAAGCTTCTGAGGATCCATTACTTCTGAACAGGATTCCTTTATGTTTATCCCACGCATTTTTGAATTCCGTTACCGTTTTCATCTTCACCACCTCCCGCGGGAGGGCATTCCAAGTATCCACCACTCTTTCAGTGAAAAAATACTTCCTGACATTTTTCTTGAGTCTGCCCCCCTTCAATCTCGTTTCATGTCCTCTAGTTCTACCGCCTTCCCATCTACGTAAAAGGTTTGTTTGCGGATTAATACCTTTCAAATATTTGAACGTCTGTGTCATATCACCCCTGTTTCTCCTTTCCTCCAGGGTATACACGTTCAGGTCAGCAAGTCTCTCCTCATACGTCTTGTAACGCAAATCCCATACCATTCTTGTAACTTTTCTTTGCACCGCTTCAATTCTTTTTTACATCCTTAGCGAGATACAGCCTCCAAAACTGAACACAATACTCCAGGTAGGGCCTCACCAACGACTTATACAGGGGCATCAACACCTCCTTTCTTCTGCTGGACACACCTCTCTCTATACATGGATAATATTTATTTATTTACCAATTTCTATTCCGTCTTTATCCAGGGTGAATTACAATTAAAAACACTCTTAATAAAATCAAACAGTACAAAATATATAGCACTCAAAATACCCATTCATTCCGACGCTTTCAAACAATACAATTTTATATATTGTACTTGAATAACTTTATATAAGTTGTACCACTTACGCATTGCAAGCCACATTGAACTCAAGGTTGGGATAATGTGGGATATAAATGTCATAAATAAATAAATAAACCAACCAATCAATCATAAAACATCCTGACTATTCTTAACCATTAAATCACACTTACCTTTGGCCCTGAATAAACTGACTGCTTGTCTTACAGCAATCCAAGAATGGGCTAAAACCAAGAAACTTTGGTCTGAACCCAAGAAAAACAGAGCTCCTGTGGGTTCCTAACACAATTGGTCACTTATCTAACATCAAAATCCCTTTTGGGAGCTATGAACTACCCTTTACATCACAGATCAGGAACCCTGGGGTACTGTTGGATTCAATATTTATGCTGATCCCCCAAATACATTGTTACTTCAAGAAAAAATTGGCTTTGAAACACCAAATAAGTGATAAACTTTACCAAACAAATATACAAAAGGTTGCATGGTTCACTGTAAACTGCACATGGGGTGTAAGGGGGAAAAGTCTCATAATGTCACACACAGGCTACTTGTGTCCATAGTTAGTGCTTGTCCAGATTGTGAGCACTGTGTGACATTATGAGACTTTTCCCCTTACACCCCATGTGCAGTTTACAGTGAACCAAGCAGCTTTTCTTATATCTGTTTGGTGAAGTCTGTGACGATCCTAGGTCGGCTGCCACCCGGGGTGGATCACCGATGTGCAGCACGACCCCCCCCCCCCCCAGCGCAATGACACCCCCCAGGCGCATCACCCCCTCCCCCCAGGTGCATTCTTACCTGCTGGGAGCAGCCGCGCGGCTCTCGGCTTCGCTGGCCCCCTGCTCCCTCTGCCCCGGAACAGGTTACTTCCTGTTCCGGGGCAGAGGGAGCAGGGAACCAGCGGAGCCGACAGGCACGCGGCTGCTCTCTGCACCCCTCCAGCAGCGTGCACCCGGGGTGCACTGCCCCCACCGCCCCGCTCTTGGTACGCCGCTGGTTGAAGTTGATTCCCCCAAATGCGAGCAACCTTCAGGAATTGCCTCTATCACCTGCATTAGCTGCTCTGTCTCTGTACATTGAGAAGGCAAGGCTTGTCACAGTAGTTCATACCATGATCACATCAAGGCTGGATTACTGTAATGCATTCTATGTTGGTGTGACTACAAAGGATTTGCCTCAGCTCCAATTGATTCATAATGATGCAGCATTTCATCACATCAAACCATTTTTGCAAACCTCCACTTCCTACCGGGACAATACAGGGCTAAATCTAAATCCATACTATGTTATAATTCATTCATTCATTCATGCATTCATTTTAGCATTTATATACTGCTTAGACCTAAGCAGTTTACAGATTCATGCTACAGGTACTGGATCTGTCCCTAGTGGGCTCACAATTTAAGTAGTGTACTTTTATTTGACTATTTTACTGTTGTAATTGTTGGTTGCTGTACAAAACTTTGAGTGAATTTCTTCAAAAAGGTGGTAAGTAAATCCTAATAAATAAACAGATTATGACTGAGGCATTTGCCATGCCTTAGATACATAATGCCCCTAATATTCAAAACCATTTAACCAGCCAGGAACAGCAAGTGGCCAGTAAAATGGCACTTACATTTGGACGTTATGCTGAAATATCCAGAAATCAAGTAGTGAAAATGACCATTTTTCAAACCAGAAAAACATCTATCTTTTTTCTTTGAAAATGGCCGCTTCCTAGATGTTGTGCTTAGTATGTCTATCTTTTTGTACCATTTCCCCCCCCCCAAAAAAAAATCCAAATGAAAAATGCACAAAATCTATCCATTGAGCAGACTGACCACAGATCCATCCCAGTAGTGGGGCACTATGGGGACACTGCAGTGGAGTTCACATAAAAGGTCCTAGGTACACATCTCACCATTACCCCCTTATATTGTAAGGTGACCCTTCAAAACCCACAAAAAAAACCTACTGTACCCAACTATACACCACTACATAGCCCTTATGGCTGCAGGTGTCACCTATATGTGGGTACAGTAGGTTTTGGGGGGGGTTGGGAGGGCTGACACTTTCCACCACAAGTGTAATAGTTAGAGTGGATTATGGGCCTGGGTTACCTTCTCTACAGAGCACTACATGGACCACTAGGCTATTCCAAGAACCTGCTTTGCTGCTCTAATAGGACTGGCCATAACATCTGAAGCTGGTATGTACTGTTTAATTTCCATCTTTGCAGGGTGGAAGGAGGTCAGTGACTACTCAAGGAGTAAGGGGGCGTCATTCCTTTATTCCTACAGTGGTCATCTGATCATTAAGGGCACTTTTTTATGGCTTATTGGTTAATTAAACATGTCTAGACCAAAACGTCCAACTTATAGCCCTGGATGTTTTTGTTTTGTTCCATTATTTCAGAAAAATCGGCCCCATTGACTTCTCTCGCTTGGTAATTCACAATCCATGAATTTCTGCAAGTTTTGGAGCACTCGGTATGCTGGTTAAAGAGATGACCGACCAATCAAGCTGCTATAGTATATGAAAAAAAGTCTGTAAACAATCAGATTCCACTGTCTGGCTTTTTGTGTGCAATGATATGGAATCCGACCTCTTAGTACCAAGCACAATAAAGGAAGGGAAATCTCTCTGCTTGAGGGTTTAACTGACACCTGGAATGGAAAAGAAAAACAACTAGATACGTTTGATTCACTTTCTCTTGTTCTACCTACTGTGGCTTAACTGGGAAGGGAGATGTGGGAGAGGTTGAATGTCAGTTGGGGAAGGGGGTGGGAAAGAGAATGTTGCTCTTGGCCTTTGGCAAATTGGCAAGAGCCAAACAGAGGCTCAAAGTGCTGAGTGCCAGAGGACTCAAAACAAATGAGATTTTCTTCCAAGTCCAGATCAAAATGTAACATTTCCTAAGCTGTATAATAATGCCACAGTGAGAAGAGATTGGTAGAGTAATTCACAAATGACAATTTGTGGTTTATATGTAGTAATGATCACTGGGATCAATGCTCTTCCAGTGCCATTTCAAGATGCATATTTATCACGATGTAGAACAAAGTACTGCCCCATTCTATGTTGTCTAAGATTACAATCCCAACTGGAGATGACAACCGACAAAAAAAATCACAGAGCTTGTCATTTTTTTAAGGTTGAATATGACGTTGGAGTTACTTTGCTATCTCTAATTTAACATAGAAGGGCTTTGAACATAAGCACCATTGGTTCCACCCAGTCTACCAATGTATCTGTCTATCTTACAGCCTAGAGTCTTACTCAGTTTGTGGTCCTCTCCCTTCTCTTGCACTCTTGATCTCTTCTTAACCACCATTAAGGTCCCTTTGTGTCTGTCCCATGCATGCTTGAATTCTGCCACTGTTCTGGCTGCTATCACTTCCACCATAAGACAGGCCTATTCCTAAAATCCACTGTCCTTTTGTGTTTCCCTCCCTTCCGCTTCTTAAGATGACCCTGGTCCTTGAATTTTCATTAACTTGCACAGTTATGTTTCACTGTATCAGGGCTTTTTTCTCAGGGGATACTCAGGGGTACTGAGTACCAGCGCGTTTTCCATTGCCCACTAAAATTGACCCACGGTCCCCAAGTATTAATGAAAGAGCCCAGGCTCTTCACACCAATTCTGCCTTTTCACAGATTTCCGTGGCTAGTTGCAAGGAGCCTGGCTGTTGTGGGGTGGGTCCCTCATTGATCAGCTCACCCCTGACAAATGGCCTGGTATTTGAGTACCAGAAAAAATGCACTGCGTTGTATTATTTTTATTCTGCCTTAACCTCTTTATTATGAAAAATCAGAAAGTTCCTGAATTGCTATAAAAATATACTTAATAAAGAATAAATTATATACACATAAATCTTATATTATCTTCCAGGTGTTATTCCATCTCATTTTCTTTCCAATCTTTGTATTCCTTAATAGTTGCCTTGAGTCTGGATAGAAAAGTTTATTTTGCTTTGAGTAAAGTGGGGCTTTTTCTTGTGATTCACTTTAAAATCTTTGGTCCAGAGATCTTTTAGTGGAACCAGGGTCTTCACTTTGCTGTGGGATTTATATGAAAGTATAATGCCCCTCTCTGGCATTCTCTTTGAACAAGAGGGACCACTTGATACCAGGCTGAGTCGTGACTCATTTCCTCAGTCATACAAGGGTTTTCCATCGTGGGGGAAAGGTTTACCTTCAGAGCCTAAAGTGCCAGATTCTGCCTCTGGATTCAAATAAACAGTCACCACACAGGGTGATTTAATATAAACTTCTAAACATTTCTTTTATGTAGTGTCTGTAATATAGTATTACAGTATAGAATGGTTGGGGTGTTGTTGGGGAAAGGGTGGGTTTTTCTTTGTGATGACTGGAAGAAAATTTTAAAAATTGGAGTTATGTTTGAATGTTATACTTTTTTTTAGGCTTTTTGTGTACTCTGGCTTTTTGCCATTGTTATTTTGTATTGTATGTTTATTAGTTAACTCTATAAATTAAAAAAAAAAAAGAATGGTTAAAGTGTAACTGAATTTTTGGTTATTTTTGGATCATATTCAGATTTTGTGCAGAATTTTGAATAATGTTTTGGTTGTTTCAGAATTAATACATGTAAAAATTGATCACTACTACTACTCAAAACACCTAAAATATTTTTAACATGCATATATTAAATTTATACACATTAATTTGGAGATTTAATACATGTAAAGTCAATTTAGTGCACATTCAAAATTTTCCAAACCTAAACCAGAAATAGAAATCCTGAAATCCCAACTGGAATGCGGCCCTTGAGGACCGAGGTTGGACAACCCTAATCTAATCCATATTTATGGTGGATATCCTGAAAAACTGACTAGCTTGGATATGCCCTGAGGACTGGGTTGAGAACCCCTGTTCAAGCTTGTGCTTTTCGCTTATTTTCAAACTCTATAAAATTTATATGCTTTCCAAGCCTTGGCATACCATTGGTGACCTGAGGTTTGGACCCACCATATCTGGGAGGACCATGTTTCCATGATACACATTTGCTTCTCTTTGACATGGAATGTACCTTGTGAGTTTTTGTTTTGAAGTCTCTTGCGGTGGCCAAAAGTACTTTGGGTATGGTACACAAAATATACACACATAGAAAGTACGATAGTTTGAGCAGACCTAGTTGGAAAGGAGAATGGAGGTAGTCGGAGCTCAAGGGGACAACTCTATAGGTATGAACAGCAAGGGCAGCAGGTTGTGCGAAGATATTCCATGACTATTTAAGAAAATAGCCATGCTAATTTTGTCCTCCTAAGGTTATATAGCATTCAGAAACAGTATCACAAAGCCATTAGGTTCATATCAATATAGATGATTTCCAGGTTTGCTATGTCCAAATACAGCTTTAAGAAAAATGTGTGTCAAATTATCTTCTGGAGCTGGGGTCAGATAATAGGGACAACCTAGGTATCCCTATGGAGAAGCCACTGTGTATAAAATGGAATGGCTTCCCAATGGAGGTGCTGAAGACAAAAACAGTAATGGAATTCCAAAAATCATGGGATAAGCACAGTTGGGAAGTCAAGGGGAAACCTGAGATCAACTAAGGTCAATGGCATTGCCACAGGAAGTAAATTGGGCAAACAAGATTAGTCTTAGGGTTCTTCTCTGCCATTACATTCTCTGTTTCTTTGTTAAAACAAAATTAATTTTCCTGCATAACCAACCCTGCCTGTGTATAACCAACACCATATAATCCTCTCCTGTTCTGGTTTATGGTCCAGCCTTGAAGGCTTTGAAAAAATAATCGGTTTTCAGTCTTCCTAGAATGGAGATATGTGATAGAGCAGCAGAGCTAACAATGGTGAACAAATCCAATTAGATTTTAAGAGAGAAATTTAAACAATAAAACCGAACAAACCATTAACCTTTATTTCTGTCTTCTCATTCTAGAATGCTGCAAAACAACCAGTTAAGAAGAATCCCAGCCGAGGCCTTGAGAGACCTTCCAAATCTCCAGTCTCTGTAAGTCATGGTATAGCAAGCCCCTTCTAATAAAGAGTGATACCAGGGTTTCTACTGCTTAACCAGCAACAGTACCTTCTAATTGCTGATCACTGGATCTGCTGTCTCTTGACCAGAATTCCAGTATTAGTTTGAGTTAAAATATTTCACCTGTCTCAAGTATTTAACCTGCCGCAATCTCAATATTTTAACTGGCTAAGACTTATCCATACTATAAAGAAAAGTTCAATTTCTATTTCCAACCTCCAAGAACAAGCTTCTCTTCACTTATATAACAAAACTATAATTGAAGGTAAAATCATTTCTAATATGTATAAACTTGTTCATAAATCTCTATTTTCAATTTCCAAAGGGTCTTTATCTCCTTCGGAAACAGAATTGAACCTATAGAGGGGTATAATCGAACTCGGCGCCCAAGTTTTCCTGAGGGCGTCCTCGCAGGACATCCCTGCGAAGGGGCGGGGAAACCCGTATTATCGAAACTAGATGGGCGTTCATCTTTCATTTCGATATGGTCGGGGACGCCCAAATCTCCAACATTTAGTTCGACCTTAGATCATCCAGGTCAGACTCAGCCATTCCTGGTTTTGTTTCATTGCAGCTATTGACATGTAGTTTCGGCTTCTATAGCATTTTATAAATACAGTGGAGTAAAACCAGCACTAGCTTATATTGCTCTTGGTAACCATATCTGGTGCTACAGTGACATCACTTGGCCAGTAGTATAATTAATTAATACTGGGATTTAGGACCTTCCCAAAATCAAGGTCTATCTTTACAATTTAAATTGTGTTCCCTCCTTTCCTTTTCTTTTTAAATTCTCTACAAAGTGAAATTGTTTGACAAAACCCCACCCAAACCCTCTTTGATATCCTTGTGGGTTTGGCTGATGCTGGAGATTGAGGTATATTGTGCTGTTTCTTGCCAACAAACAGCCATAATTAGTTTGTGTGACCCCCCCCCCCCACCCCCCAGATAATTAGATTCTCAGAAAACCTTCCCTCCCCTTCCTTCAGCCCACATTTTGTCAACACAATAACCCAGAACTGCCTTCCAACTTCATTCATATTCTGAGGTGGGCCACTGCTTCAAAGCAATATGTCATCTTGATTCTGGCAGGGCATTCAATAATGAAAGATTGAGTTCCTCTTTATTTAATGTGGTGATGAGGTATAGGTTTTGGCAGCACACCTTAGCAAAAGAACCCTTAGGAAACCAAACTAATAAAAAATGAGAAATTGATAGAGCCGGGGTGCTTATTCTTTGGCTCCGAAGAGTTAAACTAAGCATAGGTGCAACCATGGAAACAAAATATGAGAGCAGATATGGATCATAAGGCCTTTGCTGATACAATACCTTGGATCCTAGTTGATCATTGTTTCCCTTTATTCCTTTATAACTAAGGAGATTCTATGCTTATCCTCAGCCATCTTGAATCTCCGCTATCTCCCTCTAGAGTCCATTCCATATAAACACCACCTTTTCCATGAAGAAATATTTTCTAATGTTCCTCCTGAATCTACCTTCTTTGAGCCTCATATTATAAGCTTTTTCCACTAGAAGAGGTTTGATTTGTTGCAGTATTTACTGTATATCTTTGAGGTATTTGAATGTCTCTTATTATATCCTTGCCTTTTTGAATTTCATCATTTTTGTCTCCACCACCTTCTCTGGAAGGGCAGCCAACCATCCACACTATTTTGGTGAAGAAATATTTCCTGATGTTGCTCCTCTCCCTACTTTCTTACAGCTTCATATCACATTCCCTTGGGAAGGGTTTGTTTCTTGTGCATGAATACCTCTCAGAATATTTAAATGACTATACAGCTTATAATCGAAAGTGATCGCCGGCCATCTTCTGACACAAATCGGGAGATGGCCGACGATTTCTTAAAAGCAGCGAAATCGGTATAATCGAAAGTGGCATTTTTGACAGCATCGCCGCTTTCCCATCGCTTCGCCGGCGAAAGTTCAAGGGGGCGTGTCGGTAGATTAGCGAAGGCGGGACATGGGCGGGCATGGGCGTGGCTACCAGATGGCCAGCTTTCGCCGATAATGGAAAAAAAAAGCGGTGTTAAGCAGTATTTCGCCGGGTTTACTTGGTCCTTTTATTTTCATGACCAAGCCTCAAAAAGGTGCCCCGACTGACCAGATGACCACCGGAAGGAATTGGGGATGACCTCCCCGTACTCCCCCAGTGGTCACCAACCCCCTCCCACACTAAAACAATAAAACTAAAAACCTTTTTTGCCAGCCTGTATGCCAGCCTCAAATGCCGTACCCACCTCCATGACAGCAGAATGTGTTGTATCCTCCGACAGCCTTTCCCTGGTTGCGATGTGGCTCTCAGGTGAGTGTGACACCTTTTCTGTTAGGTGCCCTGCAGAGTCACATTAGCAATGCATTGTGGTGGGTGTAGGGTACTGGGCTCTACTCCCATGGTGCTTTTCCCCTCTGCTAACTGGGTCAGAGTGTGCCCTGTTTTGTTTCCTGTTGTAGTCCATACGGTAGTGGCCATTTTTGTAAGCCAGTTTTAGTTCCCTTTCCTGTGTTACCCACGTTAGAGAACGTAGTTCTTACCTTGAATGGTGCTGAAAGAGGGTATTGTACACTATTGTGCCAGCTCTGACCTACTGCTAATCTTAGTACCAGGGGACTCTTTGCCAGTGGGGCACAACCTCTGATCTGCAGTTAACTGTGAGTAAATGTGGTTATTTCAAGAAAGGACTTTTTCAGAGAGATTAGTTTTCAGGTGTGAACTGGTGTGCCAAAGCTATACAGCAGCAATAAGTCCTAGAGGCTGTATGCAGGTCCCTGGAGCAATTTTAGTGGGTGCAGTACATTTGTGGGTAGTGGGTTTGGGGGGGGGGGGGTTGGGGGGCTCAGCTCCCAACGTAAGGGAGCTATGCACGTGGGAGCTTTTCTGAAGTCCACCGCAGTGATCCCTAGGGTGGCTGGTGGGTGTCCTGGCATGTCAGGGGGGCCAGTGCACAAAAAATGCTGGCTCCTCCGACAGCCAAATGCCTTGAATTTGGCCGGGGTTTGAGATGGCCGACATAACTTTCCATTATCGCTGAAAAACAAACTCGGCCATCTCAAACCTGGCGAACTCCAAGGCATTTGGCCGGGCTAAACCATATTATCGACAAAAAAGATGGCCGGCCATCTTTTTCGATAATACGGTTCCGGCAACCTGTAGCGCCGCCGCCATCATAGATCGCCGGCGATCTATTTGGCCGGCGACGTTTGATTATGCCCCTCTATTTTACATCTTCCCTGCCCCTCCTCTCCCCTAAGTTTATTTAGTGATTGATTTATTGGGAGTTTATTAACCACATTTATGAAGAGGAAATGGTGGCCCTGTTGGGTTTGAAAGTTAAGTGCTTAATTGGTCCATATTGATTCAGATTAATTGTAAAAATGGCACATTGAATGATGGCAGCATTATAGATTAAAATATAAAAAGAAGAAAACATTTAAAAAGAAAAATATTTGTAATAATTAAAAAGGAACAATAATTAACATGGAGATTTTTTAGATCAATGAATGAAATGGAACAACCCATATGAGAAGGCAGGATATACATGCCATATCTAGAGTATCTGAGGAATTTTTCCAGTAGCCTGGTAGACTCTGTTTTGTTTTCAGTCATGCCTCTGCTTCCTAGGCTAATCGAAGCTGGAGGATCTGTGGAGACAGGGGAGGAAATGTACAGTCCCCTAGATCAATACAACTCCTAGTGTACCCACTCTATGCATTTTGGGGGAATCTTGGCTCCCAGCTAAGTACTGATGCCACAACGACTGAGCTAAGTAGGTTGGGAAGGGATATAAAACCCAGATGGTTATCAGTGAAGGACAAAGTGCTGTAGCCCAGTGGAAGCCAGTTCTCATTCAGCTGGAAGCCCAAAGGCAGCAGAAGGAATCTGCTGCATCACAAAAAATTGTACATCTGGTGACTAGTTTTGGATTATTTTGAGTTTACAGTGTTGATAATCCATTATTTTATCAATGGTATCAGACTTTGTACATTGATGTGGTTCTTCTGAATGAGACAGACCATCTTGAGGACTCTAAAGTTAGTTTCCAGACTGCCTCCAGGACTTGGGTTTAAACTTCTATTACAGTTTAGATTTGATAAGACAATATGTACTTCATTTTCAAGGGTACTGTTTGTTTTTCTTACTCATTAAAATCTCCACAAAGATAACGATAGGGAGGAAGAATTCACAAATGTTTTCTATTATATGAAAACTTATTGGCTTTATGCTTGCTCAGCATGAGCAGGGGAAGGTCTTTCCACAGGTTATAAGTGGAGAAGTCCTAAGTTAATTATAGAAATGTCCTGCTCTTGCACATGAACCCTAAAAAGAACTCAGTTAACTTGGGCAGCTGGTTCAGGCCTGTTTTGGTGAGACCACAGGACCTCCATGATGTCAGAGGACAGTAACAACTTTTTGTATCTGATTGGTAAAGGATATTCTGTTGTATATTTCTGCTCCATAGTCATGCTTATTGGTAAATATTGTAAATATTTTTGATGTCTTTTAAAAATACAATAATATGCTCAATTAAATGATATCATTTGATAGCAATAGAGGATGATGATCAGATCCAAGATGACTGCTAAGAGGGAGCACAGTTCCTGCTGAGCATACGGCTCAACCCAACTTAGCACCTTGGGTCAATAAGTGGGCGTCAGTCTGCCAAATAAGGGAATTTTTGTATCTGAGGTAGTAGAGGGTCAAGTGATTTTGCCCAAGGTCACAAGGGACCACAGGGGGGATTTGACCCTCGCTTCCCTGGTTCACAACCTCTGGCTCTAACCCTTAGACAACTCCTCCACTCCAGGTGAGAGGTAACTGGTAGGAAATATAAGGGAGAGGGGCTAGAGTATTTTCTCAATGGAACATAGAAACAAAGAGGGGAGAATACAGCCAATGAGCAGAGAGTGGTGAAGTAGCTCCATCAGGCTCCCAAGAAGGCCAAGTTAACTGCAAGGAGCAACTTTAGTTACAAGTCTTGATGACTGTTTGGATTACTATAAAGTTGTACGACTGGGTTTTGGAGTGGGACCTGCTGTGCCCAGTACAGATAATTAAAACCTGTATACACTCAAAGCATGCTTGTGGAACAGCTTGTAAATATAGATTGTTTACATATACGTCAAATCAGTTTTTTCAGGTATTGCGTCTGAGTGCTTTCACTGCAATCCATGATACCCCCTGATTAAGCATACTTTAAAGAATTGGAAGATCATCCAGGACTTTCTTCCAGTACAATAGTTGAACAAACATTTATTGTATTATTTATTTAGATTTTTGCTCACACCTTTTCAGTAGTAGCTCAAGGTGAGTTACATTTAGGTACACTGGATATTTCTCTGTCCCAGGAGGGCTAACAATCTAAGTTTGTACCTGAGGCAATGGAGGGTTAAGTGACTTGAACTGGCCACCTCTGGATTGCAAGACCGATGCTCTAACCACTAGGCCACTCCTCCACTAGCAACATTCCATCTAGAATCTTCAATAGTAGCAACATTCCATATATTTATGTATTTAGATTTTGCTCACATCTTTTTCAGTAGGAGCTCAAGGTGAGCTACATTCAGGTACACTGGATATTTCTCTGTCCCAGGAGGGCTTACAGTCTAAGTTTGTACCTGAGGCAATGGAGAGTTAAGTGACTTGAACTGGCCACCTCTGGATTGCAAGACTGGTCCTTTAACCACTAGGCCACTCCTCCACTCAGCAACATTCCATGTAGAATCACCAATAATAGCAACATTCCATGTAGAATCTCAAATAGTAGCAACGTTCGATGTTCCACTGCACTAACCACTAGGCTACTCCTCCACTAGCAACATTCCAATTCAGGTACTCTGGATATTTCTCTGTCCCAGGAGGGCTCACAATCTAAGTTTGTACCTGAGGCAATGGAGGGTTAAGTGACTTGCCCAAGATCACAAGGAGCAGCAGTGGGATTTGAACCGGCCACCTCTGGATTTCAAGACCGGTGCTCTAACCACTCGGCCACACACTCCGCTCTGCCATGTTGTTGTGGTGCTAAATCACCCTCTTCTTCTGTCTCCCCCACCACCACTGAAGCATGCCATCATGCATAGGAGCGCCTAGTCCAAATTTAGAACCCACACACTAGAAGCAGAACTCAGTTACATTGTCTAGACAAGTTACAGAATGAGCTTTCTAACAGCAGGAGGTGGGAGAAGTAGAGTTGGTGCGTAGTGGAGAGTGGTTTGCATTGGAGCTATAGCAGTCCTGTGCCAAACTTGATGTGTGAGAGTCGTGTGTCAGGTTAATTAATGGCTTTGTGGTTACAGCTCTTACCTGGAGCATATTGGGGTTGGGAGGAGGGTGCTGTTCTGTTCTCTTGCCAGCAGAAGATAGGGCGGGAGGAAAACCCCTCAGGTATTTCGAAGCAACAGGTGCTAGAAATGATAGTTATGGCTTTGCCAAAGAGAAGGGCACAAACAAAAAATGTATGTGTTTGTGAATTAAAAGATCAAGTGAAAAACAGCCTTGGATTTCTGTTTCATATAAGAATAATAATATTAAACTAAAGAAATTCATGTTTGGGCTTTTTGGGGCTTCCATGGGTATAATGGGCTTAATTTGTACTTTGAGTTCAGCTGCTTTTTTCTGCAGATGGAATAATCTTTGTTTATTTTGGTGTAATTTGGGATGGCAGAGTGCCACCAGCTCCCTGCCTGTCCTCAATTAAGGGTGTAGTGTTTCCTCTGCTGTCTCCCTCCCATGTGGTTTGATCCTTAATACTGTGATTTCTGGATGAGGGTACAGGACCATCTGAGCCAGTTACCAACAATGTGAAGTTCATACTAGGATGCCTGAAAGTTGAAAGACTGGTGACTTCTGGGTAGCTTCTTCTCCTTTGATTCTACTAACAAGTCTCTGCCCTACCCTGTGGCTCCCCCTGCTGTAAATGAAGATTAATTAAGAGCCCTATATGGAGAACTGAAGCCTTATACCACATTTCTGCAAGGGTGCCATAAGTCTCATTTGAGGGATATTGGCAGCCCTTCATGTGGCACCCCCTGTAGAAATGTGGTATATGGCTTCAGTTCTCCATATAATTAGTCTTTATTTATAACACGTTGCTGATGGCATCTGTCTGTCGGTGCTTGTTTAGTTGTTGTGACATTCCTCTGCAGATTGCTAGGAGGGGCATTTTCAATATAACATCTAAGTCAGACTTTAAACATTTTGACTGAACTTCCAAAATCCAAATAGGAAATATGGCCATTTTTGAAACCGCAAAACATCTATCTTTTTCTTTTTCAAAAAATATCGTTTGTAGCAAGGGTTTGTGCTCTGTGCATTACTTTTACAGACCATTTTCGAAAAAAATATGTACAAGTGAAAAACGTAGAAAATCAAGCCACTGGGATGTAGGAGGGGCCAGCATTTTTAGCAGACTGGTCCTCCAGACATCCCAGGAGAGCAGTAGAGCACCCTAGGAGGCACTGCCGTGGACTTCATATAAATACTCCCAGGTACACATCTTACCATTGCTCCCTTATCATGTCTGCTGAGCCCTCCAAAACCTACCCAAAACCCACTTCCCCCAATTGTACACCACTACAATAGCACTTATTGGTGAAGGGGGCACCTGTATTTGGGTACTGTGGGTTTCTGGTGAGTTTTGGAGGGCTCACAGTGAAAAGCCAGAAGGATGCTTAGGAGAATAGGGAGAGAATTGCCTTCAGGAAAAAGGAGGTGATAATACCTTTGTATAATTCTCTGGTGAGGCACAATTTAGAGTACTGTGTATAATTCTGGAGACCACACCTTCAAAAAGACAGAAACAGGATGGAGTCAGTCTAAAAATGATCAATGGTCTCATTTTATGTATTAGGATTTATTTATCACCTTTTTGAAAGAATTCACTCAAGGTGGTGTAGAGTAAGAATAATTCAAACATAAGCAATAAACAATTACAGCAGTAAAAATATTCATATAACAAGACAAAGTATACTTACAATGGCAAGACAATACATAATAAAACATTTTAATAGACATAAAGCCTATGGGGACAGACGTAATGGCAGTGGCGTAGGAAGGGGGGGGCGGGGGGCGGTCCGCCCCTGGTGCACGCCGCTGGGGGGTGTCGGCTCCACGCTGGTGCACTGCCCTCTCTGCCCTGGAACAGGTTACTTCCTGTTCCGGGGGCAGAGAGAGCAGTGAATCAGCGCGGAGCCGACACACCCCAGCAACGTGCAGTCGGGGCGGATCGGCCCTCCCGCCCGTCCCTCGCCGCAGGTATGCGCTCCGGGGGGGGGGGGGGGTATGCGCCCCGGGGGGGGGGGGGTGTACTCCAGTGGGAGGAGGGTGCGCAGCGGCGACCCGCCTCGGGTGTCAGCTCCCCTCGCTACGGCTCTGCTTAATGGTCTCAGTATGTATACTTTGGAAGAACAGTGAGAGAGAGAGAGAGGAGATGTGATAGAGACATTTAAATATATCCATGGCAAAAACGCATAGAAGGTAAGACTCTTTGAACTGAAAGGAAACTATGGAGTGAGATAAAATTTAAAGGAGGTAGGCTCAGGAGTAATCTAAGGAAATACTTCTTTATAGAAAGGGTGATCTATGTGTGGAATGAATTGCAGGAGACAAGGATGGTATATAAATTCAAGAAAGTGTGGGACAAGCACATGGGATCTCTCAGGGATAGGAAGAAATAGTAGATGGTATGGATGAACAGACTGGATAGACCATATAAAGGCGGTAGAACTAGAGGACATGAATTGAGGTCGAAGGGGGGCAGACTCAGGACTAATGTCAGGAAGTATTTTTTCACAGAGAGGGTGGTGAATATGTGGAATGCCCTCCTGCGGGAGGTGGTGGAGATGAAAACGGTAATGGAATTCAAACATGCGTGGGATAAACACAAAGGAATCCTGTTTAGAAGGAATGGATCATGGAATCTTAGCGGAGATTGGGTGGCGACGCCGGTAATTGGGAAACAAAACAGGAGCTGGGCAGACTTCTACGGTCTACGCCCTGATCGTGACTGAATAGATAGGGATGGGCTGGAGTGTAAATTTTAAGGGGCTTTGATGTTCGCTTCAGAACTTAGTACAAGAACAGTACTGGGCAGACTTCTATGGTCTGTGCCCTGAGAAAGGCAGGGACAAATCAAACTCGGGTATATATATAAAGTATCACATATCAAGTAAAATGAGTTTATCTTGTTGGGCAGACTGGATGGACCGTTCAGGTCTTTATCTGCCGTCATTTACTATGTTACTATATGGCCTTTATCTGCTGTCAACTTCTCTGTTTATATGTTTATCTGCTGCTAGATATTGTTTGCACATCTCTTAGAGGTCCTTTCACTAAGGTGCACTGAAAAATGGCCTACGGTAGTGTAGACGCATGTTTTGGGCACATGCAGAATTATTTGTTAGCACACCTACAAAAAATGCCCTTTTTTTTTTTGCCAAAAATGGACGTGAAGCAAAATGAAAATTGCCGCATGTCCATTGTGGGTCTAAGACCTTACCGCAAGCCATTGACCTAGTGGTAAGGTCTCACGTGGTAACCGGGTGGTAATGGTCTACACATGTCAAATGCCAATTGATGCGAATAGCTGCCATGCGCCAGAAAAGAAAAAATATTTTTCAGACGCGCCTAGTGGACGTGCGCCAAAATTGAAATTACCGCAAGGGGGACACGATAACTGGGCGGTAACTCTAATTTGGCGCATGTTGAATGCGCGTAGGTGCCTTCCTTAATAAAATGGCCCCTTAATGTTATTATCGGCTTAGATAAGACACAGGATCCTTATCCTCACACCCAGAGGTGGAGTATGGTGGAAACGTGGCCTCTAGTAACGGAGACAGCAAGCTAATTCCATAATGTCCCTAACTGTCTATAAAAATGATATTACTACTACTACTACTATTTAGCATTTCTATAGCGCTACAAGGCGTACGCAGTGCTGCACAAACATAGAAGAAAGACAGTCCCTGCTCAAAGAGCTTACAATCTAATAGACAAAAAATAAAGTAATCAAATCAATTAATGTGTACAGGAAGGAGGAGAGGAGGGTAGGTGGAGGCGAGTGGTTACGAGTCAAAAGCAATGTTAAAGAGGTGGGCTTTCAGTCTAGATTTAAAGGTGGCCAAGGATGGGGCAAGACGTAGGGGCTCAGGAAATTTATTCCAGGCTTAGGGTGCAGCGAGACAGAAGTCTGACTGGTAAGTACTTTTATTTATTCTTGATAAGTTTTGATTTTTATCCACTGGCTCTGTTCAGTTCATCTATATTCAACAAATGCTCTTATAATCTTCTGTAATCTTTTCAGTCTTTCTAACCCCCCCCCCCCCCCCCCCCCCCCCGCATTTCACAGAAGGTACTGAGGCTTTCAATTCTCTCATCTTTTACTTTTAAATATGTTTTGTTTTATTTCTTATTTATACTAATTCTTGTTATTCTGGGTTTTTAAAACTCTTTTTAATTGGGGAAGCAATGTTGTAAATATTGTGCACTATTTGTGAAAAGTATGCACAATTTTTTTAATAGTACATAGATGCGCGCACTCTTTGCACTACTGGAAGAGTGCTCGCTCTTTGCAAATAATGCATACTGTTTTGTAGACAATTCACACAATATTTGCGAAAAGTGTGCACTATTTATGACACAAGGAAAAGAAGAAAGGGGCCCTTTTACTAAGCTACGGTGAAAAGTGACCTTAGTACATCCTTACATGGGTCATTCTTGTGCACTAAAGCCATTTTTAATGCAGGCATAAAATGGCTGATTTTTCTATTAATGGCCATGCACTAATTTTTTCATAAGCCCTTAACTGCCACCTATTTTGTACTATTACTACTATTTAACATTTCTAAAGCGCTACCAGGGTTACGCAGCGCTGTACAATCTAACAAAGAAGGACAGTCTAACCATGTGCTAATCGGTTAGCGCATGGCAATGGAGCTGGGCTGTTTAGCACAGAATATGCCCACTTTCCACCCTCCAGACCCACCCCCAGCACTAAAAAAAAATAAACTTTTTAGCATGTGGGTAGTATGTGCCTATCCCAAAACTACCGTGGGACACCTGAGCGCCAGGGGTGTAGGCAGACTTCGGTGGGAGGGAGGTCCAGAGCCTGAGATGAGGAGGCACATTTTAGCCCCCCCCCCCAGCGCCACCGACCCCCCCCAATATTTGACCCCCCCTGCCGCCGCCGCCACCACCACCACCAACTTTGACCCCCCCGGCGCCAACCCTTTTGACCCCCCCTTCCCTGCTGCTGCCGTCACCGTCGGGTACCTTTGTTGGCGGGGGACCCCAACCCCCGCCAGCCTAAGTCCTCTTCTCCGGTGCGGCCGCGTTGCTGGCTGATCTGCAAGGCTTCGTTCTGTTTCTGTGAGCCTGACGTCACGTGCAGTACGTCAGACTCACAGAAACAGAACAAAGCCTTGCAGATCAGCAACATGGCTGCGCCGGAGAAGAGGACCTCAGCTGGCAGGGTTGGGGTCCCCTGCCAACAAAGGTACCCGACAGCGACAGCGGGTTGGCGGTGGGAGGGGCGTCGGCGGGGGGGGGGCAGGGCCAAATCTACGTGGCCCCACGTAGCTACGCCCCTGCTGAGCGCACCCCACGGTAAGGCATCTTTAGCTGCAGTAACCATGTGACAGTGTATACTGCAACTTAGTGAAAGGGCCCCAGTTTTTTTTTTGGGGGGGTGGGGTGAAATTCCCTATGTTGTTTCAAAGGAATATACATTCCTAGTTTCCTATATTTAGGGGCCCTTTTACCAAGCTGCGGGGAAAAAGGTCCCTGTTCTAGCAGCAGCGGCCATTTTTCCCACGTGCCAGGACCCTTTTTGCCGCAGTGGGTAAAAAAGCCCCCAACACACATGACCATACAATAAGAGAACTCTTACCGCATGGCCATGCGGCAGGGAGCCCTTACTGCCACCCAATGAAGTGGCGATAAGGGCTCCCGCGCTAACCTGGCAGTATCTGGGCAGCGCACGGCAATGCCCAATTACCGCCGGGTTATCACCACGCAAGCCATTTCCGTGCGTTTTCTTTTTCCCCTGGAAATGGTGCGCGCTTTGGGCAGGACTACCGCTGGTGGCCGCGTTGGGCCGGCGGTAGTCCCAGAAGTGCAAGCGGTAAAGCTCGCGTTGGGCTTACCACCACTCTGTTAAAGGGCCCCTCACTGACCTCATTCTCCAGCCTCTGACCCGTCTTTCTTATTTTTTTGTTGCAATCTCTGGATCATTCATCACCGAAGAACCACAACCCATCTTCAGCAAAGCTCTGAAAGTTCCTGGGTGTATGTATGCATTTACAACAGCCTTCTTAGAAAGCCCTTTGAATAAGCTATATAACGCATCTTAACAGCATTCCCTTTGGGGTATGCAATTATTATTGTATATGGCTGTCAATTAAAATGCAAGGAATGATTTCAAGGAATGAGTAGGTATTCCTCTTTGATGTGCAAGCATAAAACACACATTCCTTACCTCCTCATTGGGTTTTTACAAGTGTATAAATTGTCATGACAAGTAGAGTATAGTATGAATTGCCTAAAGATCCAGGAGATTTTTTTTTCGCTTTTAATATCCTCTGTTTAATATTTACAAGTACCTCTTTAGATATGACAACACACTCATAAGCATTTTGGCCAGGATGGGTTTTTCTTCAAATAGACTAGGGCACCAAAACTGGTGTGGGGAAAGGGGGCGAATTCTAGCAACCTCTGGTTGCTGTTTTCTCATTTTTAAGGCATGTTTTTAAAATTCATAGTCCGAAGCTTCCTGATTACTAATCTGCATCACAAGGTCATCAGTCAGGAGAATGGCCATGTGATATATTAACTGTCAAGGCTGCCCACATCTCAAGAGGTAACGTGAAGTATAGCCATGTTCCCCCCCAAAAACCAAAACAAATCCAAGACCCCTGATCAAAGCCCCAACCCCCCCCAAGCCAGCCTCAACACCCTAATCAAAGCCCCAATGCCTCCTAATTGAACTACATCCTCCAATCACATAGCTCTCCCAAGAATATTACTTGACTCAGTAACCCTTCCCCAGCACTTACAGGGGTATCCCTTGTGGTATAGTAACTGGGATAGGAGCAATCCCTTCTTCTCCTGCCCCATTGCCTCCTGGGTTCAAAATGGCAGCTGTGACCCCTAGCGCTAATCGTGGTCTTGATGCATTTCACACAGGCCCATGCAGTAAGTTGGTGCCCTGTAGGCTAACGTCAGGGCATTTGCTGACCATACCCTAATAACACATCGGTTTTTCACATACTGCTTGATAATTTTTGCATCTAATGCACAGTAAAGGACAGATTATATCAATGGCATGCAAATTTATGCAAGCAAAATTATGCACTATTCTGAGAAGCCCGCAAAACTAAATTAGCTCAAATAATTGGATGCTAACAATCAATAATTGGCATTGATTGGCAACATTTTTCATATGTGCATGCACCTGGCTAAATGCTATTCTATAAAGATCCGCATGCAAATCTTACAGCGTACAACTCAAAAGAGGATATGGCCTTGGGAGGGGTATGAACAAGTCAGGGGTGTTCACCAAAGATGCACGCAGGATGTATGTATGTATTTATGAATGAATGAATGACATTTATACCTCACGTTAGCCCAAAATAGACTCAAGTTCAATGTGGCTTACAAACAAACAATAAAGTGAATAAAACATAATAATGTACAGAATTTAACACAAATTACAATAATTTTAAGAGGCAAATTAATACATATGCAGTAAGTAACCAGGGATTTAGGCTATCTCAAGGACAAACAAATAATTAAGGGTGGATAGGTGAGAGCATAATTAGGCAGGACTAGAAGGGAAAGGAGATTAAGACAAGGGTGTGGGTAAAATTCAAATTAGAGTTCTTTCTATTCAGAAAGGCCAGGCATAAGAAATGTGTTTTTAGAGGACTATAAGTACATAACATAAGTACATAAGTAGTGCCATACTGGGAAAGACCAAAGGTCCATCTAGCCCAGCATCCTGTCACCGACAGTGGCCAATCCAGGTCAAGGGCACCTGGCACGCTCCCCAAACGTAAAAACATTCCAGACAAGTTATACCTAAAAATGCGGAATTTTTCCAAGTCCATTTAATAGCGGTCTATGGACTTGTCCTTTAGGAATCTATCTAACCCCTTTTTAAACTCCGTCAAGCTAACCGCCCGTACCACGTTCTCCGGCAACGAATTCCAGAGTCTAATTACACTTGGGTGAAGAAAAATTTTCCTTCCGATTCGTTTTAAATTTACCACACTGTAGCTTCAACTCATGCCCTCTAGTCCTAGTATTTTTGGATAGCGTGAACAGTCGCTTCACATCCACCCGATCCATTCCACTCTTATTTTATACACTTCTATCATTATCTCCCCTCAGCCGTCTCTTCTCCAAGCTGAAAAGCCCTAGCCTTCTCAGCCTCTCTTCGTAGGAAAGTCGTCCCATCCCCACTATCATTTTCGTCGCCCTTCGCTGTACCTTTTCCAATTCTACTATATCTTTTTTGAGATACGGAGACCAGTACTGAACACAATACTCCAGGTGCGGTCGCACCATGGAGCGATACAACGGCATTATAACATCCGCACACCTGGACTCCATACCCTTCCTAATAACACCCAACATTCTATTCGCTTTCCTAGCCGCAGCAGCACACTGAGCAGAAGGTTTCAGCGTATCATCGACGACGACACCCAGATCCCTTTCTTGATCCGTAACTCCTAACGCGGAACCTTGCAAGACGTAGCTATAATTCGGGTTCCTCTTACCCACATGCATCACTTTGCACTTGTCAACATTGAACTTCATCTGCCACTTGCACGCCCATTCTCCCAGTCTCGCAAGGTCCTCCTGTAATCGTTCACATTCCTCCTGCGACTTGACGACCCTGAATAATTTTGTGTCATCGGCGAATTTAATTACCTCACTAGTTATTCCCATCTCTAGGTCATTTATAAATACATTAAAAAGCAACGGACCCAGCACAGACCCCTGCGGGACCCCACTAACTACCCTCCTCCACTGAGAATACTGGCCACGCAATCCTACTCTCTGCTTCCTATCTTTCAACCAGTTCTTAATCCATAATAATACCCTACCTCCGATTCCATGACTCTGCAATTTCTTCAGGAGTCTTTCGTGCGGCACTTTGTCAAACGCCTTCTGAAAATCCAGATATACAATATCAACCGGCTCCCCATTGTCCACATGTTTGCTTACCCCCTCAAAAAAATGCATTAGATTGGTGAGGCAAGACTTCCCTTCACTAAATCCGTGCTGACTTTGTCTCATCAGTCCATGTTTTTGTATATGCTCTGCAATTTTATTCTTAATAATAGCCTCCACCATCTTGCCCGGCACCGACGTCAGACTCACCGGTCTATAATTTCCCGGATCTCCTCTGGAACCCTTCTTAAAAATCGGAGTAATATTGGCTACCCTCCAGTCTTCCGGTACTACACTCGATTTTAGGGACAGATTGCATATTTCTAACAGTAGTTCCGCAAGTTCATTTTTTAGTTCTATTAATACTCTGGGATGAATACCATCAGGTCCCGGTGATTTACTACTCTTCAGCTTGCTGAACTGACCCATTACATCCTCCAAGGTTACAGAGAATTTGTTTAGTTTCTCCGACTCCCCCGCTTCAAATATTCTTTCCGGCACCGGTGTCCCTCCCAAATCCTCCTCGGTGAAGACCGAAGCAAAGAATTCATTTAATTTCTCCGCTACGGCTTTGTCCTCCTTGATCGCCCCTTTAACACCATTTTCGTCCAGCGGCCCAACCGACTCTTTGGCCGGTTTCCTGCTTTTAATGTATCTAAAAAAATTTTTACTATGTATTTTTGCTTCCAACGCTAATTTCTTCTCAAAGTCCTTTTTTGCCCTCCTTATCTCCGCTTTGCATTTGGCTTGGCATTCCTTATGATCTATCCTGTTACTTTCAGTTGGTTCTCTTCTCCCACTTTCTGAAGGATTGTTTTTTGGCTCTAATGATTTCCTTTATCTTACTGTTTAGCCACGCCGGCTGACGTTTAGTCTTTTTTCCCTTTTTTCTAATACGTGGAATATATTTGTCCTGAACCTCCAGGATGGTGTTTTTAAACAGCATCCACGCCTGATGCAAGTTTTTTACTCTGCGAGCTGCTCCTTTCAGTCTTTTTTTCACCATTTTTCTCATTTTGTCGTAATCACCTTTTCTATAGTTAAACGCTAGCGTACTTGATTTCCTAGTTTCACTTCCTTCATGCCAATATCAAAACCGATCATATTATGATCACTGTTATCAAGCGGCCCTCGTATCGTTACCCCCTGCACTAGATCATGAGCACCACTAAGGACTAAGTCTAGTATTTTTCCTTCTCTTGTCGGCTCCTGAACTAGCTGTTCCATGAAGCTGTCCTTGATTTCATCAAGAAATCTTATGTCCCTTGCGTGTACAGATGTTACATTAACCCAGTCTATATGCGGGTAAACTTGATTGATTTAGGAAGGGAATTCCAAATTTTGGTGCCTTGATAGGAGAAATTAGCAGAGTGAATTGTTTTATATATCACATTCTTACAGATAGAGAAATATGTAAGACAAGATATTGTCTAGATGATGAAACAGCATTATGAGGGGGTAATTCAATAAGATTATTCATATATGATGGGGCTTAACCAAACAGGATTTGGCAAATGAAAACGCATAATTTGAAAGATATTCTCTCTCTTATTGGTAACCAATGTAGCTCAAATAAAAGAGGAGAGGCTTTGGCGAAGCGACGACATCTACATAACTTACGTTCCAGGATCTATACCAGGTTTCAGTTGGTGTAAATCTTTGTGCCGTGCACTATTATATAATGGACACTGATCCTGGAACACCCATTATAGAATACCATTTAGTATCGATTCTTTTTGGTGCCAAATGTTGACCATCATTTACTGAATCCAGCCCTACGTGCAAAAGCTTCCTGCACTGTTAGTAAACTCTAAAAATATAGAAAGTAACATTGAACCTGCAGCAGTCAGTGGTTTTTTTAACTGGCTACTGTGAGTTTTATACCCAGATATTCAATGGCAGTATCTGGCTATAACTTTGCACCACTACTTATCTGGGTAATGGCAATATTCAAACCGGAACCTGGCTAGTTATCTGGATAAATCTGGGACAATCTTTTTGCTGTTTATTTTAATTTTATATATAACAAAAGAGAGGGAACGAAGTACAAACTAAAGTCCAAACAAAAAAAACAGCACCATGGGCCTTTAAAAATGGAACACAGTTCTTTAATGAATGAGCCTTGACAAAAAGACCCGACACGGGCCGTGTTTCGGTGACTAACACCTGTGTCAGGGGTCACAGTGATGACGTGGAAAACTTGGGGAATAACTCGAATATATTCCTCTACAATATATTATTCCTTACCCCACGTCTCATATAGTAAAAGCTACAAAGCACCAAGGCACTTTCACTATATGAGACGTGGGGTAAGGAATAATATATTGTAGAGGAATATATTCGAGTTAATCCCCAAGTTTTCCACGTCATCACTGTGACCCCTGACACAGGTGCTAGTCACCGAAACACGGCCCGTGTCGGGTCTTTTTGTCAAGGCTCATTCATTAAAGAACTGTGTTCCATTTTTAAAGGCCCGTGGTGCTGTTTTTTTTGTTTGGTTTTTTATTTTATTTTTATTACATTTGTACCCCGCGCTTTCCCACTCATAGCAGGCTCAATGCGGCTTCCATATTATATACAGGTACTTATTTGTACCTGGGGCAATGGGAGGGTTAAGTGACTTGCCCAGAGTCACAAGGAGCTGCCTGTGCCTGTAGTGGGAATCAAACCCAGTTCTCCAGGACCAAAGTCCACCACTAGGCCACTCCTCCACTGTTCTGACTTTATCTGGGCAAGTTACCCTGTTAGCAGACTGAATAACCCTGCTAGGGCTCCTTTTACTGAGCGGCGGTAAGCCCAATGGGTACCTGAAAGCTTTTAGGTGAAGTCCACTGCAGCGCCCCCTAGGGTACCCCACCACTCTGATGGCATTTCTATGTTGCCAGTCTCCTAAGAATGCTGGCTCCTCCTACATCCCTATGGCTTGATTTTGTGTGTTTTTCACTTGGATTTTTTTTTTTTTTAATGGGACCAAAGAGATAAATGCACAGAGCACAAAAACATCTAGCAAGTGGCCATTTTGCTATTTAGAAAATTGCTTGATGTGCTATTCGGATACTGGATGTTTTGAGCAAAACGTCCAAAATCAGACTTGGGCATCATATCAAAAATGCCCCTCCACGTAATTTTGTAAGTCTAAGTGCTTTGAAAATATATCTCTTTGTGAGGTAACAAAAATCTTTTCTTCTCACCAGGTGTCAACCATATATTACTTAGCTGGATTGGATTTCATTTTGGTTGCTTCCTCTCATATAAGATTTCCATGAAATAAAAACGAAGTGTACTTTTGCCCAGGGCTATGTTTCAAAAGTTTGGCATGAAGACTAAATGGGACGTGAATATTAATTATTTGAAATATTAGTTTTTACATTTTCTTTTGGTAGTGGTATTCTAAATGGGTTTAATTTCCTTCCTGCCCCGAGGGTGGCCATCTTGGCAAAAATGTGATGTCTTTCATGGAATTCATAGATTCTTTTTGTGTATGTGTGTGGAGTAGTGCAACAAATACACTAGGGATCCTTTTACAAAGTGACACTACTGATTAGCATGCACTGAATGCGAAGAAGTCCATGGGAATTGAATGGGCTTCTTTGCATTCAGCATGCCGCTAATCAGTAGCGCAACTTTGTAAAATAAGCCATTATTTCCATGGAAAAATAATCTGATACATGACAGAAAGTGCAACACTTCTCTCTGATCCTACATTGGATTATAAGAACACAAGTTTGCCATACTGGGACAGACCGAAGGTCTATCAAGCCCAGAATCCTGTTTCCAACATTGGCCAGTCCAAGTCACAAGTACCTAGCAAGATCCCAAAACAGTAGAACAGATTTTATGCTGCCAGTGGATTTTCCTAAATCCATCTTAATAAAGGCTTATGGACTTTTCTTTTAGGAAATTATTTAAACCTTTTTTAAAACCCTGCTAAGCTAACTACTTTTAGCACATTCTCTGGCAACGAATTCCAGAGTTTAATTACTTGTTGAGTGAAGAAATATTTTCTCTGATTTATTTTAAATTTACTACTTTGTAGCTTCTTCCCATGCCCCCTAGTCCTAGTATTTTTGGAAAGAGTAAACAAACGATTCACCCGTTCCATTCCATTCCTTATTTTATAGACCTCTATCATATCTCCCCTCAGCTGTCTCTTCTCCAAGCTGAAGAGCTCTAGCTGCTTTAGCCTTTCCTCCCCTTTATCATTTTTGTCGTCCTTCTCTGTACCTTTTCTAATTCCACTATACCTTTTTTGAGATGCGGTAACCAGACTTGCACACATATAATTAAAGCTGTAGGGTTGTGCAGATTTCATTTTCCTTAGTTTGCTATGTGGGTTATGTGACAATTTTATTTATGTTTTTTTACATTTTCAGGGACAATGTCATCAATAACACATCTTATTGTGCATCACTGATGACAGGAGGTGGGGAAGCACATTTTTTCCTGACATTTCTGGGAAATGTAATTGATTAATGCACATCCCTATAAAATAACCAAGAGTTCTATGTAATATTCAGGGTGGATCCATTAAATTCAAATTAGATAATGATGATTTACACATGAAGGCATACATGATGCAAAGTAAACAAAGCCCGTGAAAAGTGAAAAAACACAGTGGCTTGGCAAAGGTGCCTGGCTGGTCTCACCATCATTGCAAATAGATAGAATACAGGAAACTAGACATGCTAGTTACATTTCTAGGAAAATTATTTATAAAAGCTTTGAATAAAAATGACGTTAATATTTTAGAAATGGAGTCTTCATTGGGGTAGCCAAATCACCAAAAACTTTTAAACTATATCTTTTGAGGGTGCCTGTGTTAGGGGCCCTATTACTAAGAACATAAGAATAGCCATACTGGGTCAGACCAATGGTCCATCTAGTCCAGTATCCTGCTTCTAAGAGTGGCCAATCCAGGTCACAAATACCTGGCAGAAACCCAATTAGTAGCAACATTCCATGCTACCAATCCCAGGGCAAGCAGTAGCTTTCCCATGTCGGTCTCAATAATAGACTATGGGCTTTTCCTCCAGGAACTTGTCCAAACCTTTTTTTAATCCCAGATACGCTAACCGGGGATACCACATTCTCCGGCAGTGAGTTCCAGAGCTTAACTATTCTTTGAGTGAAAAATATTTGTTCAGTGGAGGAGTAGCCTAGTGGTTGATGCAGTGGACTTTAAACCTGAAGAACTGGGTTCAATTCCCACTGCAACTCCTTGTGACTGTGGGCAAATCACTTAACCCTCCATTGCCCCAGGTACAAAATAAGTACCTGTATATATGTAAACCGCTTTGAATGTAGTTGCAAAATACCACAGAAAGGCGGTATATCCCTTTCCATGTAATTTCATGGAGTGTCCCCTGGTCTTTGTACTTTTTGAAGAGTGACATTAAGCCTTAACACGCGGTTAGTATGCCAAATAAAAAGGCTTAACGCAAAACATGTTAAAGCGTTTCACAGTAATTTGCATTTATGCCACGTAGGTATTTAAATATCTCTATCATATCTCCCCTCTCCCACCTTTCTTCCAAAGAATACATACTGAGATCTTTAAGTCAGTTCCCATATGCATTAGGATGGCAACCACTCACCCTTTTAGTAGCTACCCTCTGGACCGACTCCATCCTGTTTATATTTTTTTGAGTCTCCAAAACTGGACACAGTACTCTAAATCTAACAGCAGAACCCCTCTAGAAAGTGCAGCCGGTAAGATGGTTTTAAAGAATATTGAAGGAGTGTGATTTAAAGGCTTGCTCTGCTGCTACATATGCTGTATTGGTAGAGGCTTACTCAGCTCTCCTCTGGGCTGTACCTGTTATGTGGTGGGGCAGTGTGGCTGTGCGAGAGAAGCTTCTACTGTCAGTGCAGATGGTCTACTTGTCCCACAGTCTGTACGAAAGGGAAACTTGCTTTGGTGGTGGTTGTGCCTCAGTTGTTGTGTGGTGACACTCTGGGTGTGTGCTGACATGATGAATGAAAACCTTCAGTTCAGAGTACTATTAATCAAGTAGCTTTCATCGCTAATAAATCACTAAAAATTCCTAAAGAAAAATTAAAACTCCACAGCAACCCTCAAACTAGTGCAATCTCCCAGAACTTGGAGTGAGCTTGCAGCAGCTTGCACGTACTAATCTGTTTAATTAGAACCGGTGTAAATCAGAAGGAAAGACACTCAGAACGGCAAAATCACACGTGGAAGAAAGAGTTGAAAGTGGTTTGGGACTTGCTTAATTGATATAATTACCAGCTACTGCATGCCAACCTTGCGCGTTGCATTTTCCATATTACTTCCAGACGAAAGACAGAGGGAGGCCTCTATCAACGAGATGGCAGTGAGACAGCATAGGAGGCGTGACTAGACTCTAGAGAAATGGCATGTTGATTTGTGAGGGAATCAAAGGAGGTTTCGATTTTTTTTTTTTTTTGCAGCCAAAGGAACGGAGAGACGAAAATATTTTTCTTTGTCTGGCATTTGCTATGAAGTAATTATACCTGGCCTTTCCCTAAGAAGTACCTTCCATTAGCTACTGCCATAACTACACGTACTATTTCTAACCTGGATACAAGTGGGAAAGCACGCAGAGGGCAGTAAACAGTTTTAAAGAACTCTGTGTCCTGATTTGAAATGTATTTGTGACTACCTACCCATCCTCAGAGCTCCCAAGTTACCTAGTTTCAGAAGGGAGGCTTTTTGGCCACTCCTGGATTTGAACTTGTGTCGCAAAGCAGGGTGGGATTGAAATCAGCACTGCAGGCCCCATAATGCACCAGGATGGGCTTGTGAGAAATCCAGAACCGGTCAAAAATCTCCCTTCTGGAACTGGGTAATTTAGCAGCTCTTCCCCAATTTGCTTATCAAACTATAAAGAATCGACGAAACAACTATCTTTCGCAAATCTCTGAAGACATATTTCTTCAACAAAGCCTACAATGAGAAAGATAACCTCACTAATCCACCTCAGCAACCCACTCGGTTATGAAAACCCACCTTCCACAACTACCCTAATCACTCCCATCCTTCTTCTATCTTCCTTTACTTAATCTCTGCACAATACTAACTGTATCTGATATCCTGGAATGACAATATTAACAAAACTATGTAAGCCACATTGAGCCTGGAAATAGGTGGGAAAATGTGGGATACAAATGCAATAAATAATGTAATATTCAAAGAAAATGGTTCCAGTGCTTCCCAGTTTCTCCAGCAGGAGCTAATGGAAATTGGCGCAGGAAAACGAACCATGATTTTGTTAACTGTGCAACTCAACTAAAATTGAATGATCTACTTCTCTTGAAAAGGTGATCAGAAGGCTCACACCGAGCGAGTTCTGGGTTTACCACACCCCAAGTTACCCAGTTCGAGGCTGAAGATTTTGAGACAGTCCTGGATTTTGACCACCTCATCCTGGTGTACTATGGGGGACTGCAGCACTGATGTTAATGGGCAGGATCAGACACTACCAACCCCACAGGGCTTTGGGGTATAAGTTTAAAACCAGGACTTGGTAGCTGTGATATCTCTCTCCTCCCCCACCCTCCAACACACAATTGTATCTCAAGGTCCTATGTTCTCTAAGAAACAGTTGTGACATGGAACAAACTGGTCACTTTTCTGTACCACAGGTTTTGTGAGTCAGATAATGCAGGATCTGTTCATATAATTTTCTTCATCTTAAAAAGTCATAGGAATAGATTTATATTTCACTAATTAAAGTGCAGAAGGCCAGCAAATGAAGTTCCTTGGGCAGATGGGGGTGCTATATCAAAACAGTGCAAAGCAAACTGGTTTGTGGGTTTTGGGTATTTTTGAGGCTCTCTTTATCTTTGCCTGGAAGCTATATTTTGTCAGATTTCCCATTTGTTTGCATTTTCAGACAGATACTGTATATAGAAAGTTGGAGGGAATATCTATATATACACATAAACACACGGTTTTCAGTCAAGAGGATCTGATCCTTATTTAAAAATTTGTATCTGGAGGAAGATTATGGTTCTCATAGACTGGTTCAAAAGTTTTCAGAAAAGAGGTGGAAGAGGGTAAGTTGTGAATATGTTTTGAAGAAATTGTGAGAAACATTTTCAACTGATTGCCAGTCGGGAAGCGGCAGGGCCCGATCAGTTTGCAATGAAGGAAACATCGTGACAGTTGAAGTACCGGATAGAGAAGTGACATTGTTTAGGTGATGTGGCTGGTGTAGGCTTATTGCAAATTTATTCAGAATGATATACCCTAAATTGTATTGAAATTGGTCAAGTTTTGATGCAGAAAACAAGCTTTGTATATATATATACAAAGCTTGTTTTCTGCATCAAACTTGACCAATGCAACATTCCATGTAGAATCTCAAATAGGGAAAGGGAACTGGGACTTGACATACCACCTTTGTGAGGTTTTTTGCAACTACATTCAAAGTGGTTTACATATATTCAGGTACTTATTTTGTACCAGGGGCAATGGAGGCTTAAGTGACTTGCCCAGAGTCACAAGGAGCTGCAGTGGGAATTGAACTCAGTTCCCCAGGATCAAAGTCCACTGCACTAACCACTAGGCTACTCCTCCACTCCAAAGGAGTGCAAGGTTGAAAATATGCCTATAGCATGAAGTACCCTTGAAGCAGCCCTGATCCAAGTGATTCCCTGTGGCCAAAGGGTGTGAGGATGGGGAGGGGAGCAGTGGCATTTCGTTTCTTCAGCTCCCCAATACCAACAACCAGCCAAGAAAATAGTAAAGCCAAAACAGAACTATTGTATAACCCACCCTGACTCCTGACTGTAAATGTCCGATTTTTAATCTGTGATCTGCTCTCCTTGTGTTTACAGACGCCTAGATGCCAACTTTATCTCTTTGGTACCCGAGAAAAGCTTTGAAGATCTGCGCTCCCTGCGCCATCTGTGGCTGGATGACAATGCACTGGTGGAGATCCCCATTCGTGCCCTAAATAACCTGCCGGCCCTGCAAGCGATGACGCTAGCGCTGAACCAGATCCAGTACATCCCAGACTATGCCTTCCAGAACCTCACAAGCCTTGTGGTGCTGTAAGAACCTCATTCTTATCAATGTAAAAATAAAAATAATGGATATTCATGTCCTCACACCTCCTTCCAGGTGTAGCAAGATCCTCTTGCTGGCTGGAACTGGGAGTTTAAAACCTCTTTGCTTAGGTTCTGTTGTGCCCAGAAAAAAATAAACAGAATCCCGTCTCTGTAGTTGGTTTCTTCAGAAAGAACCAACATTATTCTATTGCTTAGCCATAGCAGCCCTGAAATAAAAACACATCCTGAATATTGTATTCCATTTTTTATATGTAGTAACTGAATGCAGAAAAAATAAAATGAGTCTTAACTAAGTAGCTATGTACTGAATGTCACAGACAGACCCCCCTCTATGCACAGATCTAGTTTTACGGGCACTTTATCATATTAAGGATTTTTTAAAGGTCACCAAGGAACTGTGGCACAGCTTAGAGTAAGGAGTACAGCTCTGGATCTAGCTGTCTGATCTCTACAATGAACTAGCTTTATTTTGCACAGCTGGGTTACTATGAAAACGGGAACTGGTCCTCAAGGATCGGAGTCATGCATGCCTGGCTTAGAGCACAGCCTAGGCTGGACTGGTAGCTTATGTGCAGAGTCCTTGGTTTCATTCCCAGATTAGGCCTTCTGCACCCTAGGTCAGCTGGGCGTGCTGCAGGTGCCAGTTCTGTAGTCCCTGCAGCAGGGAAGGAGTCTTGGACATTGGAAGGGGTAACATTTGGTGGCTGAATTTAGAGACACAAGAAAGGGAGAAAAAAAAAATAAAACCAATCCTAAGCAAAAACGAATAATAACAAAATTAAAAATAAGACTAGAAAGACGACTAATACAATCAAAAACCCAGAATCAATATTAAATCTCAAAAATAAGGAAAATCTGTGTACTGTATATCGATGACTGGCAATTAATATGAGAATACCAAAGATGAAGATATGGTGAAATGTCTGGAAGATCTTATGCCACGATTATTAGGACTGTCATTCGAAAATGAAGTGAATAGTGGATATTAGCAAAGCTTGGCTGAATTTGCCTCTTTCTCCAAGAGACAAACTTGGCAGAGAAAGTTTTAGAAATATTGAAATACTGACAGGACAATGTGTGAGGAAGGCTTACACATCTGCTGAGCTGGCCTGTGGTGGAGCAGTGTGTTTGTGTGTGGTACGACTGTTATAGTAACATAGTAACATAGTAGATGATGGCAGAAACCCGCATGGTCCATCCAGTCTGCCCAACAAGATAAACTCATATGTGCTACTTTTTGTGTATACCCTACTTTGATTTGTACCCGTCCTCTTCAGGGCACAGACCGTGTAAGTCTGCCCAGCACTATCCCCGCCTCCCAACCACCAGCCCCGCCTCCCACCACCGGCTCTGGCACTGACCGTATAAGTCTGCCCAGCACTATCCCCGCCTCCCAACCACCAGCCCCGTCTCCCACCACCGGCTCTGGCACAGACCGTATAAGTCTGCCCAGCACTATCCCTGCCTCCCAGCTACCAGTCCCGCCTCCCACGACTGGCTCTGGCACTGACTGTATAAGTCTGCCCAGCACTATCCCCGCTGAATCAGAATAGACACTTAAAGAGTCAAAATCACACATGCGTGTGTAAAAGAAGTCGGAAATGCTGTTGCCCACACTCTACCAGCCTGTTCGTGGTGGGGCAGCATGTGTGAGAGGTTGTAAATTTGGATTGCCACTATCCATGGTCTGTGGTGGGGCAGTGTGTGTATCTAATTAGGGCTTGCAGTTGTTTGTAAGCCTGTGTGTGGGTTTGGAAGGTGGGTGAAAGCCTGGATTGCTTGCAGCTGCCCAATCTGTACGTAGTCTATGCTAAATAGAGCTGTACCAAATAGCATATTTTACTATTTGACCGAATACAAATAATGAAAAATATTATTCGGCCAAACACGAATACCAAATAATGGACGTGGAGCTTTAACATAACAAATAATAAAAGAATCAAAGTGAAATTGGAGACCAAGTGTTTATTTCAGTAGGATTTAGCACAATAGAGCCCCAAATTATTTATATTCTAATTTAAATCACTATTCTGCCAAATACGAATAAGGTATTCAGGGCACTATTTGGGGCCGAATCGATTATGAATATTCAGTCCAGCCCTAGTGGTGATGTAGAGCATGTGTGTGTGAAGCTTGTTCTACGGCAATTAATGCTTTTTCTATTGTGTGGATTAATGGTGCATCGCTTGCAAATATTTAATCTACTGGAAAATAGTCTGTGTCTGGGTCTCTCTAGTCTTGATTCTGTGCCTTCGTCCCTACTTGTAGTTTCAGCGTTCATAGCTTTTGGATTCTCCTTTACAGCATACTGTTAGTTTATGACATTTCAGAGGTTGGCAGTGTTTTTCATTTCCTTTCTCCAGTCTTTCTACCTCCGTTACCACTTTTATGTAGATAACACTCAACTGTACCTCTCCTTTGACTTTTTCAGTGAGCCTTCTCTTGCTACGCTATTCTCCTGCCTTGACCATGCCTCATGGCTTCATCTGTTTCTTGCAGTAAATTGTCTTCCGAGCTGAAGTTCTGCTCTTGGTAAGAAGTTCTTTAACTACTTGACTTTGATCTCACATCTATAATCTTCATTCATACCTGAGCTAACTTTTCCCTCCTACAGCTCGCATCTCGGCAAAACTACCTGCTATGGACTTTGCCATGTTGCTCTCACCCACCCCATATGCCCCCTTGTCAGAAACCCCTGATGACCAGGATCGGTGCAAGACTATTATCCCAATCCCACCCTTCCTGGAGCAATGCTGTAAAAATGCACCATTGTACACCATACTTTTAAATATTAAACTTCTTTGAGTTTGTTTGGCATCAGGAGCTATTACTTTGCATTGACTACTGCTGTTCTTTGCCATCCCCTCATCTCTTTCCCTCTCCCCCTCCCTCCCAAAAGCTGCTCTCCTAGGCAACTGCCTGATTTGCTTAATGTTAAGCCAGCCATGCTAACATTTCTCACTCAGACAGCTTTGCTGGCTCCCCAACTCTTTCGGGACTGATCTGTAAAAGCCTTCAAAGGACAAGTCCTGCAAACCTTTCTAGATTCTCACCTTGTCTCTTCCTTTTCTCCAAATCTTACCCTCTTATTTCTCCCTAAAGCTATGGCTGTTGCTAAGAAAATGCTTTCCTGCATTCCTCCTTTGTGAGTTCAATTACTAGAAGCAGGGCCGGTCCTAGGGTCTCTGGTGCCCCCCTGCTCCGCCCCATCTAGCATCTCCACCCTCTTCTCCCCCCCAACATCCCTCTTTTTCTTCCTGCCACCCTGCGTGGTTTAAGTCTTTTTTAAATTTACCTCCGTCCCTCAGAGTCCCGCCCTCGAGGAAAGAGGAAATGATGTCAGAAGGCGGGACTCTGAGGGAACAAACTCACGAAGGGAGGGAAGGCTAGAGACGGGCAAGGCTTTGAAATGACGCGGCCGCTGGGACGGAGGTAAATAAAAGATTTAAACCCCAAGGGCAGCACGGTATTGCGGCGTAGTGCCACAGCAGCGCCCTTGAAGGCAGGCACCCCCCCTGCAGTGCTTACCCCACTTACTGGGTTTGACTGGCCCTGACTAGAAGAGTCTATGGTAACTGCAGACTATCAGTGAGCGCCTTTCATTATCACACCAGCCTAAAGATGGATCTGCTTGCTGCCCAGTTGCCCCCTGCCTGGTTTATTAGTATTAGCCCTACTCATTCTCTAGTCTTCTCCCTTCCTTGTGTTTGTAACCATACCTTGAACCTGCTCATGCAGTCATTGCTTAAAATACAGCGGACCTTTGCAGAGCGTGAAGCTCCATTTGACACAGGGGCAGAAGGTAGGAAATAGTTCATCCAGATTGAGACGCTCACATTTTCACTGTGTTTTTATGAAAGGCTCTGCCTCATGTGGAACCTTTTGTAAAATAAGGATGCAAACAAATGCACATGCAGTGCAGCAGGAGCAGTGGTTTTGAAAAAGTCTATGTAGATAAGGAGAGTGACATCACTCAACGGCCTCACATATACAGACCAGCACTTATCCATGGAAGAAGCCTGATTTAAAAAGAAAAACAAACATGGCTAAGTGCTACCTATTAACAAGAGAAGGCATTTCCTTTAAACTGTAAAGGTAGGAATCATACCTGGGAGATTAAGAATATTAACGCCCAATCTCTTATACAACACTCTGGCCAAAGCAAATATTTTGCTTCAAAGCAGGTGTAAAAGCCTTCTGGGAAATTAAATGAATTGAAATATATTTGTATTCATATTTTAAAATGGTGTGTTGGATTGACTAAGCAAAATACACATGCTTTATAATGTTTTCATGAGCTGTTTGGATTCTCTTTTGCTAGATTTAGATACTTACATTATTTTCTTATGCTGATGATATTTTTCTACTCATTACTACATCCTTAAAAAAAAAGTAGCTTGATCTCTTCTAAAATTTCCGAGTATATTGATAACTTAGGTTTTATTTTTAAAAATAAGGTGCACTAGCGTCTGTAGCTCACACTAAAAATCAGCTGGTGCTAAACGCTGAGATGCCCATTATATTCCTAACCTGGACTAGACCCAGCATTCAATATTGAGGTCATTTACTGCACACGGTGCTCAACACCTCTGTAATCGCTGACTGCTGAAGGCTCAGTATTGGCTCAATAGTTTTTTTTGACCTTCCCAAACCATGCCTACAACACATCTCCTCCAATCTCGATGTCTCAGCCATCTACATGTGTAGACAGTAGCTTTCTGAAATCGCACATTGTTAGCTAATCTACAGATGCAAATGCTTGTATTATTTACACGAGTAGATGCTTCAAAAATGATCTTCTAAAGCTCTTAGGTGTCAGAATGAACAGGCAATGACTAGAACGCAGTACCTGAAGCCCCAAAAGCAAGGGAGCAACCTTGTAACGGGGAAACACTTCTGAAAGCCCTTGCTAATAGGAAAGGTTTTGTTTATTGAGGTAGTCTTCTGCATTTCAGTCTCCACAATGCATGTAAACCTCAGTGCTGTTGAGAGGAAGATGGTGAAGTGTCTTTAAGAATCAAGACACAGTTGACAGAAATGACAGAGGAAGAATGAAAGGATGATCCTGATACAAGTCCTCTGCCTTCTCTTCTCTGTAGGCACCTCCACAACAACCAGATTCGGAGCCTTGGGACACACTGCTTCAATGGGTTGCACAGTTTGGAGACTCTGTAAGTTCTCTTCTGTCCTCAGTCTGGAAAAGATATGATCTGTCTGGGGGGGGGGGGGGGGGGGGCTTTTCTACTTCTTTCAGTCCATTGTGAAAGGCCTCAGTGCTGGCAGGTGGCCTAATAAATATGTTATTCACTGATTTATTTATGACCTAATATACCGTTTGTGAGTTGTAAACTGCTTGATGGTGTCTACCTAGCCTTTAGCGGTATGTCAAGTAATAAAGAAACTTGAAACTTACTCTAACTCAAGGTGGTGCAGATCAAATAGATTAATACATTGATAAAACAATTACCAGTATCAAGCTGAGGTTGGCACTAACGTTGTTTGGCATTAAAGCAAAATTTGTATTTGGTCCAAAAGTCCTCAGTTACCTTAATTTATGTATTTCAGGGGAATGAAAATGCTTTTAACTGTTTTCTGCCCTTATTTTAGGGTCCTTTTAGAATCCTTTGTACTCACTCTGCTGCTCCCCAGTATCTCTCCACACTCGTCCTTCCCTATACCCCTTCCCGTGCACTCCATGGATAAATCCTTCTTATCTGTTCCCTTCTCCACTATTGCCAACTCCAGACTTCGCGCCTTCTGTCTCGCTGCACCCTACGCCTGGAATAAACTTCCTGAGCCCCTACGTCTTGCCCCATCCTTGGCCACCTTTAAATCTAGACTGAAAGCCCTCCTCTTTAACATTGCTTTTGACTCGTAACCACTTGTAACCACTCGCCTCCACCTACCCTCCTCTCTTCCTTCCCGTTCACATTAATTGATTTGATTTGCTTACTTTATTTATTTTTTTGTCTATTAGATTGTAAGCTCTTTGAGCAGGGACTGTCTTTCTTCTATGTTTGTGCAGCGCTGTGTACGCCTTGTAGCGCTATAGAAATGCTAAATAGTAGTAGTAGTAGTAAAGGCGTGCTGAAAAATGGCTTGTGGTAGTGTAGGCACAGGTTTTGGGTGCACACCGATCCATTTTTCAGCAAGCCTGTAAAATATGCCTTTAAAATGTTTTTGCCGAAAATGGCCGCGCAGCAAAATGAAAATTGCCATGCATCCATTTTGGGTCTGAGACCTTACCGCCAGCCATTGACCTAGCGGTAAAGACTCACACAGTAACCGGGCGGTAATGACCTACGTGCGTCAAATGCCACTTGGCGTGCGTCTGATACGTGTGTCCAAAAATAAAAAATATTTTTTGGATGCGCATATCAGATGCATGCCAAAAATGACATTGCCACGCAGTAGTCGGGCGGTAACTCCATTTTGGCGGGCGTTGGGCATGCATAGACGCTTTCGCGGCTTAGTAAAAAGGCCCCTTAGTGAAGACTTCTATTTTAATCATTTTTAAAACTGAATGCCGCTCTGTGATCTCTTGGTGGTTGAAGGTTCCTCTGTTTTGAATAGTTCCCATCGCTGTTGATCTAAGCAACCTGGGAGGCATCCTTGTGCTGTTCATCATCAAGAGTCTGTTCTTGTACTGTGCTGTGGCAAGGTTTCCCAGGTTCTTCAGGGCGTGGAGCTCGTGGTTGAGGTACAGTGAATTTCCAGGGGCTGCTGCAAAATGAAATCTCCTTATAACTGAAAGCATAGGCCAGAAAACTTATGACCCTTCTCCTTTTGGGACCTGACTTACATTCCAGGTCAGCTGACTGTTTCAAGCTCTATAGCTGTAGCCACACAGAGGGACCATTTGTGTACTGGACAGAACAAGAGAGAGGCACAAACATACAGCCCCTCTGTCTATCCAATACGCAGACTCTCAGGAGTTTGATTGGACTACAGGCCTATATCAATAAGAAATGTATAAGCCAAGAACAGTGTAAGAAGAGATTTCACTGTGCACAGGGCAATGAATGGTTTTATAATCCAGGGATTTGATACTGAGGTAGAACAGTATATAAATGACTTTACATTGTGATGTTATAAGCCATGGATGCCTTAAAGAGATACCACAGTATAAAATGGTCATATCAATGGGGGCTTTATAAGCCAGGCTCGATGTATAATAAAGAGATTTCTCGCTATAAAAACAAGCACAATGGCATTTGGCAGTAGAAAGCCAGTTCCTGTTAATTCTAGAGCACTGCAGGGTTATCACACACCCAGGAATGTCCAGGGGCAGTTCTGGAGCTGGAAGCATTATCCCAGGTCCCTAGCAAATGCAGACATGTCCCCTGTTTTTTATTTTTTAACAGAACGTTCTTTGTAATCTGGTGAAAAAGTATACATCTGCCTTAGAGGCTGCTGAGCGCTGAGAACTGGAGGAACTCAGCTCACCCTACAGGCCAATTAATCAGTACTTCAATAGAAATAATTAAATTTTAAGAAGTAATTAGTTGCAGTTATATTTGTGCAATAACAGCTAATAACTTGCTAGGTGGAGGCTCATATAAAGTTACAACATAAGCTTTTTATACAAATAATGATTAATAGAGCATATTACACAGCATTCACAGAGAGAATGTCTGTAATAGATTGGGTGAAAAGATAATATTGCTACAGATACCCCCAAATTCTATAATGTTGTACACCCCAATGAACTCTTAGGGCCCGATATTCAGCTGGCAGTGGTCAGTGTTTTTCTGACCGCTGCCGCAGTTATCCCCGGAAATTCAATGCCGGGTCATGTCTAGTATCCAGTATTGAATTTTTGTTACACAGAGGCGGCTAAAACATTGCCGGTTAAGTATGATATTCAGCACTTAGGGGCCCTTTTATAGAGCGGCGCCGCTCGCTCTTCCGGGACTACCGCCAGTGGTAGTCCCGCCCTGAGCACGTGCTATTTCCTGGGGAAAAAGAAACCCCTGGAAATGGATTGCACGGCGATAACCTGGCAGTAATAGGGCTCTCTAAATAAAGAAAAATACTTTCAACAATTTGCGTCACCAATTCAAATGTATAACACAACTAGAAACTGAATTGGAAGACGCAAATAATCGGGCATGTCCATCTTTGCTTATACCCTACACTGTCAATTAAAATGTTCTATTACGTATTGTGTTGACATTGTAAGTAGTATACTATCCAGCTTATTTTCGAAAGAGAAAGACGCCCATATTTCGACCCAAATCGGGAGATGGGCGCCTTTCTCTCATGGGCGCCGAAATCAGTGTAATCAAAAGCCGATTTTGGGCACCTCCAACTGCAGTCTGTCGTGGGAACAGCCAAAGTTGACGGAGGTGTGGTGAAGGCGGGACCGGGGCGTGTTTATCAGCCGAGGAGAGATGGGCGAGCTCGGCCGATAATGGAAAAAAAAGGGCGCCAGAAGCGAAAATTTGGGTCACTTTTTTTGGACCCTTTTTTTCACGAACAAGTCCCCAAAAAAGTGCCCCAACTGCCCGGATGACCTCCCCTGACTCCCCCAGTGGTCACTAACCCCCCCCCCCCCACCACCACCAAAAAATAAATGCCATACCCAGCTCCATCACAGCAGTATGCAGGTCCCTGGAGCGGTTGTTAGTGGGTGCAGTGCACTTCAGGCAGGTGGACCCATGCCCATCCCCCCCTACCTGTTACACTTATACTGCTAAATGGGAGCGCTCCAAACCGCCCCCAAAACCCACTGTACCCCCATGTAGGTCCCCCCCTTCAGCCATAAGTACTATGGTAATGGTGTAGAGTTGTGGGCAGTGGGTTTTGGGGGGGATTTGGGGGGCTCAGCACCCAAGGGAAGGGAGCTATGCACCTGGGAGGTATTTTAATTTTTTTTTTTTACTTTTTACAAGTGCCCTCTAGGGTGGCCGGTTGTGTCCTGGCATGTGAGGGAGACCAGTGCACTACGAATCCTGGCCCCTCCCATGACCAGATGCCTTGGATTTGTTCATTTTTGAGCTGAGCGCCTTCGGTTTCCATTATTGTTGAAAACCGATACCGCCCAGCTCAAATCCGCCCAAATGCGATGCATTTGCCCGGCACAAACCGTATTATCGAAACAAAAGATGGACGCCCATCTTTTTCGAAAATACAGTCTGTCCCGCCCCTTCGCGTACCCGTCCTCCGAGATAGGCGCCCATGGAGATGGGCGTTCGCGTTCGATTATGCCCCTCCATGCCATACTTTGTATTGTTGTTTGAATATGTTTACTGTTGTATTTGTCTATTGCTTAGGTTTGATTTATTCTTACTGTTCACTGCCTTGAATGAATTCCTTCAAAAAGGTGGTAAATAAATCTTAATAAATCAATACCTAAAATTTTGTAAATTTATTTAATCAGAAACATGCCTAATTGACTTTGGGAGGGAATTCCATTGCTTAGTAGCTTGGTGTGAAAAACTGCCATCATGAATTGTTTTGTAACGGATATTCTTACAATTTGGAAAACGGAGAAGTAGATAGTCTCTTGATCCAGAATGGGCATTGCGTGATGGTGATTGCAGCAAGTATTACATATAATCAGGCAGAAGAGCGAACAAAATTTGATAAACAAGGGTGCACAGTTTAAAGGTGACTCTTGCATTTATAGGAAGCCAATGCAACTTGATTAAAAGTGAGGCTGATTTGGTAAATTGAGGAACTTTGCAAACAAGACAGGCCGCAGTGTTCTGGGCTGTTTGAAGTTTTTTGATGAGAGATTTTCAAATCTGAGTAAACAACATTACAATAATCAAACTTGGACAACTCTAAGGATGGTACTAAAGAACAAAATACTGAATTTGAAAAGAAAGGTCTCAGTCTCAACGTGTAATTAAACTCTGGAATTTGTTGCCAGAGAATGTGGTAAAGGCAGTTAGCTTAGTGGAGTTTAAAAAAGGTTTGGACGGCTTCCTAAAGGAAAAGTCCATAGACCGTTATTAAATGGACTTGTGGAAAATCCACTATTTCTGGGATGAGCAGTATAAAATGTTTTGTACATTTTTGGGATCTTGCCGGGTATCTGTGACCTGGATTGGCCACTGTTGGAAACAGGATGCTGGGCTCGATGGACCTTTGGTCTTTCCCAGTATGGCAATACTTATGTACTTATGTAAATCTTTTTAATCTCTATAGAGAATTAAAGACACTAGAAATTACCACAGAAACCTGTGGCTCAAATAATAAATACTGATCAATTGTTATTCCCAGGATTTTCAAGGTGGCAGAAGAAGGGTAAGACACATTATCAGTAGAGAAGTATTTGTTAGTCATTGGGTGAGCCGAATTAGTTAGGAATAGCTTTAATTTGAAAACAGCAGCCCAAGATTCCATCAGATCTAAGCTAGATTTAATTCTAGGTAGGGCTTCATTTAAGTTCTCCATAGATGGTAAGTAAAGTGCAACATCATCAGTATAAAGGTGTTAGAGCTACGTGAATCTAGAAATCTACCTGGGGGGGGGGGGGGGGGGGGGGGGGCATCATTATGTTAAACAGAATGGTAGAAAGCGGAGCGAGAGCCAGGGTGAAGATAAAGTACCAGATAACTTGATATTGCCTAGACTTTAAGAAACCAGCAAACCATTGCAGGACTTCATCACAAATGCCAAACTGATTCATCAGACCCAATAAAATATCGTGGCCCACCGTATCAAAAACACTAAACATATCAAATTGTAGGACCAAGATCTTCTTGCCCCGACTTAGGTCCGTTCTGAAGTTGGTAATCAGGGTAAGGACTGTCTCTGTACTATGTGAGGGTCTAAACCCTAACTGAGAACTATGTTGATGAAGATAGTTAATAATATCATTCTTACATGCAGCAACTGTATTGAAAACCAATTGTAAAAAATACATTGAAGGACATATATACACTCCTGTCTCTGAAAGCCATTAAGAGACAGCTTTGGTGAGGCAATGACATGCACTGAAAAGACGTAAGTTGCAGAAAAATGCTCAAATAACTTTCAGGCCCCAAGCTTCCCCCTGAGATTTGGGTACAAACGCAATAAATAAATAAATAAATAAATAAGTAAACAAACAAACAAACTCAACAGCCATGATCACCCTCCCTTCCCAAAACAATCTCGTAAAAATGCGCCATGAATAACATACTTTTAACTATTAAACTTTATTGGTTTGAGTTTATGTAATGCAGAGAGCTAGTAGTTGTATTGAATTCCCTGCAGGCTGAGATTCCTCACATTGGACCATTATAACACAGCCACATTTGAAGAAAGAATTGCATGTGTGGTCTTAAAACCTTAAGCACAGCATTATTTTGAATAATTCTTACGCTGGTTCATTCATAATAGGAACCACATCCTGAAGGTAAGGGGTCAGATAAGGAGAGAGAGTTGGCTGTGCTATCCATGCTCTGTAGAACATGCATGGACCCATCAACATCTGTGCTAGATTATGATTGGCTGGACTTTAGGAAGTAGGCACCCTGGGAGTCTATGGGCAGAAGGGGGGTGTTTTTGAATAATGTAGGGATGATGGGTTGAGTTGGCGAACAGCCAGTTCAGTTTGGGTTAGGTGGCAAGGAACTGCTGCTATATTCACCCCCCCCCCCCCCCTTCCTAAATCTGAACCTGTCTGGGGACTGCCCCTGGATAAAATCCTATATAATTGTTCCAGCAGCTCTTCTGATCTCAGTTCTCTCATCACTCCTCAGCTCTCTTTATACGAGCTTGTAATTGCAAGGGAAATTTCACCTCCGGGAATCTCAACTCTTTGCCACTTAAAAGCCTTTCTCTCATCTTTGGAAACACAAAAGAAGAAAGAAAGGGGAAGAGAAGGGAGGAGGAGGGGAAGGGAAAGGCATAGAGGGAGGGAACATTTGATAGTTTCTTCTGTGGTTTTGGCAATTGTTCCAAGAGATTTCTTTAAAATCCGGGAGGGGGAAGGGAATAACAGAAGAATCAAGACAACTTGCCTGGGGAAACAAAAAATTATTAACAAAACAAACAGTGATGACAAACAAAAGAAAGAAAGAAAGAGAAGCAGGCGGCTTGCGATTAAGCAATAACAAACCAGGTATGGGGAATTATCACCACAGCTGGGAGTTTGTCTCATACTAGCTAAGTTTTCTATTTGTACGGATTCCTCAAGCTCTCAAATGTACCTTGTAATAATATTTATTATTTACATGGTACTATCAACAAACTCATTATAGTACAAGGAGTGGCCTAGTGGTTAGGGTGGTGGACTTTGGTCCTGGGGAACTGAGGAACTGAGTTCGATTCCCACTTCAGGCACAGGCAACTCCTTGTGACTCTGGGCAAGTCACTTAACCCTCCATTGCCCCATGTCAGCCGCATTGAGCCTGCCATGAGTGGGAAAGCGCGGGGTACAAATGTAACAAAAATAAAATAGATACTATTGGAGATTCTAGATGGAATGTTGCTACTATTGGAGATTCTACATGGAATGTTGCTATTCCACTAGCAACATTCCATGTAGAAAGCTTCGCAGGCTTCTGTTTCTGTGAGTCTGACGTCTTGCACATACGTGCAGGACGTCAGACTCGCAGAAACCTGCGCGGCCACATTGGTGATCTGCAAGGGCTGACTTCTACATGGAATGTTGCTACTAATGGAGATTCTACGTGGAATGTTGCTACTATTGGAGATTCTACATGGAATGTTGCTATTCCACTAGCAACATTCCATGTAGAAGCCTGCGCGGCCACATTGGTGATCTGCAAGGGCCGACTTCTACATGGAATGTTGCTAGTGGAATAGCAACATTCCATGTAGAATCTCAAATAGTAGCAACAGTGGAAGAGTGGCCGAGTGGCCTAGTGGTTAGGGTGTTGGACTTTGTTCCTGGGGAACTGAGTTCAATTCCCACTTCAGGCACAGGCAGCTCGTGACTCTGGGCAAGTCACTTAACCCTCCATTGCCCCATGTAAGCCGCATTGAGCCTGCCATGAGTGGGAAAGCGCGGGGTACAAATGTAATAAAAATATAAAGATAAGTTCATGGTTATAATATTTCCTTCCACCACAAAAGTTGGAGAACAGGGTAGTTAACTGACTTTCTCGAGCCGGTAAAGAAGCAAAGGTGTCATGTGCCCAAGCCCTGAACTCTTACCACAACCACACACTCCCAGACCAAATGACTGCATTACCAAAAACAGCAGAAAGTCACTACTTATTAAGACCAATCCTTAAAGTGAAGGAGTAGGCCGTGCAAACAACAGGACTCCTATAACAGGCGTGGCCAGTTGAATTTTGGCAAAGTTTATGGATCTGCCGTTCAGAGAGCTGTACAAAGGAAATATTTACTAGGGATGATTAGACAGAAAATTTTCGTTGCGAGCCATTTCCCTTGTCGTTTCCAGAAATGTTCGTTTCAATTTGGCCATTTTTTCATCATGGGAGCAAAGTTGTGTAGTACACACTCTTGTAATGTAATATGACTCTTGTATACCTAACCTTGTACTCCTAATCAAAAGAGGTTCAAAGCGGGTAAGAAAAGTAAAAGAATCAATGGACCAGCAAGAAATTACATTTGCAGATTACAAATCTTAAGAAAGAAAAATATAAGATCGTTATACCACAATTTTATTTTTAATAAATAGGTTTTCAGATCCTTACAAAATGAAAAATAGAATGAAGAGGCATGTAAGTCCAATGGTAGCAAAGGCCTAAAGTGAACAGCCTGATAGTAAAGAGTCCTCTAAAATCCTCTTATATCGGGCTCCTGAAAAGGAAGGGAAAATTAGTTGATATGGATCTCTAGGTCTCAGAATTCCAAGGTCTGAAGGAAAAGAAGCCAATCCGAGACAGTATTCTGGAAAGGAACTGTCAAAGATCTTAAAAACCATATAAGCCAGTTTAAAATGAACATGAGCTTGTGGGGGGAGGGGGGGGGAAGCTAGTGAGGAGATATTAGAGCATGACTAGTACTGTCAAATTTTTTCATGTGACATCATAGGCGTAGTTTGACTGTTTCATTTGGGGGGGGGGCAAAGAATGGGCGGAGCATATTAGCATATCATTTGCATATATACATATGCAAATGAATATGCTAATATGGAGAAAGGAATTGAAATTTACAGGCAAAATATCACAGATGCACATTTCAAAAAGCTGACACATTTCAATTAATAAATTATGAATAAAATACTTTTATCTACCTTTGTTGTCTGATCATTTAGTTTTTCTATTCGCTTTGGTCCCAGTGTCTTCTGTTTTATGCAGTGTCTTCTTTCCAGTAGGCTTCCCTCTGCTCCCCACCCTCCCAGTCCCATCCATCTCTTGCTCCTTCCCTCTGCTCCCCACCCCTCCCAGTCCCATCCATCTTCTGTTCCTTCCCTCTGCTCACCATCCCTCCGTCCCATCCATCTTCTGCTCCTTCCCTCTGCTGTGCCTGACCTCTCCCAATCCCATCCATCTCCTGGTCCATCCCTCTGCTCCCCACCCCTCCCAGTCCCATCCATCTCTTGCTCCTTCCCTCTGCTCCCCACCCCTCCCAGTCCAATCCATCTCCTGGTCCTTCCCTCTGCTCCCCACCCCTCCCAGTCCCATCCATCTCTTGCTCCTTCCCTCTGCTCCCCACCCCTCCCAGTCCCAACCATCTCTTGCTCCTTCCCTCTGCTCCCCCACCCCTCCCAGTACCATCCATCTTCCTTCTACTGCCCCCCCCCGCGAGGTCCAAGATGGTGACTCCGTTTACCCCCTTTCTTCCTCCCTCCCTTCCTCCGGCGCAGGCAACAGTCTTCAGCTTTTTCAGCGTTCCTGGCAGCGGTAGCGATGTACACGCTGCCTTCGGTCTGCCCCGGAAGCCTTCTCTTCAAGTTCCTGTTCCCACCTATGCGGGAACAGGAACTTGAAGAGAAGGCTTCAGGGCAGAGCCGAAGGCAGTGTGTACAACGCTAGCGCTGCCAGGAACGCTGGAAAACACTGCTGCCTGCGGCGGCGGAGGGAGGGAGGAAGAGAGAGGGGTAGACTGACACGCTCCTCTCCGTCCGCTTGGCTTCCTCAGAGGAAGGCGGGACGAAGACAGAGAGGGCAGGGAAGCCAAGCGAATGGAGAGGAGCGCGTGCCTGCATGTGTTTTTTTTTTTAACTAATGGCGCGGCGGCGCCTCGTCGTCGTTTGGGGGGGCATTGCCCCCCCTCGCCCCCCCCCCCAGTCTACGCCTATGCGTGACATATAAGATTAGCAAGAGTGCACTCCATTTGGGAACAGAGTGCACGCCTTCCAAATGTGTGTGCACTCTTTTTTTCTGGTCGCATGGGCACACTGTTCACGCATGAACAGTAGTTCTTGCATGCAGGAGGGGGTCACGCATGCGCAATTGTACATTACTGAGAAAGACTATGCCCGTTTTCAGAAAGAATGCACGCTTTTTCCAAACAGGATGGACTATTGTAATTCACTCTACGCCGGCTGCAAAGAGCGAATACTCAAAAAAACTCCAAACAGCCCAGAACACGGCAGCCAGACTTATATTCGGCAAGCCAAAATACGAAAGCGCAACACCCCTTCGCGAAAAACTACACTGGCTCCCACTCAAAGAACGCATCACGTTCAAACTCTGTACCTTGGTCCACAAAATCATCCATGGTGACGCCCCAGCCTACATGTTGGAGCTAATAGAACTACCACCCAGAAATGCAAAAACAATCCTCCCGCACATTCCTCAATCTTCATCCTCCCAAATGTAAAGGCTTGAAATACAAATCAATGCATGCGTCAACCTTTTCCTATACAAGCACACAGCTCTGGAACTCACTGCCACGTAACCTGAAATCGGTCTACGAAATAATCAATTTCCGCAAACTCCTGAAAACTTATCTCTTCGACAAAATATATCATAAAGAACAACACGCGTGACTCTACTTTCTTTAAGATACCCAGGAATGTTCTTTAATGTCTTCTGCCTTCACACTATCATGCACCTAATGTCTATGGCTTTAACACTATCATGTATTTCACCATCATGTACCCAAAACTTGCTGTAAAACTAAATGTACATTCTTTTCTATTTCCAGTATCCACAATGAATTGTAAGCCACATTGAGCCTGCAAAAAGGTGGGATAATGTGGGATAAAAATGTAATAATAATAATAATATTTTGAAAGAGTGCACACTTTATCAGCAAATGGAAAAACATGAATTTCCATGTTTTTATTGCTTATTTTTGGATTTTAATGACATGCAAAAAGTGGTTTACATATTATATACTGGAAGAGACAAAAATCCCTGGAGATGATTCTTATTCCCTGTGGGATGGGATACAGTGTGAAAGAAGGGATAGAACCCGATATGGATAATCTTATTGGGTACAAGCTTAATGCCACTTGTGCAGCTACGTAAGGCCTCCAAGAAGACTGGAGTAAGCTCCTTGAGCAGCCATGGTTAGAATCTAAAATCAGTGAGTGTGAGGTGGATGAAGAGCTTGGCCAACAGCCTCAATAGTTTTAGTGGCTGTGAGGAGTATTACAAAACTTGGTGGTAAGGCATTGGAAAGGGAATGGGTATAGTGAAAACCAAAGACGAAGAAGACAATCAGCCCTGGAATAGCGAACCAGCAGGGGTGGCAAGCTGTGAAGGGAGGGAGGAGCCAGTGTTCAATGGCAATTTTATATGTTTATATGACTAATATAGAGATGAAGATTTTTATATGGGCAGACTATGTTATTATGATACAGCGAGATAGAAGGGATAGAAATGCCTGGGTACGGTCTTTTTTTCTCTGCAGTATATGATACAAGTTTCAAGTTTATTAAAATTTTTTTACTATCCCTAGGGTTACCATATAGCTCCAGAAAAAGGAGGACAGATTGAGCCAGTCTGGGTTTTACTTCCATGGCTTTCAATGGAAGCAAAACGGCTTACAAATCCAAAAAGAAAAGGGCAGAGTGAAAAAGATCAGCCATACAGGACTGGCAACAAAAGGAACGGGGAAGAACTACAATATCACCAGAAAAGAGAGGGCAAAGGAAAGCGCAGTGAGATCAGATGGATAGAAATGCACGGAGATGGTCTTTATTCCCTGCAGTATGTGATACAATGAGATAAGAGGGATAGAAATGCCTGGGAATGGTCTGTGGTGTGTGATACAGTTAGATTGAAGGGATCGGAAAGCCTGGAGATGTTCTTTATTTTCCTACCGTGTGTGACGCAATGGAGTAGAAGGGGTATAAATGCCTGGAGATGGTTTTTATTCCCTGCAGTGTGTGATACGGTGAGATAGGAGGGATAGAAATGCCTGGAGATGGTCTTTATTCCCTGCAGTATGTGATACAGGGCCTCTTTTCCAAAGCCGCACTAGCAATTCTCACGCGGCAAATAAGAGGAAGCCCATAGGAATCGAATGGTCTTCCTCTCATTTGCCATACCAAGAATCGGCAGCGCGGCTTTGTAAAAGAGACCCACAGTGAGACAGGAGGGATAAAAATGCATGAGGTTGGTCTTTATTCCCTGCGGTATGTGATACAATGGGATAAGAGGGATAGAAATGCCTGGGAATGGTCTGTGGTGTGTGATACAGTTAGATTGAAGGGATCGGAAAGCCTGGAGATGTTCTTTATTTTCCTACCGTGTGTGACGCAATGGAGTAGAAGGGGTATAAATGCCTGGAGATGGTTTTTTATTCCCTGCAGTGTGTGATACGGTGAGATAGGAGGGATAGAAATGCCTGGGTACGGTCTTTTTTCTCTGCAGTATATGATACAAGTTTCAAGTTTATTAAAAATTTTTTACTATCCCTAGGGTTACCATATAGCTCCAGAAAAAGGAGGACAGATTGAGCCAGTCTGGGTTTTACTTCCATGGCTTTCAATGGAAGCAAAACGGCTTACAAATCCAAAAAGAAAAGGGCAGAGTGAAAAAGATCAGCCATACAGGACTGGCAACAAAAGGAACGGGGGAAGAACTACAATATCATCAGAAAAGAGAGGGCAAAGGGAAAGCGCAGTGAGATCAGATGGATAGAAATGCACGGAGATGGTCTTTATTCCCTGCAGTATGTGATACAGGGCCTCTTTTGCAAAGCCGCACTAGCAATTCTCACGCGGCAAATAAGAGGAAGCCCATAGGAATCGAATGGTCTTCCTCTCATTTGCCATACCAAGAATCGGCAGCGCGGCTTTGTAAAAGAGACCCACAGTGAGACAGGAGGGATAAAAATGCATGAGGTTGGTCTTTATTCCCTGCGGTATGTGATACAATGGGATAAGAGGGATAGAAATGCCTGGGAATGGTCTGTGGTGTGTGATACAGTTAGATTGAAGGGATCGGAAAGCCTGGAGATGTTCTTTATTTTCCTACCGTGTGTGACGCAATGGAGTAGAAGGGGTATAAATGCCTGGAGATGGTTTTTTATTCCCTGCAGTGTGTGATACGGTGAGATAGGAGGGATAGAAATGCCTGGAGATGGTCTTTAGTCCCTGTAGGGTGGCTACAAATAATAATAGATTTATGTAACAAAAACACACGTAAGAACATCAAGGCATAAGAATAATAGAGGGAAAACGTGGAGCTTAAAATCCATCAAGCCTTATGATCTGAACAAATTATACATCAGAAGTAACATTAACATACATTCTAGCCATTCTGCAAGCACAAATTAACTAGATGCTACATTCTATTCAGAGCTCTCACATAATAGTATTCCCGTTGTTTTACAAACATCTGGGGAGAAATGTACTTATTACCCTGAAAATTACAACATATAATTTTATTTTTTTTAGAAAGCTTTAAATATAAAGTATCCTGGTTCCTCAGAATAGTCTGTTCCTGTCTCCAGTTGTACATGATACAACGTGGCAAGCTGTTATGGCCTCACCTCAAACTGCCTCCTTTCAGAGCAACTGAGAAGCAGGGCAGGATGAAAGAGGTCCTCGTATCTAATCACTCCACAAAGGATAGGTAAAAGGCAAGGGGTTACGTTTCAGCTACATTTCACCCGCCTATGGTTGCCAGTAACAGTATCATGGCGAATGATAGTAGATAAAGAATAGAAAGGCACAGATTTTGGGTGGGCCTAGGCAAGAAGCGGGTGGGCACCAAATGTTCCCTTCAACCCCCCCCCCCCCCACACACCAAAAAAAAAATTATCGCAGCTGGTGAAAAAACCCTCCTTTCCACCTTGGCAGTCTGTAGCAGGCATGCGCTGAAAGCTGAGCATTCGCAGGTGCCGGTATTGTGGACTGTAGCATTTTCGTTACCATCAGGAGGAAGTCTTCAGCTGGCGGAGCTTGGGATCCCCACCGGCTACCGCTAAATGTGTGCTAATGTTGGGTGGGCCCACCTGTAGCAACACCACTGATTCAGTCTGCCCAGATGCGCATTCAAATTTCCATATCCCCCTCATGCCTCGTCTAATCTTTCATTGTAGTACAATTGCCCTTTAGGATTGTAACTGCTGTGCTTTGTCGGTTACCTTCAGTGCTATTTCATAGATCCAATGGTTTAAGGGGCCCTTTTATTAAGTCACGTAGGTGCCTATGAACGCCCAACGTGTGCCAGATTGGAGTTACTGCCCGGTTACCTCGTGGCCCTTGCGGTAATTTCAATTTTGGCGCGTTTCCAAAAAATATTCTTTATTTTCTGACATGCATAGGTCATTTACCGCCCAGTTACTACGTGAGACCTTACCGCTAAGTCAGTGGCTGGTGGTAAGGTCTCAGACCCAAAATGGATGTGTGGCAATTTTCGTTTTGCCGCACGTCTATTTTTGGCAAAACTTTTACAAAAGGCCTTTTTTATAGGTGTGCTGAAAAATGGATCTGCGCGCGTCCGTAACATGTGCCTACACTACCGCAGCCCATTTTTCAGTGCCCCCTTGTAAAAGGACCCCCTTAGGGCTGTAAGTGCATCTGCCAGACATCAGAAAAACGGGCTGAGTTTTCAGTTGCCGAAGCAAGTTGGAGAGCATGAATGGCTGATTTGATGGTTTTCTGCTGCATGTCTCCCTACTGTGTGCAAAACAACAGACAACTGAAAGCTGAGATCTGGCTCTACTTACATATAAAGAACAATTCTATAAACGGGGTGCATTATCCCCCAGATTCTATATATCGCGCCAAGATTTTCGTGCAGAAATCGAAGCATATTCCATAACAATGTCCATACCCTAATTGGTCACAAAGTTGATTGGTGCTGATAATTGCCAATTAACATGTAATTATTGACACTAATTGGCATTAATTAGAATTTATATGCAGAACTGTCTAAGTGTATTATATAACGTGTTGTGCGTAAACTCTGTCGCATAGTTAAAAGGGGGGGGGGGGGCATTGGCCATGGGCAGGTCATGGGCAATTCTAGTATATATGTATGTTGTTATTTATTTGCTGACTTAACCACCTTTATGAAGAGATTCACCCAAGGTGGTATACAGTAGGTACAGTTTAACTTCAAACTAATAATTTTGTCAACAGCATAACAATAGTAAAATAACCAAGAATAATCATAAATACGATAAATGAAGTAAACTTGAAAACAGTAAATTGAAACCTAATAATAGAACTACCATGAAACAGTATCAAAAATATACAAATTTAACAGCACTGAAATTCAAATACCAGAGATATAATACAATGTTAGCATAATACTAATGATACACCTAATAAGCATGCATTAGAGCATTCAATTAACATAGATAAAGAATACACCTGGTTCGCGTCTAATTTAAGCGACAGCATTTACACTGGGACTTACATGGCGCAACTTCCCACGACTAGTCACACAGACTGGCGCTCGGCATATTCTATAAACTGTGCAGAAATTTATTTATTTAACACATTTATATCCCACATTATCCCACTTAGTTGCAGGCTCAATGTGGTTTACACAATACCGTAGAAGTAGACTCCAGTTCAATAATACAAATACATAGTACAGTAGAAAGCATGTAATAAAACATGGGTTTTGCACGTGGAAAGAGCCATTTCTAAAGGCACTGGATATACATATTTATTTGTTACAATTGTGTCCCACATATTTGCAGGCTCGATGTGGCTTACATAATACCGTAAAGGCATTCGCCAAGTCCGGTAGGGGATAAGTACAAAAGATGTTATAGTGGGATAGGAAAGATAAGATTCAGTCAAGTTGGGTTAGAGGTAGAAGGGTTTGTTTATGTCCAATATGATCTTTGATAGTGAAGTGTTGCAGGGTTGATGCATTTAAATTGGGTCAGTCGGGTTTGCCTTTCCGAATAGGTGAGTCTTTAATAATTTTCTGAATTTTAGGTGATCGTAAGTTGTTTTCACCACATGTGGCAGTGCGTTCCACAGACATGTAATTATATAAGAGAAGTTGGACGCATGGGTAGTCTTGTATTTTAGTTCTTTGCAATTTGGGTAGTGTAGATTCAGGTAAGACTGTGATGAACTGGTACTATTTCTGATTGGGAGATTGATCAGGTCAATCATGTAACCTGGGACTTCATATAAAAAAATATGTTGGTAACAATCCTTTGTGCACTTTTAAATGTTTTTAAATGGGCAACACCAGGAAGCAGTTAGATAGAGTTTAGGGTTTACACCTAAGATCGATGAGTGCAGTGTGCTGGGAAGCCACACCTCAAATCCTGCTTCTTCCACTAATGCTCCTTTTGACCACTCCATCTGCCTCAGGTACAAACTGAGAGGCCATTTTCCTAATATGTGACTAGTGCTAATTGTACATTATTTATTTTTAAAAATGTTTTCGGGAGGGGGGCAGAGCATGGGCAAGGAATGAGCATGGTAGCGTCATCCAGCTAGCGCATTCTCATTAGCATGTGCTAACTGGATAATGTGGACTTGAATATGAGGTGGAATGTAGCCCCACATTAAATTTTTGCAGGTCCCTCACGCTAATGAAAAAATTAGCATGGGATTTGCAAAAAAAAAACAACAAAAAATCTGCTACATTGAATCTGGGCTTAGTCCTACATTAAAATGCACTAACCAGCTTATAATCGAAAGACAAAAACGCCTATATTGCGACCTAAATCGGGAGATAGGCGTTTAACTCCCAAAAAAGAATAACGCGGTATAATCGAAAGCCGAACTTGGACGTTTTCAACTGCACTCCATTGCGGAAGCGTACAAAGTTGACGGGGCATGTCAGAGGCGTGGTGAAGGCGGGACTGGGGCGTGGTTATCACCTGAACAGAGATGGGCGCCTTTCGCCGATAATGGAAAAAAAGCATGCGTTTGTAGCTAGAATTTAGGGCACTTTTCCTGGACCCTGTTTTTTCACGACTAAGGCCCCAAAAAGTGCCCTAAATGACCAGATTACCACCAGAGGGAATCGGGGATGACCTCCCCTGACTCCCCCAGTGGTCACTGACCCCCTCCCACCACAAAAAATGATGTTTCACAACTTTTTATTTTCACCCTCAAATGTCATACCCACCTCCCTGGCAGCAGTATGCAGGTCCCTGGAGCAGTTGTTAGGGGGTGCAGTGGACTTCAGGCAGGTGGACCCAGGCCCATCCCCCCCCCCACCTGTTACAATTGTGCTGCTTAATGCTTAGTCGTCCAACCCCCCCCCCCAAACCCACTGTACCCACATGTAGGTGCCCCCTTTCACCCCTTAGGGCTATAGTAATGGTGTAGACTTGTGGGCAGTGGGTTTTGAGGGGGATTTGGGGGGCTCAACACACAAGGGAACGGTGCTATGCACCTGGGAGCTCTTTTACCTTTTTTTTGTTTTTGTAAAAGTGCCCCCTAGGGTGCCCGGTTGGTGTCCTGGCATGTGAGGGGGACCAGTGCACTACGAATCCTGGCCCCTCCCACGAACAAATGCCTTGGATTTATTCGTTTTTGAGCTGGGCGCTTTCATTTTCCATTATCGCTGAAAAACAAAAACGCCCAGCTCACAAATTGTCGAATAAAACATGGACGTCTATTTTTTTTCGAAAATACGGTTCAGTCCGCCCCTTCACGGACCCGTTCTCGGAGATAAACGCCCATGGAGATAGACGTTTTCGTTCAATTATGCCCCTCTAAGTCTAGATTTCTAGCGAGATTTAGCAAAAAAACAAAAAACCCTTAGATTGTAAGTGCTCTGCAGACCAGTATATTCCCACCGGACCTGAATGCTGTGAGCTAAATCCAAATAAATACTTTGCGTAATAGAAAGTATAAACATCAACATCAGCAGAGCAGAGGTAAATATACACGTATGCCCGCCACCACTAATAGATATGCAAGCAAGCTGCAATTTTAGACAGGAGAGTACATGAATACTTTCCCTGCCAAAACTGCTGCTGTTTACACATATACTAACCACATCCACTTTTGAAGCCAGTTCTAAAATTACCCTTTACGTATTTTTTAACCACATGCCAAAGCTAATCCTAAGCTCTGTTACAGAGACTCTTATCAGAATGTAGCTTTGTTAAAAATGTTAATGCAATAAGGTGGGGGGGGGGGGAGGAGGGTTAACATATAAGTAGGGGATCTCAACTCAGTCCTCAGGATACACCTAGTTAGTCATGTTTTCAGGATATCTACTACGAATGTTCTGGAGCTATTCTTTTTTTAAATTCTTATGTTTACAGGTATTGTAATCTGTTTAAAAAAAAAAAAATATATATATATATATATATATTTATTTATTTATTGCATTTGTATCCCACATTTTCCCACCTTTTTGCGGGTTCAGTGTGGCTTACAATATGAGTTGAATGTTGGAAATACAATTTGTTACAGATAGTTATGGATTACATTGTGCAGGGTTAAGCGAAACAATTGAGGTGTCGTTAAGGAATGTAATAATGGAACATAGGCATTGCAACTTTGGAAGGAAACAATGGGAGCTTAGAGGGCGATAAAAAGGCATGAAGGCGTATGGTATATATCTTTCTGTGAGTAAAGGTATGAATGATGTGATAATACGGGAATGGGAGTTCAGAGGTGAATGTATGATGCATTAGTGAACAGTAAGTGTGGACTTTATGTGTTCTGTTTCTTTCCGTAAATATTTTCGAATATATATTTAGAGCACACTTATAAAATTACGCCTTTAATGGAATGATCATCTTCTGTAGTCAAATGTAGTATAGACTTCTTACAATCCATCAGTATAGCCATGGGCATGGCCTGGTCTTTAGTGGTACATGGTTAGTGGTTCATAGTACATAGTTCCTTTTAGACCAACAGGTGTTCTACTCTAGGATATGTGCATTGCACTACAACACATTGCTGGAGTAGCTCCATGTTTACATCTTGCATTCTGACCTGCCAACTTTTCTTTTGAAGGCAATTTAATCACGTCCATACAGATGTAATCTCGACTAAAACCCCAGGCCTACTGTAGGATTATTTGTGAATCAGCACAACAACATAAGAGTTTTTTTTCCTACAAGTTTTCAGGACATGAAGGTTCAGCTCATTGTACTTTTTCTTTAAGAAAGATGAAAAGGCTTTGTGTGGCTTTTTGTATAGTGCTGAAGCTCTGCAAGGAAATAGGGAAGGGAGTTCCCAGCTGGTAATTTATCAAGCACGGAGGTGATGATCTCACAGCTCAAACATCTCTATTGCTACATGCCCCTGGTCTGTGACCCACTACCTGCCATTTTGATCTCAGTGAATTAAAGAGTATATGGAAGAGAAATATTATGCTACGAACAAATACTCATTGTTAGGATTCTTCCAAGAACCTGCTAATAAATTAGAAACTTCTACAACTGGTACTAAAAGGTACACATCTCGCCTTAGGCCTCTTATCTGCGGAATCTTGTCTCCTGCGATGTCTGTCACCCTAGGCTTATATCATACAATGCTGTCATTATCTGCATAATTGTATGTCATTCATGCATATTTTAAATCATAAGTAGCAGTTTAGAAACCTATATTACAATAAAAGAATTTTCTGATATCTTTATTTGGGCATGCATTTCCACACATAGAACAAGGATCCCTTCCCAAAACAGCTCTCAATGTATTTTGTTATAGTTAGATCACCATGTGCAGAAATGCCAGCCAAACATGACAAATCAAGCCAGGCTTGTTTTTACTGTTAGCATTCTTCTTGCTAAGTGTTTGTGGACTAAGAATAAGAACATCTGGAACTACTTCTGACGTCTCACTCACCACTGAGGGTTAGTTGGTACTACCGCAGAGCTGATCTACATCAGTTGGTTGTCCTGCCAAACATCAGGTGCCCACTGATACCTATAGTAGTGTGAGATGTGATAGAGGCCTTCAAAGCCTGAGCATATTTATTTATTTAGTAGGGCTTATTTACCGCCTTTTTAAAGAAATTCACTCAAGGCGGTGTACAGCACGATAAGTTGAACATAGGCAATAGACATTTACAGCAGTAAAAATATTCAAAGAACAGCACATGACTCAAAATGAAAAACCACCCTGTGTGGACAGCCCCTAAGACTTTGAGAATGATCAGAAGAAAACACTTCAGTGAATAAATGATGGAATAATAGTGAAGAATCATCTTGCCTTCAAGAGCAATGGCGCTCCTTTACAATCTCTTCACCGTTCCGGGGTAATAGTGGGGCAAGCTGCCCAGCAGTAACATTGCCAAATGAAGATGCATTCAGATTTTCATTTTAAAGTCTATGTAGTAATATAAGTCAACAGATAAGCTGTAATAGATGCTTTTTTCTGTCTGGGAGTAACTTAATACATTGTTGGCCAGCTGTAGACAACTATGCAATGCATTGAATTGTTCAAGGAGGCATAGATTTTGAACACTGGGCACAAATTAAGATGGCCCAACATTTTGTTTGTTGACCTTTATTTTTGTGCATCCAGGTTGACTAAACATGTCAACTACATAACTTTATTGAAATGGCTAAGAAAACAACAGGGTTCAAAGGGTTACTGAGTGTTAACAGAGGATGCAAATGTCACCATCACAGCAAAATGCTCATAATCCAGTTTACTGGCCCAGCTAGTATCCCATTAGGCTTTTTGGCTTCTGCTGATTGCTTTCTGCTGTCTTTTCCTTTATAGAGACCTGAATTACAATGAGTTAGTGGATTTCCCGGTGGCTATTAGCAATCTAGGCCGACTCCAAGAATTGTAAGTCTATTTCTTTCACTTTTTTCTACAAACTTCAAACCATCAAAGGAGGTGTCTCAGTATCTCCCTGTTAAAAAACAATTCTTTAAAAATGATTGTTCTTACTAACAGCATATTTGGAGTATGATGCTCTCTCCTCAGAAGATGCTTCTTCTCCTTGGTAATGTCCCAATCAGATGGGGGGGGGGGGGGGGGGGGGGGGTTCAAGCTCAGAGACAGGAATGCTTTCAGGTCTTATCAACAGGATTCCTGAATCAAAAATGCTGATCTAGTATTGTTTTGCATATTTCATAATGTGGTTCTGATTTCCCTAAGAAAAATAGGAGCAGAGCACTTGTCCTGATTAGAGCTTGGCCCCTTATTTTCTATTGTTTGGTCATCATCTTCTTTGAAGCTTTCATTGATCACTAAATCCATAAGTGTTTTGGTCTTTCCCTCCACAGGGGATTCCATAACAACAACATCAAGGCTATACCAGAGAAGGCATTTGAGGGGAATCCACTACTTCAGACCATGTAAGGCCTCAAACTGCTCATTCTTTCATAAATTTTGGAAATGGTTGCATGGCAGTAACCTGGCGGTAATTGAGCATCACCGCACGCTGCCTGGTTACCGCAGGATTAGCACGGGAGCCTTTATCGCCACCTCAGTGGGTGGTGGTAAAGGCTCCCCATGCATGGCCATGCGGTAAGAGTTCTCTTAGCGCATGGCCATGTGTAATGGGGACTTTTTTACCTGCTGCGGTAAAAAAAAGCCTTGGTGTGCAGGAAAAACGGCCCCCGCTGCCAGCACAGGGCCCTTTTTCCCGCAGCTTGGTAAAAGGGCCCCTAAGTTCAGTAAATGCATGCTGAGTTGGGCACCATTTATAGAATAGCACGAAGGCCAGGATTGCTGGCCCCCCCTACGGCCCGGCAAGAGGGGAATGTAGAAAAATGCTGTCTCTTGCGCTCAGTAAAATACAGGCCAAGGGCTCTGGCTTAGAGCTAGGCCTTTAAAAATCATAAGACATTTCACTGTAGTGAAAGCTGAATGAGGTAATTGAGAGAAGACAGAGGGAGGGGGATTCTGCTTTATAAACAATAGCTGGACTGGCACTAGCAAGAAGTCACGGGCAAGGATGTTTTGGCTAAAAGCAGATAGTAGTGGGTCAAATGCAAGTAGGGCAAGAACATCCGGGGGGGCTGGAGGGAATTTGGAAGCAAGTAAGAATCAATGCTATCAACTGATAATATGAACCTGGGGTTCAGTTTCTCTGAAATATTTTAAAGTTTGTGATATCTGTTCTCTGCAGCCATTTTTATGACAATCCCATTCAGTCTGTTGGCAAATCAGCTTTCCAGGACCTACCAAAGCTGCAGACTTTGTAAGTCAATTATTTTATTTTTAATTAGGGGTGGAACCTTAAGAAAATAATTTATGGTAACTGCTATTCTTATTTCTGCATCCTAATACAAATGTAGGTTATAGGTTACAGTTTATATACCGCTAACATGAATTTGGTTCAAAGTGGTTTACAATAAAATTAAAATTACAACATCCTCTAATAAAAGTTTTAAAAAACCCAAGAACTAAATCAGAAACAGCAAAAAAAGAGCAGTTTTGAGCATCTTTCTAAAATATGCATACTCTAAATGATTAAAAAAAAACAAGTTGCCTATGACTGCCAAGCTTTGGGGGCTTGATAAGCAAGCATATCACAGACCCTAAATCTTTTATCACCCTTACTAATCATTTCTATAGCGCTACTAGATGTACACAGCACTGTACACATTATAAGCAGGTACAGTACTTTCTTTGCCCCTAGAGGGCTCACAATCCAAGGTTTTGTACCTGGGGCAATGGAGGGTTAAATGATTTGCCCAAGCTCACAAGGAGTTGCAGTGGGAATCAAACCCAGGATACCAGGATCAAAGCCCTCGGCACTAACCATTAGACCACTCCTCCACTGAAGGAAAGGCAAAAAGAGAACAATTTATAGTTCTACTTCTGGAGGAACTTTAAAATTCAAAATGAGATAGTAAATACTCAGGACAGTTACCATGTAGAACATAAAATAGTGTACAAGAAAATTTAAACAAAATCCTGGCCTCCATGGGAAGCCAATGGGGGCCCATATAAAATCTAGAAATCCTATCGTATTTACGTAAAGAGTAAATCAATCTGACTGCAGTATTTTGAACTGTCTGTAAGTGTTGAATATTATACCTAAAAGTCCCTAAAAAAAAATCAAATTACAGTAATCTAATTTTCACTAAAGTAAAGCTTGAACAAGTAATCTAAATTGTTCCATATCAAAAAAATGTTCTAACTCTTCTCAAATTCCTAATTAGAGAAAAGGAACTTACAACCATAGAATTAACTTGAAGTTCTAATGAAAGGGATTGATCTAAAATAATTCCCAATATTTTAATAACTGGAGAAAAAGAATATTTAACTTGGTCAACAATAATATGATCAATTAATAGATCAGGAATATTATCCAAAAGCAAAAACTTAGTTTTCTCAGAATTTAATTTAAGCTTGTAATTGAACATCCATGTGCCAATTACCGACATACAACACTGAACAGATGTAGATATACAATCCAGCTACAGCATTTACCGTGAGGGAACAACAGGCAGGGACAATGACAGAGTAGATGAGAGTGGTCAAGATAGCACTAGACGGGGCAGTGGTGGAAGTTACATGGGCTATTAACTAGGAAAAAAAAGTTGACATATTTATTTATTAAGAGAATCCTGGCTATGCATGTTGTACGTTAATACTTTGAATCCTGGCTATGAACTTTGTGTCTGCCCAGGGTGGATCTAGCATGTGGTCTCAGCCTATCACTATAGAATTCTATATAAATAATCAATATATATATATACCTAGAGAGGCCCACAAATACAAGAATTTTATTAATTTTCAGATCACTGAATGGAGCAACAGACATTAGAGAGTTTCCTGACCTTACGGGGACCACCAGCCTAGAGACTTTGTGAGTCTTTGTAGAAGATGTTTCCCCATCTCACTTTGCCTTTCCCTCTGGCTAAATTGTTTGCCCAGTTTCTTTCATTCTTTTAATTGTGTCTAATTTTATTTTACATATTTGTTCTTGCACCTTTCTCTCCCTTCACACTTTCTTACATCTTTGTCCGTTCTGTAGTGAGATACATCTGTGGTTTTCCCTTCTCCTCCCCCATTGCTTCTTCTCATATTGTCTTTCAGTTCCCATGGTGACTTTGCTCTTTCTCATTGATTTTTGTTGTTGTTGTGGTCTCTGCCTGCCTGCACCTGAATAATCATCTTCCATCCACGATGTCTGTTTCCCAGGACTCTGACTCGGGCAGGGATCTGGGTGCTTCCCAGAGAAATGTGTTGGCAACTTCCCAACCTCCAAGTACTGTGAGTAACCCCTAAATATGCATCATTGATGATACAGTTAAACCCTCACAAAGGAAATCTTGACAGCTTCTGCCACAGACATTCTTAACTCCTGCACAATTAAGTTCTCATAGCAAAATGTTCCCTATTTTTATTGTAAATGTTGACCTTCCCCACCCCTTCCTCACCATTCAGACCCATAAGAAAGGATTGGGTGGGAGTAGTTGTGCATAGAAGACAGCATCTAGTTGAGAAGGGTCACCAAGCTCTGCAGCCCTTGGGAACAATCATGCAGACCCTGGGAGTGGTACAAGAACTGAGGTAGGTAGTCCAGGAAGAGTGTGGGAAGGGAATGTTTGCCCAGATATGCCAGGTCTTTACTGGGTAAGTGGCAGTTTGATTTTCTCCACCCAAGCTCCTGTGTGCCCCCCATCCTTGAGACACAGCCCTCCTGCCTTTTACCCAAATCTGAATGACTTTTCTTCTATCATTGGTTCATTCTTTCTTCCTGTTTTATAGTTGCATTTCTCTTTCTGCAGTGAACTTTCTCATAATCAGATTGAGGAACTGCCCAGTTTTCATCACTGTCAGAAACTGGAAGAAATGTGAGTGTGGGAAATACATCAGTTGTTGCAGGTCTTCTGTTAATGCTGAATTAACTCCCCTGTGATTGATTTATACGTCACATATGAAACTGTCTACAGATTCCAGCATAGGCACAGAGGCATCAAAGGCTAGATTCTATATATGGCGCCTGAAAAATCCACGTGGAAAAAATATGCCTAGGCGTATTCTCTATGCCTAAATTTTATAGAATAGGCTTAAATTTCTGCACGGTACATAGAATATGCCGAGCGCCTCTCCTTGTGACCAAATTTGGTCACGTCCGTTTAGGCCATGTTTTACTTGGCGTAAATCCCGGCACCTATATTAGGTGCAGAGCAGGTGCATAGATTTTCGAAGTGCCCATTCCATACCCATAAACATGCCCCCTTTTTCTACTATGTGACTTAGAATTTACACACACCTTGTTACAGAATACGCTTAGCGAGCTGTGCATGTAAATTGTAATTAATGCCAATTAGTGCTGATGCTTGCTAACATCCAATTGAAAGTGTTGATTAGCTAGTCAACCAATTAAGTTACGCACATTGTAATTGAATATGGTTTGATTTCTGTGCGACAGTTAAGGCACCATATATAGAATTTGGGGGACAGAGGGCAATTTTATAATTGGGCACTCAGTTTAAGGTAGCAAAAATGCAGCTATTTCAAGCTCATTTTATAAAGCAAAGTAGGTACCTACTTTTCTTGATAAAATACTAATGAAAACGGCCCCAAAAATATACCTTCATTTAAGTAGTGATCACTTACAGTAGCCCTATAGCTGGTGTAAATGATCACACCTAGATTTTGAAATCAGGTGTGCGAATGCCCACAGGGAAAGTACATGCCAGGCAAATGATGCACAGAAACTTACACTGGTTGATTTTTATGAGGTTATTTGCGCATATACATTGCCACATGTAAATGACTAAAATACCGACATTTACGCACATTGGAGGGAATTCAGTAAATGGCACCAAAAAGCTTGAGTGCTAAGCACCATTCTATAAAGAGGGTCCTCCCTTTAGAGAATAGTGTTTGGCATGGATCCTGCGCCTAACGTTTGGGTGCTGCACTTACGCCAGCTAAAAGCGCTGGTAAATGCCGCCAATGCCCAACTTAGGCGCCCTTCAGGTGAATTCTGTAAATCCACTTACAGATTTTTGGCATTGCCCCAACATACCCCTGTCCACATCCCCTTTTCAGATATGCACAACTGAAAATAGGCGCTGTGCTTTATAGAATAGCGTGCAGCGAGATGCGCGTGCAAATTTTTAAGACTGCCAATTAACATCAATAATTAGTCATTAGCACTCAATTAGTAATGTTTCTGAGCTCTTTAGTCAATTTATTTGTGCGCAGAAATTTGGGCATGATATATAGAATCTGGACAAATGCTCGTGCCTAAAACTAGGCTCCGTCTTACAAAATTACCCTAGAGGAGAAATCTAAAAAGGAACTTGAGTGTGTATTACAGTATTTTATGCTTTCAAGTGACCATCTCTAAAATTGCCTGGAGACATACTTGCCTACAAAGTTGCTGCATGGTTCTATGTTATATGGGTAGATGCTTCTGAGGATGGAAAATAAGTGGAGCAGAGGAGGGATTGGCATTTTATTTATTTATTTGGATTTTGCTCACACCTTTCTTATGCATGTACTTTATAAAAAGTATGCAAACACACACCCGCATACAATTATGTCTACTTTGCAGCAGATATAAACCTACATGTCTCCTTGGGATAATATTATAAAAGCAGATAGATGCATATGTAACCTTTAGAAATACGAATCCAAAAACAGCTCTTCAAACCCACTCTTCTAAATAAAGATTTACAGATACTTCAATAATTTAAAAAAATGGGACCTTCTTATATGGATGAGCACAATTATCCAATGCAGATACCATGTACATACTTCTATTTAATGTGCCTTGATAGCCTAGGCCCCCCCAAAGTGACTTGGTCCATGTGGCGGAAGGAGGACTTGAATTCAGCTCTCCTGGTTCCATGAATTTGGAGTTAGTGGACTTTAAAGTGAAATAAATAAGTGCTAACCACCAGGACACTCTTCCTTACCTTGGATCATGACCAGTTTATGGTGGTCATGATGCAGGGGCCACATAGTCTGATCGCAGTGTAAGAATGGCTAATAGTCTTTCATCTGGGGCGGGTGGAACCAGTTCTGGTTTTATCCCATTGCCTCTGTGGATTTAATAGATGTTGTGGAATAAAAAGAGGATTGGTTCAGCCTGGCCAGCATGACATGGAACCTGTGGAAGCTCTAGATTACATGCACGGGTTCATTTGGAGAGACAGTTTGGTTCCCGTTCTTCTGGCAATAGAAGCATCACCCCAGACCCTCTTTGCTTTGCTACAATGCTAACAGATTGATTTTATAGGCTTTGTTCTGGCCAAATTTGCTTTCTTATTGTTGGTGGTGGGAGATGGAAGAGCAATGACAGAAGTGTTGTGTTGGCTGTAACATGTTTTCTGTTGGCTCCAGCTGTTCACCATGTCAACTTCTTGATATTTGTGACAGTTTGTGATGGGGTTCCTCAGTAAGTAGAATTAGGAGGTTGCGGTGTATAGAAAGGGACAAGTACTTTTAATATTCTGCAACCCACTGACTTTTTTGGGGTCACTTTTGGTTTAATAAACAGTTTATGAGAAGTTCATAATCTGAGCAGGTTCTACAGTTGTCACATTTTGATCTCCAGGCCTTTCCTGGAGAAAGACCTTAGTTACTTCTTATGCCAGCATTTTCTAACACTAAAAATAGCACCGTTTAGACCTCGTTTTATCCCTTGTTTATCTCTCTCTAGAGGTCTGCAGCATAACAAGATCCGTGAAATAAGAGCAGATACGTTTGAGCAACTCCTAGCCCTGCGGTCCATGTGAGTACACAGCTTGGACTCTCTTGTAGCTAGAACTGCCTTTCTTTCCCGCCAGACTGATGAGGAAAGGTAACAAAGCAGCCTGATTTCAACAAGGATTTCTTAATATTTCTTGTACAGCACAAGCCTCGTGAAATGGGCTTGCATGACAAGGGTGTTTATTTCCAGGCATCCTTCTGCTGGTGAATAGACGCGCAGGTTCACGCCACATGCAAAAATTCATATAGAGACATTTAAGCCGGTCACCTTACACATCTACACCAAGAGAAACCCCAACTTAGAGAGACACAAAACAAATATATACATATACCTACCGAAACTGAAAGAAACACATTCCTACCTAACCAGGGAGACACACATATACACAGACTGACGCACACACATGCACATACATTAATGCCAAGACTATTGCTACTGTATTTCCATAACACTCCTGAACACCTGCAGAATTGTGCAAATACACGTAAGAGAGTGCCTTCTCTGTGCAACTTACCATCTAGTGAAGATAGACAGACATAACAAGTGAAGGCTTTCAGGGCAGACCGCATACCTGTACCCAGACAGAGAGATACAAGTCCACCCACTTCAGGAGATAAGCTGGAATGCAGGGAATGGATCCTTTCATACAGATTTAACTGCTTGGGAAATTAAAGGTTTCTCTTCTGATTTACTGGTGACAACACTGTTTTATGTTCTGATTTTAAAAGTGTCTTTAAAGAGGCTGTCTTGGTGGCAGAGCATATGGGTTTGATTCCCAGACTAAGGCTTTGCTGCCTGAACTGCCAGAGGTAAAGGTGATTTTGGTAGCAGCCTTCACAGACCCCAATAAACACCTAGGATTCAAACTGGGATTGCATGCGCCAAATGGACTGCTGTTATGGGACCTCTGGCTGAGGCCTGGCTCAAGGGAGAGGTCTCGAGGGATATAAAGCAGGAGTAAATTGCCCAGGGTAGTTGCAAATGAAGAAGGTTCCTGGTGTTTGATTCCAATTCCTTTTCTGACAGAGCTGAAAGTAATAAAGAGGTAGGAGGAACCTAGAGGGCCCCAAAACACAAGAACAAAATAGTCATAAAAAAAAAATGAAATCCATTTTATCTCACTATAATATAAAATTATGCCTGCCCTTTTATGAGTTGAGGCATTGCATCTAGTTCTGCTCTGGTTTCATATTGTATGACTAAAATTTACAAACGCTCTCATGAAACAACAGTCACTCAAAATGCAAGTGTGGTTTGGACTAAAGAAAGTTAGAAAGTAAAAATAGAGATTCTTCCAATATTTATATTCCTGCAGACTTTATGATTTTCATGTGCCTTGTTCATTGCCATTTAGAATTATTATTCTCTAACAAAGTTTTTGTGATTTCCCAATAGTACAATAACTATAACCTAGAACTAGCACAGAATCCATTTATACTGATGTTGCTTGTTGCATTACTATATTTTTGGTGTTTACCAGAAATAAAAAGGAAAAAACGGGGTGGGGGGGGGGGGGGGAGAATTGATTTTTCGAATTGTAATGGGTTCTTAGGAGGAACATGGATTTAAATCTACAGAAGTATCTACTGCAGGCAGAAATATTCTTATTATATGGGTGTGAAATATAGGCATCTGAAATGTAGTGATATTGATAATTCTGTAGCTGGGATGACACAATGCTAATGAAAGGGTGTTGAATGACCCGGACAAAGGGAACGTGGGATTTACTGGATATGTACTCAGAAGCTTTGGAGGTAATTTAGGTAATGTAATATTGGAAGGAACACATTATATTGAATTGTTAGAGAGGTGGAGGTGTATTTTAAGGATGGCCTGCAGTCAAACAGGATAAAAGTCCTTCAGGAAACAAAATGCATTGTGGAATCCATATGGACAGAAATTCCATATGTGTTGGGGAAGAGTATAGTAGTGGAGGTTTATTACCATCTGCCTGGCTAGGAGGAGGAAACAGTGAAATACTAACAAACGTTAGGAAAGATAACAAAATTGCAAACACAATAGTAACAGAACACATTGAAAAACTATATAAGTACATAAATACTTAAGTGTTGCCATACTGGGACAGACCGAAGGTCCTTCAAGCCCAGTATCCTGTTTACAGAAGTGGCCAATCCAGGTCACAAGTACCTGGCAAGTAACAAATCACCATGACTGTATGCTGTACATCCAAGTTCTGTAGGAACTGAAAAATGAAATAGCAGATCTAGTACTAATAATCAATAATCACTAAAACATCACAGTATCTGAGACTTGGAGGCCAGTGAAGCACTAATCTTTAAAAATGGCACCAAGGGTGATCTGGGAAATTACAGAACTATGAACCTGACACTGGTGCAGGCCTAAATGGTAGAAGTTAGTCTGAAAAACAAAATTACTGGCTAGATTAATCCTGGGGGAATTCTGTGCAAAATTTTTGAAAATTCTGCGCACAATATTTAAAAATTCTGTAAAACCTTTCATTGATAATTTGTAGTGTTTTTGTACAGAATTTCCCCATCCTAAGGCCTGAAATAACCTCCTGCCTTTCTCTCCTCGGGCTCTAGCCTCCCTCGTTGCATCTCTCCAACTGCAGTTCTCTTTCTTTCTAACTCCCAGCAAGACCTCTAGTTCTGTCTGCCCTCAAAGCCTTCTCCCGCATGCAATATCTCTACCTCCCATTCTCCCTCCCCCAGGCAGAGACCCATACCTCTTATTCTTCTTCCACCAGGCACATCCCCACCTCTTATTTTTCTCTTCCTATTCCCAGCTATCATTGTATCCTTCACCATTCCTATGGCAGACCTTCAAGACTGATCTCTCCCCAAACCAGTCACACACTCTTAGCTTTCTCTGCCCCTCCCATCCTCATGATATAGTCTCAGCTTTCTCTGTCCCCCCCCCCCACCCCCCCAAAAAATCCCTATGGCACACTCTTAGCTTTTGCTGCTCCTCAAACGCCAGGGCACACTCTCACATTTCTCTTCCCCCTCTTCACATGGCACATTTTTACCTTTCTCTGCCCTCCTCCTTCCAATCTCCCCAAGGCACATTCTCACCTTGCTCTGCCCCCTCCCACCATCCCCATGGAATACTTTCACCTTGCTCTTCCCCTTCCCCACGGCATACTATCACCTTGCTCTGCCCCCTCCTACTATCCTCATGATACACTGTCTCCTTGCTCTGTCCCCCCACCCTTCCCATGGTACACTGTCATTTTGCTCTGCTCCTCCCACCCTCCCAGTGGCAGATTCACCTTGCTGTGCCCCCCCCCCCCCACACTCACTTGCTCTGCCCAATCCTCCATGACACACGTTGCTCTTCTCCCCTCCCCCTGACCCAAACTTACCTTGCTCTGCTCTCATAACCTTCCCTTTGCACACACTGTCTTACCTTGCTTTACTGCTCCACTTTCCCCATGGCGCTCTTTCCTCTTCTCCCTCTTCATGGCACACTCAGCATCAGCAGTGTTCTTATGGTAGAGGGGAACAGAGAGAATGGTCTAATGTGATGACATTAAAACAATAGCCAATATCTGGAAATATGGGTGAAACAAAGAGAAAACCAAGTATAGAGAAGACTGATGTACCGTTGAGGTCAACTTTCATATCAAAGGTTTCACTTAATGAGGATGATCTGTTTTGGTAATGATTTGTACTTTTTTTTTCATTGTTTCCTCTGCTTTAGAGACCTGAGCAGCAATGCCATTCAGAACATCCACCCTGAAGCGTTTGTTACAATCCACTCACTCGTCAGACTGTAAGTGCTGCCCTGACCAGTGCTCAGTCACAACTCCCAGGATTTTCGTTCTTACTTAGCCAAAGCATTTCCTGATTTCCGACTGGTCACATCATGAATCTAATTTTCTGCCCATCAACCAATTAGGGGGCATCCATAAGGATACAGCACAAAAAATAAGATAACAATAGGTAGACTGTATTCTCAGAACAATTCCTATGAGTTCAGTAAGGGTTGCCATAGAACACCACTTATCAAACATTCTGTGGCTGCAACCTCGTGATCGCATCCACAGAAACACATGACCCCAGAAGCATAGGCTGATATGTTTCTACAGTATGGATGGCCTGCCAAGGTCGCAACTTGAAATGTGAGTTTTGCGATTCTGTGATTGTGACCCAGAGTTTAGAAAGCTCTGCTATAGAATCAATGTCACCTCAAGCTTCTTTGCAATTTATGACTTCTGATTGATTTTCAGGGTTATCTTTTGTGTCGTTGGATGTTAGAAAATCTGACATCATATATCATTTAGAATTTAAATTAATCGTGCTGATGATATGCAAGACCTTTTCTGATAAAGAAACTGTTGGGTCAATAATCGACCTCTGCATCAGCATTTATTTAAAATGACAGAAGCAGCAGTTTAAATAAAACACGGATATTTAGTGGCACTATCCAGATAGTGAGTGGAGCTAATTATCTGGGGAGAGCAGGTTATACCATCGCTATCCAGATAACTATCTCGATAATCCATATCCATTCCTCTCCATCTTCCTACACCTACCTCCCAACGCTCATTTCCTTCTGCACCCAATTCTTCCTATGTTCAATTTACTTATCCGTTAATCCCATTAATATTGTGTTTACTACAAACTGTATGTTCTTCTTACGACTTTGTAATTCTTTATATTGTTACTATGTAAGCCGCATTGAGTCTGCCGTGTGTGGGAAAGCACGGGGTACAAATGTAATAAATAAATAAATAATGTTAGTATGGAAAGGAAAAACAGTTGTCCTAACTTTAGCCAAACAATGGTCTGAATATCGCTGCTCTCCTCCCGTGCATTATCCCAGCACAATTCAGATAGTATCGAGGCGATCCTTAAGGATATCAGTGCCACTATATGGATACTATTTATTTATTTATAGCATTTATAGCCGACATTTTCCCACCCATGGGCAGACTCAATGTGGCTTACATCAATCTACAAAAACATACATCAATTCAGCAAACATTCAGAGTCAATGAAGTAAAGAGACTAGCAAGTAACAGCAAAGGAGAGAAAGAATAATAAAGTTCAATATGTCAATACTACTGTTGACTATCCATGGAGATCACCAGATAAGGGAAATCTAGATAATGGCAGTCATTTTAAAGAAACACTAAGAGGCCCTTTTACTAAGCTCGTAGGCGCCTACGTGTGCCCAATGTGAGTCAATTTTGAGTTATCACCCAGCTACTGCGTGACCCTTGCGGTAATTGCATTTTTGACACGCGTCTGCTATGAGCGCCGGAAAATATTTTTATTTTCTTGCGTGTGCGCGGTAATCAGCATTTTACGTGCTTAGACCATTACTGCCCGGTTACCATGTGAGACCTTACCGCTAGGTCAATGGCTAGCAGTAAGGTCTCGTTTTCATTTTGCTGCATGTCCGTCTTTGGCAAAAAAAAATTTAAAAAACCATTTTTTACAGGTGTGCTGAAAAATGATTCTGAGGGTGCCCAAAGCACACGTTTACACTACTGCAGGCCATTTTTCAGTGCACCTTTGTAAAAGGGCCCCTTATTCTTTAAGGGGTAGTTGAGGAAAAAAAGTTATATTTAATAATGTTAATATCAATACTTGATGGCGTTTAGCGATTAGGAAGGAACGAAAAAGGTGCAATATTACTAATGTACAACGCATGAACTATATGATAGCTGATTTTACGCCATTTGTGATGAATATTTGCATACACTAGGAGGTTGATACTCAGAACTAATTAACCAGCTAGGAGAAGCTCCTACCCAGTTAACTAGTGATGACCAGGTGCCAACAGGATATTGAGCACCACAAAATCGGATAGTGCCATTGAATATCCTGACCGCCACTGCTCTATCCCGGTAGAGGACAATTCTACAACAGTGTATCTATATTTAGACACCTCCTTTCTTTTATAGAATACAAAAGCACCAGACACAAAAGTACAAAGGGCTTTCAAGGTTAGGACGTCAACTCAGTGGTTTATAGATCAGACCCCACTTGGTCCGTGTTTCAGCGAAACCGCCTACATCAGGGGTCTAAACCTAAAAGATGATTACGAAGTAGAACTGGTTCAAATCAAGCAACCATTCAAAGAAAAATGTCAATTCTTAGGTTATCAAAAGATCCCCCAAAAAGGCTCGAAAGTGCAAAATTACGCGCGATGCACACTGGCTCTGGAATTGCAGAGTATATATGCATGTGTCATCATTGACAGCAGCTATAGAGCTCATCTACTTGCTTATGCCTACATGCCAGACATACATGTGTAACATAGTATTCTGTAAGCATCCCAGCCGTGCTCCACCCAGACTCTGTCTACCTGTGAAACATGTGCTATGTAAGATATTTGCATATTTACTGAGTAGTGCTTAAGCAGATTTTTGGCATTGACAAGCATATGTGCAACCTACGCATGTATATGCCAGTATTCAAATAATTAATATGGATATTCAGCGCATAAATGTTAGCACCTTATTTGCTATCTCAAAATCACTTTGGCTTATATCTTGTTAAATGAAAACGTCCATCATATACAATCCCAAGATGTTCTATCTCATCTAGATATTTCACTTTTAGCAGGAGGAAAAGACTTCAGAAATTCAGAGAACCAAAGTGTTGTCACTGTTACTTAAGCAAAACTCATTTTAGACTACTTTAATTCCTGAGCAGCCTCGTCATTAGTCTGAAAAACCTCCGCCTTTTATTTCCAGATTATATCTCAATTTTCCATCTTTATATAATATTTTCAGTCTTTAAAATTGAACTACATCGCTATGTAATTTTCCAGTTATTCAGAATAGTTAAAAATCAGGCATGAGTTTCTTTTCCTCCTGCTAAAGTGAAATATCTAGGTGAGCTAGAATAAATTGGGATTGTATATGTTAGAAGCACCTTATTTACAGAATTTACTCTCTTAAAGTGGTCCAGGCCACATTCAGGGCACAGCCGGGAGATACCGATGTATTGTAAATATTCAGCAGCAGTACCTGGATATCTATCTAGTTAAGGACTTGGGTAGCTATGTGGGTATTGCTGCTCAATGTCAGCGACACACAGGTAACTCCCAGCAGGCCCCTGAGTACCTGGATAGGATATCTGGATCTAATTCAGCTGAAGGCAGCCAGGCTGAAGTTTCCTCCTTTGGCCTCCAATGTATGCAAATATAATCTCATGGATATTTGTTGTGAGTGTCCTGAAAACTAGACCTGCTAAGTCACGTTCTTGAACTGGGCTAGGAAAGATTGATTCAATGGCAAGTTTAATGTGCTTTTGACCACCTACGGTGCTGATGGTCTTCCTCTTCTGTTCCCCAGAGATTTGAGCAACAACCAGCTTGCCACACTTCCACTGGCCGGTCTAAGTGGACTTGCATATTTAAAGCTGAAAGGCAACCTAGCATTATCGGAGTCCTTTCCCAAGGAGAGCTTTCCAAAAATAAGGTGGGGTCAGCTTTATGTACAATAGCAGTAGAATCTTCAAAATATGAACTTGTTTGGGTTTTTTTTTTTTTTTGGGGGGGGGGGGGGGTCTTTTCCCTTGTTGGTGCTATTTTCAGTTCACCTTTCTCTTTCTGATTCCTATATATTTGGGGCTTGAATAACTGGGCTTACCACACGCTAAATCGGAACTACCCCAGGCCCAATGCAGCCGCTGGTGATACTTCCAGCTGGAGCGTGCGCCATTTCCGGTGCTCCGGTAAATTTTTTTCTCTAGTGTGGCACTAACCTAGCGGTAATTGGGTACTGCCATGTGCTGCCTGGTTACCGTGTGCTCCCCGCCACATGGCCACACAGTAAGAATTATCTTACCGCATGACCATTTTTTTTAGCTTTTTACCCACTGCAGTAAAAAAGGGCCCTGGTGTGTGGGAAAAACAGTCCCCGCTGCTACACAGGGTCCTTTTTCCCTGCAGTTTAGTAAAAGGACCCCTTACTTGCTGTTATCTTTTGGCTTGAAAGCTTGATGTCTGGCCCAACAGTTAACGGCTTAAAAAGAGGAGGGCTGAGAGGTGTGCCAAGGGTGTGGTTAAGATTTAACTTACACCGTTGATACTCAGCGCTATCTGGTTAAAAATAATAGTTGAGATGGGCCATAGCAACAGCAGGCATAAAGATTATTGTACATTTTATCCAGTTACTAGTAAAAAAGGCCCGTTTCTGACACAAATGAAATGGGCACTAGCAAGGTTTTCTTTGGCTCCCCTGCAGCCACCCATGTCCAGCGACCCTGCTCTCCTCCTGCAGTCACCCATGTCCAGCAACCCTCCTCTCCCCCTGCGCCCACTGCAGCCACCCATGTCCAGTGAACCTCCTCTCTCCCCTGCCCCCCTCCAGCCACCCATGTCCAGCGACCCCCTGCCCCCCCTGCAGCCACCCATGTCCAGTGACACCTCCTCTCTCCCCTGCCCCCCCTCCAGCCACCCATGTCCAGCAACCCTCCTCTGGACATGGATCAGCTGTGAGGCATGTTTTTTTTTCCCCCCGGGTTCTGAAGTTGACATCATAATGGCTACGGTGATGTCAGCCTGATCTACAGAGCCTAGCAGACCAACTTGGAATGAGCCACGGTCCTAGGCAGGTGAGAATTATTATATAGGATAGTCAGTGGTGCCGACTTCATTACATATCTCTTCAAATATCCACTTAAAATTAACTGGCTAATTTATATGGTTAACTTTAACCAAATACAACATTGTAAAATAATGATCTTATATTTTCACAGTTTAGGGTAATAAAGTTTATTATGCAGTGCTAGGAGCGAAATTGGGGCTGCAGAAAACTGGAGGGGCCCATTTATTAAATTGCGTAGGCAACTACATGCGCCCAACGCACGTCAGTTTGGAGTTACTGCCCGGCTACCGCTTGGCCCTTGCAGTAATTTCATTTTTGATGCACGTTCACTACGCGCACCGGAAAATAATTTTTATTTTCTGGCGCACAGCAGAAACTGTGCGGTAATCATCATTCTGTGAGCATAGATGATTACCACACGGTTAACGCGTGAGACCTTACCGCTAAGTCAATGGCTGGCGGTGAGGTCTAAGACCCAAAACGGACGTGCGCTAATTTTTATTTTCCACACGTCCATTTTCGGCAAAAATTTTAAAGAGGCAGTTTTTTGCAGGCGCGCTGAAAAACGGATCTGTGCGCTTCCAAAACATGTGCCTACAGTACTGCAGGCCATTTTCAGCGCACCTTAGTAAAGGGACCTCTAAGATACCTTATTAAGGACTAACAAAAAAAAAGTGTATGGTATTTTGAGACTGCTCAGGTTTGAAGAAGAGGACTGATATCTTTATAATAGCTTATGCACAACAACATTATCAAAGTATCACATTTTGCCACGACACCAGGGATAAAGTTTATACATCTTTTATCTTGTTCTTGCCGTATGTTTTTAGTGCTTTGGCAATTGAATAGCACAAGTGCTTATTTGGTAGTTGAAATTATAAATATAGTGGCATGAATTACCTGGCAGCCAGCGGGATGCATATTTTTATTGTGGAGAGGGGAAGGGAAGGAAAATTCAACCCTGGGCTTGGCTTCTACTGAAAATGACCTTGATTAGATAAAAGATGAGATGTTTCCAGTAGGGAAGAAGTTAAAGAGTGATCCAAATTAAGGCATAAGCATGATTTGTTTTCCCTTGTTAAAGAGTGTAATACATCATTCCAGTGCCTTCATTTTGGCAACCGTTTGAGGATTTACCCCTATGAGTGTAATGGCTCCGTGTGGTGATCTGATAAGGGTTTACTTAGATTTATGATGGCAAATACTAACAGATCCTCAAGGATGCATTAAAAATATGCAGGGCCCAGGCTGGGAAATAAGAAGTGGGCCCATCCAGTTCCAAGAACTCTGAAGCTCGTCCTCACTGTTACCACTTGGCAGTGTCGAGGCCCAGCTGATAATCTGGAACAAAAGAAAAATGTCTGGCCCAATCACTCAGTGACAGTGCAGGGCCCAGGCTGGGAAATAAGAAGTGGGCCCATCCAGTTCCAAGAACTCTGAAGCTCGTCCTCACTGTTACCACTTGGCAGTGTCGAGGCCCAGCTGATAATCTGGAACAAAAGAAAAATGTCTGGCCCAATCACTCAGTGACAGTGGTGCGCCTACCATGCAGAGGGACTTGGTTTTGTTTCTGCTTCCTGAGTTAGTCCGTGTTAGAAGGCAGCATCCATAGCTCTTGGGGAAGGGGGAGATTCATAGTAATTGTGTAATGGCAACACCATGTGAGTGGATCTAGAACTGTTGATTGCAAGGTTCCCAGTTGTGTCGTTGAAATGAATGGACTAAAGTTAGATTGGGAGGGGATATGCAGTATGGGTGAAAACAAATCTGGTAGATGTAACAAATGCTCATGATGCCATATCCAAGCTCTGAGTTAGAAGACCAAAAGAAGCATGAGGAGAATGCCAGATCATAAAAACTAAAACAAAAAAGAAGATCTTTAAGGTGTACTGTTTGCCTTCCTCTCATCCTCCAGAAATTTTCCTTCCCGTTATTTTGTACCCACTCTAATTTCCTATTGTGTACTGTGGAAATATCAGTCCTAGCCCTCGGCTAGGTGCCACAGATCTACAGGAACTATGAAGTCAAGGGAACAAGGCTAATGGATCCTGCCCTTTCTTTGCCCTAGGGTCCTTGAAATGCCTTACGCCTACCAATGCTGTGCATATGGAGCCTGCAACAGTTTCTTCAAGCCAACCAGTCTGTGGGAAGCAGAAGATATGGGCACTGATGGTGATGAGATTCACAAGAGGAACTTGGAATTATTTCCAGGTCATACAGACCATCATTGTAAGCAGGACATTTAACTACATGCTTGGATTGACCAGACAATATGTTATCAAATGCGAGGGCAATAACTGGATGCATTGATGCAAAGTATGCAGGAGCTTTTACTTATGGGCTCTGCATCAGTTTTCAAAGGGAAAGCATGCACATATTTATCATCATGTTTGATACTAGATAGCACTCACATTTTCGAGTGAAAAAGTAGCCACAGTGATTTGCTCCTGCTTTTTCTATGGGTACTTTTCCCTTTGAAAATAATGCACATAGATGTGAAAACGAATTCTGCACTTAGTCCCTCCCTTGGAATTGTTTATATTTTACCCAACTGAAACTCCACATATCATTGATTTCCACACATTATTTTAGCCAGGTAGAGTCAAGGCAATTTACAGGCTACTAGTTTTACCTGGATAAATGGATATTCGCCAGGGTAAAAGGTTTAGGAACATTGCTCTGTCCATGTACAATTGAAATCCAGTTGAAAGTTCATTCCAAAATGGTGCTGCACTGTGTAAGTTATCATTTAGAACATAAGAACATAAACGTTACCATAGTGGCACAGACTGAAGGTCAATCAAGTCAAGTATCCTGTTTCCAACAGTGGCCAATCCAGGTCACAAGTACGTGGTAAGATCCCAAACCAGCACAATACATTTTATGCTGCATATCCTCGAAATAAGCAGTGGATTTTCAAACCCTGCTAAGCTAATTGCTTTTACCACATTCTCTGGCAGACTCTGACTGCCGTTGTAGAATTCACACTTAGAGAATTCCAGAGTTTAATTACACATTGAGTGAAGAAATATTTTCTCCAATTTGTTTTAAATGTACTACTTTGTGGCTTCATTGCGTGCCCCCTAGTCCTAGTATTTTTGGAAAGAGTAAACAAGTGATTCATGTCTACCCGTTCCACTCCACTCATTATTTTATATACCTCTGTCACATCTCCCCTCAGCTGTCTTTTCTCCAAGCTGAAGAGCTTTAGCCGTTTCAGCCTTCTCTTATAGGGAAGTCATCCATCCCCTTTATCATTTTTGTTGCCCTTCTCTGTACCTTTTCTAATTCCACTATCTAGCTTATTTTCGAAAGGGAAGGATGCCCATCTTCCGACACAAATCGGGAGATGGGCGTCCTTCTCTCAGGGTCACCCAAATCGGCATAATCGAAAGCCAATTTTGGGCGTCCCATTGCGGGGACAACCAAAGTTCCTGGGGGCATGTCGGAGGCGTAGCGAAGGCGGGCCTGGGGTGTGCCTAACAGAGGGGCGTCCTCAAGCGATAATGGAAAAAAGAAGGGCGTCCCTGACAAACACTTGGCTGACTTTACTTGGTCCTTTTCTTTTTTTACAACCAAGTCACAAAAATGTGCCCTAAATGACCAGATGACCACCGGAGGGAATCGGGGATGACCTCCCCTGACTCCCTCAGTGGTCACTAACCACCTCCCACCCTGAAAAAAAACAACTTTAAAAACGTTTGTCTTTTTTTAGAGTATGGGTGAAGGACCCTCCTTCATTATGCCTCTGTCCCTTTCTCAGTAGTAACTCAAGGTGAGTTACATTCAAGTACACTAGATATTTCTATGCCTCCGTCCCTGCAACGGCAGTTGAAGATGTCCAAAATGTGGATGTTTGTGAGAAGGATGTTTCTGCGAGAAGGATGTCCATGCCTTTGACACCCCCTTTATTTATTTGGATTACAAGTAGCAGCAGTGGGATTTGAACTGGCCACCTCTGGATTGCAAGACCAGTGCTCTAACCACTAGGCCACTCCTCCACTCCACTCCCTTGAAATTTGGCCATTCCTATGGGGGGGCAGTATGCAGGTCGCTGGGGGGGGGGGGGGGTATGTGTGTGTCAGTGGAGGCATAACGAGGGCGTGGACGTCCTCAACTGCTCCCCCCCCCCACAAGGATGGCCAAATTTCAAGGGAGTGGAGTGGAATGGAGTAGTGGCCTAGTGGTTAGAGCACTGGTCTTGCAATCAGAGGTGGCTGGTTCAAATCCCACTGTTGCTACTTGTGATCCAAAATCCAAATAAACAATGGGGGTGTCGGAGGCATAGCAGGCATGGATGTCCTCACAGAAACATCCTCCTCACAAACATCCACATTTTGGACATCATCAACTGCCATTGCAGGGATGGAGGCATAGAAATATATCCAGTGTACCTGAATGTAACTCACCTTGAGCTACTACTGAAAAAGGTGTGAGCAAAATCTAAATAAATAAATACATGGAATGTTGCTATTATTGGTGATTCTACATGGAATGTTGCTGAGTGGAGGAGTGGCCTAGTGGTTAGAGCACCGGTCTTGCAATCCAGAGGTTTCCGGTTCAAATCCCACAGCTGCACCTTGTGATCTTGGGCAAGTCACTTAACCCTCCATTGCCTCAGGTACAAACTTAGATTGTGAGCCCTCCTGGGACAGAGAAATATCCAGAGTACCTGAATGCAACTCACCTTGAGCTACTACTGAAAAAGGTGTGAGCAAAATCTAAATAAATAGTGAAGGACGTCCTCAACTGCCATCACGGAGGCATAGCGAAGGACATCCTTCACCCATACTCTTAAAAAAAAAAAAGACAAAAGTTATTAAAGTTGTTTTTTTCAGGGTGGGAGGTGGTTAGTGACCACTGCATGCCCTTTTCCATTCAGTTAGTCCACTGTAGTGCCCCCTAGGGTGCCCGGTTGGTGTTCTGGCATGTCAGGGGGACCAGTGCACTACGAATGCTGGCTCCTTCCACGACCAAATGACTTGGATTTGGTCATTTTTGAGATGGGCGTCCTCGGTTTCCATTCTCACCGAAAACCGGGGATGACCATCTCTAAGGTCAACCTAAATGTTGAGATTTGGGTATCCCCGACCGTATTATCAAAACGAAAGATGGACGCCCATCTTGTTTCGATAATACGGGTTTCCCCGCCCCTTCACTGGGACGGCCTTAGAGATGGGCGCCCTTAGAGATGGTCATCCCCGTTCGATTATGCCCCTCCACATCTTTTTCAGATGCGGTGACAAGAATTGCACACAGTATTCAAGGTGCCATCGCACCATGGAGCAATACAAAGGCATTATAACATCCTCATTTTTTGTTTTCCATTCCTTTCCTAATAACATTTTATTTGCTTTCTTCGAGGTGCTGCACACTGAGCAGAAAGTTTCAATGTATTGTCAATAAAGACATCTAGATCCCTTTCCTGGTCGGTGACTCCTAATGTGGAACCTTCCATCACGCAGCCATAGTTCGGGTTCCTCTTTCCCACACACATCACTTTGCACTTGCTCACATTAAACATCATCTGCCGTTTGGATGCCCAGTCTCTCAGCCTCGTAAGGTCCTCTTGCAATTTTTCACAATCCTCTTGTGATTTAACAACTTTGAATAACTTGTGTCGTCAGCAAATTTAATTACTGCACTAGTTATTCCTATCTCTAGATCATTTATAAATATGTTAAAAAGCAGCGGTCCCAGCACAGACCCCTGCAGAACTCCTCTACCAACCCTTCTCCATTGTGAATACTGACCATTTAACCCTACTCTCTGTTTTCTATCTTTTAACCAGTTTTTAATCCACAATAGAACATTACCCCCTAGCCCATGACTTTCCAATTTCCTGTGTAGTCTTTCATGAGGTACTTTGTCAAATGCCTTTTGAAAATCCAGATGCACAATATCGACCGGCTCACCTTTACCCACATGTTTGTTCACCCCTTGAAAGAAATGTAGTAGATTGGTGAGACAAGATTTCCCTTCACTAATCCATGTTGGCTTTGTCTCATTAATCCATGCTTAAGTGTGTGCTCTGTAATTTTGTTCTTTATAATAGTCTCTACCATTTTGCCCGGCACCGATGTCAGGCTCACTGGTCTGTAATTTCCCAGATCACCTATGGAACCCTTTTTAACAATCGGCGTTACATTGGCCACCCTCCAATCTTCCACTATGCTTGATTTTAAAGATAAATTACATATTACTAACAGTAGTTCTGCAAGTTCATTTTTCAATTCTGTAAATATTCTGGGATGTATACCATTCGGTCCAGGTGATTTGCTACTCTTCAATTTGTCAAATTGCCCCATTACATCTTCTAGGTTTACAGAAATTTGATTCAGTTTCTCTGACTTGTAAGCATTGAATATCATTTCTGACATCGGTACCTCTCCAAAAATCTGCCTTGGTAAAGATGGAAGCAAAGAATTCATTTAATCTTTCTATTTTTGCCTTGTCTTCCCTGAGTGCCCCTTTTACCTCTTGGTCATCTAGCAGTCCAACTGATTCTTTTGACAGCTTCTTGCTTCTAATATACCTAAAAAAGTTTTTACTATGTGTTTTTGCCTCCAACGCAATCTTCTTGTCAAAATCTCACTTTGCCTTCCTTATCAGCAATTTGCATTTGACATGCCATTCCTTATGCTGTTTTCTATTATTTTCAGTCAAATCCTTCTTCCATATTCTGAAGGATTTTCTTTTAGCTCTAATAGCTTCCTTCATCTCACTTTTTAACCAAGCCAGCTGCTGTTTGGTCTTCCTTCCTCCTTTTGAAATACATGGAATATATTTGGCCTAGGCTTCCAGGATGGTAATGTGCAATCTTGAAAATCTGTCTGCTTTTTATTTAAAGACATATGGAGAGGCATAATCGAAAGGGGCGCCCAAGTTTTCCTGAGGACGTCCTTGCAGGATGTCCCGGGGAAGGGGCGGGGAAACACGTATTATCGAAACAAGATGGGCGTCCATCTTTCGTTTCGATAATACGGTCGGGGATACTACTACTACTACTATTTAGCATTTCTATAGCGCTACAAGATGCCCAAATCTTGACATTTAGGTTGTCCCTAGAGATGGTCATCCTTAAATTTGGTCATTTCTGATTTTTGGTGATATGGAAACTAAGAACACCCATCTCAAAAATGACCAAATCCAAGCACTTTGGTCGTGGGAGGAGCCAGCATTCGTAGTGCACTGGTCCCCCTGACATGCCAGGACACCAACCGGGCACCCTAGGGGGCACTGCAGTGGACTTCAGAAAAAGCTCCCAGGTACATAGCTCCCTTACCTTGTGTGCTGAGCCCCCTCCAACCCCCCCCCCCCCAAAAACCCACTACCCACAACTGTACACCACTACCATAGCCCTTACAGGTGAAGGGGGGCACATGTGGGTACAGCGGGTTTGTGGTGGGTTTTGGAGGGCTCATATTTATCACCACAAGTGTAACAGGTGTGGGGGGGGGGGGGGGTGGGCCTGGGTCCACCTGCCTGAAATGAACTGCACCCACTAAAACTGCTCCAGGGACCTGCATACTGCTGCGATGGACCCGAGTATGACATTTGAGGCTGGCACAAAATATTTTTAAACTTTTTTTGAGGGTAGGAGGGGGTTAGTGACCACTGGGGGAGTAAGGGGAGGTCATCCCTGATTCCCTCCGGTGGTCATCTGGTCAGTTCAGCATCTTTTTGTGGCTTGGTCGTAACAAAAAAGGACCAAGTAAAGTCATCCAAGTGCTCGTCAGGGTTTAGGACGCCCATGTGTTAGGCATGCCCAAGTCCCGCCTTCGCTACGCCTCCGACATGCCCCCGGGAACTTTGGTCGTCCCCGCGACGGGAAGCAGTTGTGTCGAAAGATGGGCGACCTTCTCTTTCGAAAATAAGCCTGCTGGTCTACTGGAGCTTGACGTACTGACTCAGGAAGTCTATTCCAGGTGTATGGTGCAGCAAGATAAAAGGAACGGAGTCTGGAGTTGGCAGTGGAGGAGAAGGGTACAAATAAGAGAGATTTACCCAATGAATGGAGTTCATGGGGAGGAGTGTAGGGAGAGATAAGAGTGGAGAGGTACTGAAGAGCTGCAGAGTGAATGCACTTGTAAGCCAGTAAGAGGAGTTTGAATTTGTATGCAGAAACGGATAGGGAGCCAATGAAGAGACTTATATGAGCATAGTGACACTGGCAGAATATAATTAATGCAGCAGAATTTTGAACAGATTGAAGGGGAGAGAGATGGCTTAGTGGGAGACCTGTGAGAAGCAAGTTGAAATAGTCTAAGCTAGAGGTGATAAAAGTGTGGATATGGGTTTTGGTAGTGTGCTCAGAAAGGAAGGGACGAATTTTGATGATATAGAGAAAAGAAACTACTGGCTTTAGAAGAAAGAAATAATAGGTTTTATAGGCAATAATGTTATTTATGTGATATCTATAGATTTTAGCATGCAACAATGGGTGTATCTCACATTTGTTTTCTGCACAGATGATCCTGATATGGAAGACCTCCAGCTAGGGACAGCGGAATCTAAACTCCAGTCCAGTATCCAGTGCACTCCCAGTCCAGGTAGGAGTATGGGGAGTGGCACTGTATTCTCTTTCAAGCATGCACCCACCCCATCTATTCTCCTTCATTTTAGATATCATCCAAGCTTCAGTCTCAATCTGCCAATCATAAAATAGTGCTGCTAATTCCCCACTCATGAATTTGAAGCTACTAAAACCACTTTTGTCAGATTTCAAAGTTCCTCCTCCAGTACTTTTGTTCTGCCCCTTCAGCCACTGTTCCACATCTAAACCTTGGAAGGAATGTTGGAGTAACTCAAAACATATTCTTTGTGGGTATCCTGAAAACCTGACTGGCTCAGTGTATCCTGGGGACTGGGTTGAGATCCCCTGGTATAACTTATTCTCATGAAATGAATGTCAAAGGCCACACAGGATTTAGTAAGATGCTCATGTTAGCTGTACATTAACATTACTGTTGTATAGAACCGCTGCTAGATGCTCAAATTGTAAACATGTGCACCATGGAAGGAGGTAGCAAAAATAATTATTGTATGCAAATTCTTGAAATTTAAAATATTTTTCATTATCAAGACTCAGAGGTCCTTTTACTAAGCACTAAGGATTGACCTTAGTGTACCCTTAATGTGGGTCTTTTTTTTCTATTATTTTCATTAATGGCCATGCATAAATGTCACCATTAGTGTGCAGCCATTAAAAAAACTTACCGTGGGAGCACTTACCACCAACCTTTTAGAAGGTGGTAGGGCTCTCGCATAACCGTGTGCTAAACATTTTTTGCGTGGTAATGTAGCTAACTGGTTAGCGTAGGAATGCCCACTCTCTGTCCCTGACACGCCCCCTGAAAAAAATAATCACAAAAAAATTAGTTACTGCACGGTTAGCGTGTGCACGTGCCTAAACTAACATGGAATGGTTTAGCACATCCCATGTTAGGCTATTTTAGATTTGATAAGGGGTCCTTTTACCAAGCTGCGTTAAAAAGGGCCCTGCAATAGCGGCAGCGGGTAAAAAGCCCCAAAAAAAGACATTGCCATGCGGTAAGATTATTCTTACTGCATGGCCATGGGGGGAGGGGGGATCACTTACCACTACCCGTTGAGGTGCAGTAAGGGCTCCTGCAGTAACTGGGCAGTGTGCAGTGGTGCTCGATTACCAGCACACTAGAAATTACAGAATTATTTTCTGTAGTGTTGGATATGGCGCACACTCTAGGCAGAACTACTGCCGGCGGCTGCATTGGGCCAGCGGTAGTTCCAGGTTGCCACGCGGCAAACCTTTAGTAAAAGGGCCCCTAAGTGCACTTTAGTGCTTTACGCAGCTTAGCATGCGGCGATGTAGCTGCGCTATCCGATTAGCACACTCATGCCAAAGGATTTGTTCATACAGTGTGTTTTTTCTAGCAAAAAAGGTGCCGGTACTCAAATGCTAGGCCACCCTTCGGGGTGGAGTGATCACTGAGGGACCCACCCCACAATGGCCAGGCCCCCAGCAACCACTCACAGAATCTATGACAAGGCAGAATTGGTGTGTAGAGCCTGAGTTTTTTTTCATTAAAACGTGGGGTCCATAGGTCAATTTAGCAGACAATGAAAAAGGTGCCGGTACTCAGTACCCCCCTCAAAAAAAGCCCTTCATATTTATCAGGAAATTGATAAATTTGCTCTTCTTTTAATATATATAATTTTGGGGTAGATTTTTCTTGAAATATTAAAGCATTGTTAGTATTCCTCTCTCCATGATGTGGACTAAATATGAGTGGTTTATTTTTTTTTTTTTTCCTTGTTTTTGTTTCATGTTATAACTCTTAATTGCTTGATATTTTTCTTCTTTGAGATGTAAATTTCAGAACAATAACAAAATAATTCTGGGGTAATATTGCATTTTCTCTTACGAAATACAATGGGATAGATTGTATTCTTCAGAGATTTAGGTGTGCGTGGTTGTAAAAATTCAAACATGGTGTTGGAAGAACACATTGTACATCATGTATGGGGGAAATCCCTACAGGGTACTGCACGATACATTTCTGTAATGTTTTTACTTCAGTGTTTCTTAACTGTAAACGTAGGAGATTTCACTTCTGGAATGCTGCCACTAAAACGTTTCCTGATGTCTTTTGGAACATCACCTTATTTGGTCTTTTTTTAAAATCTATAATAGACCCAGCTCACCACTGTCCCTCATAAACTCATTATAGAATGAAGACTGCTCCTTGGGAATGTAATTTGAGGTTATGTTCAGATAATTTTGTGGAATCCTATCCTATATAAATTTTTGTTTAATTTTACAGGTCCCTTCAAGCCCTGTGACTACTTGTTTGACAGCTGGCTTATCCGCCTTGGAGTTTGGATCATAACACTGATCTGTTTGGTGTGCAACGGATTAATTATCTTGGCAGTCTTTGCAGCACCTAGCTACTTGTCCCCAGTCAAATTTGTCATTGGTTCTATAGCAGGTGCCAACTTATTGACGGGCATCAACTGTGGTATCTTGGCCTTTGTAGATGCCCTGACATTTGGACATTTTGCCAGATATGGAGCTAGGTGGGAACTGGGTGCTGGGTGTAGACTCACTGGATTTATCTCTGTTTTTGCATCTGAGGCTTCTATTCTGCTCTTGACCCTTGCTGCTGTCCAGTGCAGCATCTCTGTGGCATGTGTGCGGGTATATGGAAAGTCACCATCTTTCAGCAGCGTGAAAGTAGCTGCACTGTGCTCTGTGGTCCTCTCCAGCATTGCTGCTGCACTCCCTCTATTCTCCATTGGGGAGTATGGTTCATCTCCTCTGTGTCTTCCATACCCTCTGCCTGATGGAAAGCTCTCTACTCTGGGCTTTGTGGTGGCCTTGGTTATGATGAACACTCTTTGTTTCCTGATTATCACTGGAACTTATATCAAACTTTACTGTGACCTCCTAAAAGGAGAATTTGACACCATCTGGGACTGTGCCATGATCAAACATGTGGCCTGGCTCATCTTCACCAACTGTCTTCTCTACTGCCCGGTGGCTTTTCTTACTTTTTCCTCCATGCTAAACTTATTCCCAATCACTCCAGAAGTTATCAAGCCTGTGCTGTTGGTGGTTCTTCCTTTGCCTGCTTGTCTGAACCCTTTGCTTTATATACTGTTCAACCCTCACTTCAAGGATGATCTTCGACTGCTCAAGCAAGGCAAAAGGCCCAGTGTCTCCAGCCCTCCCTCCTACATTTCAGAGGACATTGAAAAGACTTCTTATGATTCCACCCAGGCGCTGGTGCCTTTTTCAAATGCTGCTCTAACGTTTGAAGCCTCCACAGCTCTAGGGGTTCATACCAGGCACCATGTCCTAGAAGCCTACAGCTTTCCTCCTGTTACTTTCATCTCTTGCCAGCAGAGGATGGGCACTAAAGTAACAGATGATAGCTTCTCCACACACCAGTCATGTCTTATTGATGAAGAATGGTTAATTACATCGGAGAGCACGGAACAAAATGCAAATAGCATGGAGGTCAGCTTTTCCACTGGGTCTCCTGCACATTCCTTCACATCTCATTTATAGATGCCCTCTTGCCATGCAACTTGTCATGTCAACTTCAACAGCAACCATGCCACTACATTGGTGAGCCATGAATGAGTACTGCTGGGACAGCTTGAGCAAAGTGTTTGGTACTGCTACAGCGGAGATGCAAGGCAGGGAGCTAGACACAGTGTTGTAGAATATGACAGTAAAGCATGAATGCAAACGTGCTAACGCTGGTAAGGGATGGAAAGCACGGAGTAAAGCAGGTCCCTGGCTGCAATCCAGCCCAGTTATTAACTAATGATAAACATTTTGAAAAAAGTGACATTCCAACCTCTTGCCAACCTCAGATGTATGTATTAATTTTTTTCTATGCTGTTGTAAATAGTTATAGCGAAAAACAAAAATACTCAGATCTAAGGAATCTATATTGTTAACAGACTGAAAAAAAAAAAAAAACTTTCAAAAACATTACTGGCTGCAAACTGTAGGGAAAAATAATAGGCCAGATTTTGAGGATACATAAAGATATTCAAAATATTCATCTATGAAACTTTGTACTTTAATATTCAAACCTGGTAACAGGGACATCTGATAGGGACCAGAGGCGAGAACTCTTGTAAAGCTTTAGAAGCCTGAAAAAGAGACAGTTGTGCAGCTGTGAAGCTACACAAGCCCAAATTAGGATGATGTGGTGTGCACATTCTCTTGCTGCTTCTCCCGAGGAGACAGTTTCTATTACTATGGGGAAAATTTTCACATGGGCCGGCCCCACCTAAGGTCATTGGCTAAACTTAGCACATTTTTCAGTTACAACAGTCTGCCTCCAGAGCCACCTATTTTTGAGAAACTAAATTTAGCTGTTCAGTTGGAAAAATAAACAGGAGGCTAGATGCCTTTAAAAATCCTTCCTTGTTAGCTTTTGTTTACTTAGACCATTAACTTTGTCTATGAATCCTAATATGTCTGGTAGCAAGTTTCTAATTATATTCCAGTTAAATATTTCCTGAGATGTTTCTTGAGATTGCATCAGCAGTACTAGGGGACCGGCTGGATTTGGGTGCAACATATGGTCACGTTTTGGTTACTTCTCATAATGGGATTTATTTTAAGGAGGACTTTGACAACTTGTAATGGTTATGGGGCCAAATTCATAGTAGTATGTATTCCTTAGGTGTAACCCCGAAAAATGGGGGGGGGGGGGGGGGGGGTCAGGGTAGGCTTCAGGCAGATACAAAAGGCAGGGTTGCCACCCTATTAGCATTTGTTTTCTACTGACAGTCCATCAGTTTTAATGAGCACCTAAGTTTTAAAATTTTAAAAATAGTTTTACCATCACCATTTGTGTGTGCTCTGTACGGTGGTGTTTCTATTTGCCTGGACTGTGAGTCTTTGAGGACTATGTTTCAGTCACAGGACTGCCGCAGCAGGTCAATGTAAACGAACGTGTCATAGCTTAGGTGGACCTGCTCCAGCTGTGCTGATCCAACCAGCAACCTCAATCGGCTTCTAAAACTCTTCAGGACAGTTTCAGCGGGCAACCACTGAAACAGGAGCCACACTTACTCTCTGCAGTGCTGTACCAGTTGATGGTCAAACACAGCCTTCACAGAGCGCCTAAGAGGTGCAGACTTGCAGAGCTCCAGCATCAATAATATCAAAACAAACAAAAAAAATTGTTTTCCCAGAATTTGTTTTGGGTTTTGATATTATTTATTTATTTATTCTTGTGTGGCTTAAGTTATTTTATACGCCGATAGCAAATTTTTAAATATAGAATCCTAGAATCCCATACAGTAGCTGAGACAATAGCATAGACACAAACTTTGCTGCTCAAGACATTTTGACAAATTAGTTTTGTGGATTTTTTTTTTCTGAGGATTAATTTTTTGATAGCAAAAAGGATGACATTGTAGAATGGGCAGGTGGAACAACTGGCTTCAAAAGGAGGGGAGAACTGCTAGTGCCCCACTACTAGGAATGCACAATAGAATAAATGAAGAGCATCCCCATTTCATTACCTCACCAGACCCCCCTCCCCCCCGCAACTATGGCCAAGCTAAGGAATATGGTCATCATAATGAGTTTATTTACATTTAACATAATGGAATGGCAGGGTGTCAACATGCAGCACATTTTAGAGCAGTGGGTCTCAACCCCGTTGTTCAGACACACCTACAGGTCAGGTTTCCAGGATACCTACAATGAATATGCACAAGCTAAATTTGTATTCAACAGAGGTAGTACATGCAAATTTCTCTCATTCATATTCATTGTGGATATCCTGAAAACCTGACTAGTTGGCTGTGTCCCAAGGACTGGGTTAAAACCCCTGTTTTAGAAGGTACTATAATCTCCTAAGACATGGTTTCATTTCAGAAATACCACATGCCAGACTGGTCTATTATCCTTATAAATATTTTGGTATTAAAGACCAGCCCCATAGCCACTGTGATGTTACCAAGTACTGTTAAAGATGCCCACCTTTGGTTAGCTCTTTAGGTACATACACAGACTCCCATATGATAATATTAGAAAGAAACCAGACCACAAAGGACTGGTGCTAGACTTAAAGCACATCACAGAATATGCATCTGGTATGCTACTCAGAGCATAGGATTTTTTTCAGCTCTTCGGGATGACCTACCTCCGTTCCTCATCCTTCCCCAAACCCACAAAGCTAGTACTAGAAAATACACTGCCTTTTGGCTTTTCTGTTGAATACAGATATTTGCTACATTAGCAGTAGCATACACCATACGGTCTGTGCCAGAGCCGGTGGTGGGAGGAAGGGCTGGTGGTTGGGAGGCGGGGATAGTGCTGGGAAGACTTATATGGTCTGTGCCCTGAATAGGACAGGTACAAATCAAGGTAAGGTATACACAAAAAGTAGCACATATGAGTTTATCATGTTGGGCAGACTGGGTGGACCATGCAGGTCTTTTTCTGCTGTCATCTACTATGTTATGTATGTTACCATCTTGTTACCCACAGACCAACTATGACACAGGCAGCCAAACACACTATCTTATCATAAAGTCTGAACGCTCTTGCTTCTAGTTTCCATGCTGAATTAATTCTTTTGCTTTCACTGCCTAAAACAGTCCTTTACTGATATTTCTGTTCTTTTTAGAAGCAGCATATGTATATATATAGATCTGTATTTTCTTTACCTTACAGCACTTAATTGTTATATATTTTACTGTAAATCTGAATATTCAGAAAGGGGGAGGGATTAGATCTTTCTAAATGTACTGGGTCACTTTAACTACCTCTCGTTTCAGTTAGCTTATCCTATTTCAAAAGTAAAGATGATGCTTTTTTTTTTTTAAAGCTGCACAAAATATGCAAAATGTTTGGATATACATTTGTCATGACTATGAAAAGTGTTACTGAAATTCCTCAAAGTAAAAATATTAGTTTCATAAAATTATTGCTCCAGCTCCTGTGTTGAGATTTGAGGTGCTTCATACAATTGTTTTGTGTTTTGTGTTTTGTGCCATGAGTTCCAACACTGGTAGGATTGCCAAAATGGAAGCAACCCCGGTTGGGAATATGACAGAATCCAGAGCAAGAGTATGGATGATTCAGTTCCAACTTAAAGCACCTTGAAACTCAGATTAGTATCTGCATCCCATCTCCACCCCTAAAGAGCCCAAGGAACAGGCTGGACCATGGTAGCTCTACAGTGAGGTTATGAAAATATGAAATGAGACAAGAACCTAAGAGGCTCTTCTACTAAAATGCACTAGAACCTGGGCTTAGGCCAGGAGTCTCTAAGGGGGTCTTTTACTAAAGCTGAGCTCGAGTTATCTGCAGCAGGGCCCATTTTATTACCATGGGCCCTGCTGCACATAACTTGAGCTAAGCTTTAGTAAAAGACCTCCTCTGTGAAGGTTTCATTAGCATACAGCACCTGCAAAAAAAATTAACACAGGAGCACTATATAAGACAACCTGGCAGAGTAATAAAAATAGAAACTGTACTGCAAGATATCAAAGATGCACATTTCCCAAAGCTGATATTTTTCTACCATTGTTGCGTGCCCACTGTCTTTCCTGCCTTTTATTCCCCCCCTTAACTCTCTTTCCAAGATCTCCTGTCCTTTTGACATATCTTTTCTCTCTCTGCCCCCCATGTTCCTTCTGCGTCTCATCCATCCTATCCAGCATGTACTCTGTGCCCCTTTTCTTCCTCATGTCCAACTTCTCTCCCCTCTTTTCTTCATCCTGTACACCCCCCTTGGTGCCAGCATCTGTCTCTCACATCCTGCCCCCCCTCCACCCATGGTCAGGTATCTTTCTCTCCCTTCCACCACTGGTCCAGTGTCTCTTGCCCTTGCCGCAGTGTAGTCTTTTTTTTTTCTCTCTCGCTCTTCCCTGCACCACACTCCAAGGTCCAGCATCTCTTCCCTTGCTTTTTGGTCTAAGCCTTACATCTCTCCTCTTTACGCCCCAGCTCCTGCGCAGCCTTGGTAGTCTTTCATACTCATAGTAGCTGGCTAGCAGAGGCAGCAATGAAAACAGGTTGCCCCCTGTCAGCCCCACCAGGGCCTTTCTTCTGCTACATCCTACCCACAGGAAGATACATCAGAAAGGCAGGACGTGGCAGAGAAAAGAACCTGGTGGAGCTGGCTGGGGGAAGTCTGCTTTCAGTGCTGCCTCTGTCGGCCACATGGCATAAGTTTGAAGGACTGTGCCGGGGGTAGGGGGGGATAGACAGAGAGGCTGGGCCTGCGCTGGAGGAGGAAGAAAGAGTTGCAACATAAAGGACATATCAATTTCATAGCAGGTGACTCCAGGCTTTTTGCTGGACTAGCTCAATGCTAGCTATGCCCCTGCTCCCTACTGTATCCTTATTACTAAATCTCTGGCATCTTCCCCACTTACTATTACTACCACTCTTTCTCCTAAACATACTTAGTCCATTATTTTTGGGTGCTATTTCACATATCCACTACTGCCTCTATAAAGTCTTATTTCTTCAAATTTTCCCCTAAACCTCTCTCAACTTCATACCCGAGTCACTGCGTTTGAGCTTTTTAAATTCTAGTACTTCAGTGAAACGGAGAATATTATAATGCCTCTCTATTGGTCCATGATGCAATTGCAGCTTGAGTATTAAATGCAGTCCTAATCACTGTATCTCAAAAATATTGCAGAACTTCCAATAGGTACACAGAAGGGACAGCTGAAACAATAACTATGGAACAGCTTTCCTGTGAAGAAAGCATAAAACAGGCTAGTGCTCTTCGAGGTGAAAAAGATGTATAAAATTATGAATGGGTAAATAGGGAGTGGTTCTTCACCCTTTCAAGTACCCCCAACAAATTAGAGAAAGTCTTTATTTTCACTCCAATATACAATTAAGCTATAGAATTTAGTGCCAGAAGATGGGGATAAGGTAATTAGCATAGCTGCTTTTAAAAAGGGTTTAGACAAGTACCTAGAGCAAAGGACTACAAACTATTATTAGCTACTTAGACTTTATTGCTCAGTATGAGCAATAAAACATGGCTCTGGGCCTTGGGGCTTTTGCTAAGTACTGGTGTTCTGGCATGGCCAGTGTTGGAAATCAGATGGTGGGCTTGGTAGATCGTTGATCTGACTCAGTCTGAGCTAGATACTTTTCTCATATTCCCTTTTAGCTACAGTATAAGGGGGTATTATAGAAGTGGAGAAATAATCCAGTGGTTAGAGAAGGCTGAAAAAGCAGATAAGCTAGAGGTCAAATCTTATTTCATTACACTTATTTACTCACTTCATTAAAAAAAAAAAAAAAAAAGTTCAAAGGTCGACATACAAAATTCATCCTGCTTTTTCCATTGATGCTTCTATGCAAATGTATTTATTTGTTGCATTTGTATCCCACATTATCCCACCTCTTTGCATGCTCAATGTGGCTTACAATAAATGGATAGTGGAAATGAGAGGAGATTTGACATTTAGTGTTACAGAAGTAATTTGGGTAGCATGGTAATGGAAAACAAGATAGTGACATGACATAAGGCATTCTTAACATTGCTAGATATGTATGGGGATTTCACAAGTTTTGGTCTTTGTGGTATATCTTGTCGAAGAGATGGGTCTTCAGCTGTTTGCGGAAGTTGGTCAGTTCATAGGTCGCTTTTAGGTTCCATGGCAGTGCGTTCCAGAATTGCGTGCTCATATAGGAAAAGGTTGATGCGTGCATTAGTTTATATTTTAGGCCTTTGCAGTTAGGGAAATGAAGATTAAGGAATGTGCAAGGTGAGCTTTTAGCATTCCTTGGTGGTAGGTCGATCAGGTCCGACATGTAGGCTGGTGCCTCGCCGTGGATGATTTTGTGTACTAGGGTGCATACTTTGAACGTGATGTGTTCTTTGAGTGGTAACCAGTGTAGCTTCTCTCATAGGGGCTTTGCGCTTTCGTAGTTTGGTTTTCCAAATATGAGTCTGGCTGCTGTGTTCTGGGCTGTCTGGAGTTTTTTTTTTTTTTTTTTTTTGTTTTTTTTTTTTTTGAGTATTTGCTCTTTGCAGCCAGCGTAGAGTGAGTTGCAGTAGTTTAAGTGACTGAGTACTAATGATTGTACCAAATTCCAGAAAACAGTTCTAGGGAAGTATGGTTTTACTCTTTTTAATTTCCACATTGAGTGGAACATCTTTTTGGTTATGATTTTCGCGTGATTCTCTAGTGTCAGGTGCCGGTCAATGGTGACTCCTAGGATTTTCAGGGTTTCTGACATTGGTAGATTTAGTTTTGGGGTGTTGATGGTGGTAAATTTGCTCATTTCACCCTCTAGTGACTTAGGTAGCACCTGATGCAAAAATTATCCACAAAAGTAAAACTCGGTACAGAATAATGACAACTGTACCAGGAGACAAACTTTATTTTTATAGCCTAAGGAAAAAATATTGTGGAGCATATACCACCACCTGGGCTCTCTTTATTCCCTCACACCCTTGACAAGACTCTCATATAGCATTAGCATTTTTTTTAAAGAATTATGGACCATGCCGCAATGTACAAAGCCAAAGGCTTAACAGTACAACAAAAGAAATATTACAACACCAATTAAAAATTGTGCGTGCACTGTGCAAACACCATTAGCACCAAAACATTAGATAAACCCTCAAATACTGTTGACATCACTTCTATAAAATTATAATACCCTTGGCCTCAAATAAAGGAAGATTCAAAATGAGGCCCGGCTTGTTGTTCTATATAGATATGCATTAGGAAATTATTTTGCTTTCCTTGCTCGTTTAGTGAACCACTCTGTGAATAGGTGTATCAAAGGGCTAGACATCTGCAGTTTGATTAATTACAGTCTGACATAGTGTTGATCTGATCCTAGTGGATGTATGCTCCCAGAGCAGAGGAAAGTGCTTATGGTTTGTTATGCGAGACGGCTGGAAAGAAATCAACAAGCAGTGGGAATGATTGATTACTCCCATGCAATCATTGCAGAGGTTGAGCCTGCTTTAAGAAACCAGCTCCTATCTTGTCTGTGTGGCTACTATAGCACATGGAGGATACGTATTGAATTTCTCTAAATAGCAGTGGGTTCAGATGAAAAATATTCTTCAAGACTAATCTTATAACAACTTATTTCATAGTAAACAGCATATCCAGCATGGGCTTTAAAATTCTAGCACAGGTAGGATCAAAAACTAAATGTGTGCACATGTGTTTGGAGGAGGAGGAGAAGCTCTAGTACCCAGAACAGATTCTTCTTCAGTGCAGGTATTTGGCACCTAAAGTAGTTGCCTCTATCATCCAGCTTGATCTTGAGACATTTCTCTTAGCTGTAATGATTCTTAGGGGGGGGGGGGTCTATTTACTAAGCTGCATTAGGCACTAACAGGCACCTAGCACAGAAGAAAATGGTGTATCACAGGCCACTTCAAGCATTCTGTGCGCTAAATAATTTTATTTTTTATTTTTTTGAGGGGCATGAGTGGAACATGGACATCTGTGCAATAACGAGGTAGTTCATTAAAAGTACTGCACACTCACTGATAGTACAGAGGTTCCCAAACCTGGTCCTGAAGGCACCCTAGTCAGTTAGGGTTCAGGGTATCCACAGTGAGAACAATTTGGATTTGCATGCAGAGAAGGCAGTACTTGCAAAATGGGTGGTGGTAAGTGCTCACCTGGTAATTTTTTTTTTTAAATGGCCACCTGCTAATAGCAACATTGGTGCATGGCAATTAATGCAAAAAAAAGTTACTTTTTATCACAGCCATAAACATAGCCTTAGCATGCAAAAAAAAAACCCCACAGAAGGGTGATTTAAGGCCACTTTTTACTACAGCTTAGTAAAAGGACTCCTTTGTGAATTATTGTGCTGGAGCAGTGCACATTGGTGCCCTTAACTTCAGTGGGAGTGACAGTGGGCTGGACAAGATCATCAGAAAAACCAGACTGGTAACAGCTATATGCTGGTAGCCCAGAACTCATGTTAGGTTAGGAATGTGAATCACTGACAGTAGGAAGGCTAGGAGAATATATTATAGAGATCACTAGCACTACAATAGCAATATCTACATGTGTTTGAAATGTGTAAATAAAAATAAGCAAACATATTCAAAGAAAATTAAAAGTATTTTACTTTTTGCAAGTCTGCACACCAATGGGAGGTAAGTAGCATACATTTCACCACTATCAGAACTCCTGTGCAACCCAACTTTTGCCAGAAAGTACATTTACTGTTATGATACTGCTTGCTTACACAGCTAGTTAGGACTCTCTCTTTTTTTTTTTAATCTATGGCAACAGGCCACATAAACAAAAGGCAAATTCCACTTGGTTGCAGGGTTTATTGTTTATATTCATCTGTCGCAGATAAACACGAAGTCATTATTTGTGACTATTATAGTTTGGAGGTTTATTTATCTTTGCCAGGGTTTATCTACATTTGGTATAGAGAATGTCTGATCAGACTGTTAACTGTACTGAAATCAATAGCATAGGTACCAGAAGAGAGAATACAGCATTTCTGTCCACAAATGTACATGAAGGCATTACAGGGTGGCTACAGTCAAACCTAAGTCTAAATTAGAGCATACCGCTTACTCTGTTTATGATTATACTTTTTGCAACATAGTGTAAGCCACACTGAGCCTGCAAATAGGTAGGAAAATGTGGGATACAAATGCAGCAAATAAATTAAATGTGGCTGTACTTCTAGAGCTCTCTAGAAAACCATCTGATGTATTCTGAGATGTCGTCTTTCAAAGTAAATCCAATAAGGAGCCTCCACAGAAAGTCAAAGCAAAACAGCAAAAGTAGAGGCTGACAAATGCGCAAACCAATAGGGAGATGGTTTTTTTATATCATCTCCCTATTGGTTTGCGCATTTGTCAGCCTCTACTTTTGCTGTTTTTGTCTTTCAAAGTAACACAGTAAATAATGGCAAATAAAGGCCACTTGGCCCATCAAGCCTGCCAAATTGTCATCAGTTCTTAACAGGGTTTGTATCATTACTTTTCAGGACGATCAGATGAAAACAAATGCCATAGACTATAGGTACATTACTGCTCCAAAAACCCAGAAGTTTCACCAAACCAAGTTTTCAAAAATGCCCTTCTCTCCACTGCACCCCTCCCACCCTCCAGCCACAGAACACTTAAAATGTGCTAATTGCAAACAAACTGGTAATTGGTTCATTATGGTGCAAGTTCTTAAACAATCTCACCAGCTGGGGAGGAGAGAGAAGCTTTTCAGCACACTCCTGGAACATTATGTTAAGTGCCAAAAGGAAAATAACCCAAGTTTGAACAGAGATTTATTTGTGTGTGTCCCACTGCCAGTGAAGCTAAAAAGGAGAGGAGAGGGGAGGGGAGGGGGGTGTGTGTGGACAGAAGCCAGTGCCCTGAAACAGCTCAGTTACAACCTGCAAAGTGGGTGGTAGGATTGTTTGTTTTTTAAAGCTGTTTTTATTTAAATTTTTTTATTTTATTTGAGGATGGACAAAGAAAGGAATTTTGTGTTTACAGGCTTGGGCATGGATGGGATGCTTTTGTTCCTTATCAGAGAGGGATCTGGAGCACAGGATACTAAATTGGTAATGCCTGTAACAGCTAAAGGCTGTAGCATCATCTTGTCTGCTATGTGAAATAATAAAGATGTCAGGATAAGAGATATGAATGAACATCATAATTCCATTAAAGAATCCTCCTTATATATCTAATTACTCTAAAGCTCAGACAAGGTCACGCTCAGCAGAGGGTATAATAGACACAATTAGTACTAATTCTAAATATATATATAAAAGGACAACTTCAGCTGAAAAAAAAAAAAAAAGCAAGCCTTGGAAGTGCTACAGCAATTGTGGAAAAGGATTTCCGAAAGTGCTCTAATGCTTCACCTTCTGCCATTAACCATCCATTAGACAATCATCTAGCTTAGAGGTGCCAAGTTATGTTCTGACATGGTTGAGATGATTAGTCAGCAGGAATGAGAAGAAAAAAAGTTCTATGTATAAAGTCCAACCAGCAACACCGAGTAGGGATTAAAAAAACAAAACCCAAACACCCTCTCAATCAAGTCCAAAACAGGGTTCCAGAGGTAAAATGTAAAATGACAACATAAAAAATGGTCAAACCAAATTATCCAAGAACTCACTAGTAAAATGATACATAATACCAAACAAAACCAGGAGACAGCATTAAAATTCAAGGAGGAGTGCCCTCAGATATTATAGCACAATCAAGTGGTAGTCAAATTCAGTGACCACTAAAGGTTGAAATATTGTACTTCATTCATCAGGCAACTCACTCCAATTGATACTTTTTGTGCAATCAAGTAAATGTACACAAGTATAATGAAACAACAACAAAAAGTAAATCAGCCAGCAATGGAAAATGAATGAAAAAGTACTTATAAGCCCGGTGTCAGCTAACATTGAATGACGCCTTGGGCTCCAGCAGGTACAAAGCTTCCAAAATATATCAGAGCTCACACCTAACTCCCCTGGAATGAAGCACACCAGACACCGTGGGTTTCATTAAGAAACTTTCTTCAGGGACTCGGGTGAGGGCCATCTCTTGAAGATAAGGCTGGTGATTATCTGCTATGCTATCTTGAAGCCAGTTAAAAGCTCATCCCTTGTTTTGTCTGGGAGCCAGCAGGGACTTCTGAGATCTCTGCTGCCACGAGGGGAGCAGAAGCTCTGGGTCACATGGGAGGATGGAGGGTACCTACACCTTTCTAGTACAATGAATGTTGCTCGTCAAGAGAACCTCCTAGAAGTGGAGGCTGCACCAGGAGTGGGCCAGGAACGTGATACGATATGCTTCTTGATGAGGTCAGGTTGGAGACCTCCTCCACCTGGTCACTAAAAGGATCATTGCCCTGGCATGGGACATCCACTAGCTTTCCTGAACGGCAGTTTCTAGGGCTGATGCATGCAGCTAGGCAAGTCTATGCATCCCAATACCCAATTGCAGAGGCCCTGGCTGCCCAAGCCATGTGCTTTCTATACTCCTGCTGCTTGGCTACAGCCCTCTCTGGGGGTAGTGTGTCTGCAAATTCTGCCACATTGCATACTAAGTTCCACACGTGTGTGCTCATGAAGAGCTGGTAAGAATGTATGCAAGAGACTAGAACAGCATTCTGAAATACTTTCCTCCCTAAAGATTCCAAAGTCCTAGCATCTCTTCCCGGGGGCACTGATGAGAGAGTCTTAGTGCTTTTGGCTCTTGAGAGCAGATTTGACCACCATGGAATGGAGAGGAAGATAGAGCTTCTTGAATTTGGGAGCCTTCTAGATTATGTATAGAGTCAGACTTCTTGTGAATAAACTGCATAGAAAGGGGTGTCTCCCACTGCTTCATCTGTACGGATTGAAGGCTTGTATGCATAAGCACTGTCACAGCTTCCTTTGGAGTGGTGTCAAAGTGAAGGACATCCAATAACTCACCCCTGGGCTCATCCTCCTTTTAACTGAAAAGGAATGGACTTGGCCATCTCCCTCACAAAATCAATAAAGGAGAGCTCCTCAGGAAGAGATTTTCTCCTTTCATGGGGAGGGAAGGGATCTGAAGGGACCCCTCCTCCGAAAGTACATCTGGGTTCTCCTCAGGCTCCCAGGAGCAGTATATATATATATATATATATATATATATATATATATATATATATATATATATATATATATATATATATAAAATCTATAAATCCAATCCAATCTTTGTATTTAGCAGAGCTAGGACAGGGGAAGCAGCTTCTTAAGGTAACCGTGGCCCAGTGGATTAAGGAACTATAAAGTCAGCATATATTGTTCAGAGGAGACCAGTGTCTGCTCTCTTGAAGGTGCACTCCATTAGAACTCAAGCTTCATCATGGGCTGCATCAGACTCGGGGGAAAAAAAAATGCTTCCTGGGTGACTAACTCTGTAACAGCCTCACTCTACTGGACTGCCATCCGGGCTCTGGGTGGGAGCACCGAGGAAACCAAGGAAACTTCCTCCTCCGAGTGGCTGGACAATGACACTGTCTCAACTGGTGCTTATGCATGGGCAACAGGTATTGCATAGGCCTTCAGAATGGGTTGGGGCTGCATCAGGCCCGACATCAAAGCCCTCACTGCCTTGGTAGTGTGTCAGGTAAGGATGCATTCCATTTGCACCTGAAACATCACCTGGATCCACCCCTTGAGGTCAGCCATCAGATGTGGTCACAGCCACAGAAGGTATCAGGGTCAAAGCAATGACCTGATCCTGGCTTGATGGAGGCTCAGAGTGCTTGGGGAGTAAGCAGCCCTCGACTCGGATGCTGATCAAGTATCAAGGATGTGGATGCTCCGATGCTGTTGACATTGCACCTTCATAAGGACTGATGCTTCTTGTTCTCTGCCTGACATTGGTGTCCCTCGGCATCAAAGACTCTGAACTAGAGAGTTGCACGGGGACAGAATTTCATCCATCTCCACTGGAATCTAACCCATACCTGTAGGAATTGATGCTATTATTTACTTCCTCATAGCCCTCTGTTTCCCCCAAACCTCAACAGCCTCCCATGGTTATTTAGATGGAATTCTCTATTCAACCAATGAGTTTCCAAGCCTCAGTCTGGTGTTCTGGCTGCCTCTCTGGGCATTCCAAGCCCATTCTGGCACTCCAACTGCCTCTTTCCATACATTCCAAGTCTCATTCTGGTGCTCCAATTGCCTCTTTTAGTGCATTCCAAGCCTCATTCTGGAGTCACTATAGATTTCAACTACATTCCCACGAGAATCCCACAGTAACTTCTTCCATCTCTGCGGGAATCCCGTGGAACTTCTTCCATACCTGTAAGAATTCCACGGGGTCCGCTGGCCCACAATCTCCATGCCCATGCAGCTCTCTACTCTGAACCCCTGTGTATTCTCAGGTGGGATCTGAGGATGCTTGAGCCCAGTAGCTCATATCAATTTTCAACACTGAGGCAGGTGGAGACCTTCTCAATGCTGATGTGGCCCCAGTGTCCAATGCAGCTTCTGGAGCCATTGGGACTGATGCCTTCAATGCCAAAGTCGCTGGACCAGACTTTTGTGTGCTAAAAATCCTTTTGCACTGTTCATGACTCAAATGGTTTTTGTTGCCATCTGTGAACACAATTTACAAGAAGAAATGTGGGTGTCTAAGATACGGTCCTACTCCAATGGGAGCACTTCTTAAAACCAGTGGCATTTTCAGGTCAGGGAAGATATGAGAAAAAATCAAATTACTATTGTGAAAAAAAGGGGAGGGGATCACCCAACTGGGATGCTCAAAACCATCCTAACCTCTGTCCCAAAAAACCAAGATCACTCGGGATGTTATATCCAACTACAGACCTGTAGCTTCCATCTCCCTACTTACCAAGGTAATGGAGGGCACAGCCACAAACCAACTCATGGATTACATGTCATACTTTTCCATACTGCACAGTTCACAATCAGGCTTCTACCCAAGCCACAGTACAGAGACTGTACTAACATCACTGTCAGACCTAAGAAAATTGATCAGCACAGGTCATAGGGCCATGATCCTCCAATATGGCATGTCACCAGCCTTCGACCTGATTGACCATGGACTGCTACTAAACATGCTAGACAACATAGGAATAGGTGGCAAGACCATATCCCGGTTTGAGGTATTCCTAAGTAGCAGATCCTACAAAGTGAAGATGCAAGGATCCCTATCTGCAGAATGGACCCCACAATGTGGAGTGCCTCAGGGCTCCCCCATCTCACCATCATTATTCAACATTCTGATGGCCCACCTAGGCCACAAACTAGAAATGAACGGCTTTAAAACATACATCTATGCAGATGATGTAAACTATATGCATCCCCTTTGCAGGTGACATCAAAAAGATAACAAAACAAGCACTCAACCTGATGGAAACCTGGGCCACAACTTTCAAACAAACTCAATAAAGGAAAAACGAAGCTCATGGTGAAGCAATATTTTAACTAGTCCAAATCAGATCACACAATGTGCCTGCCAGAAACAGAATGCGATCAAAATGAACCATCTCTTCCGAGACTCCTGCTACAGATCCCTCAGACAACTGTTCTGTACATTGGAAACAGGCATGGGCCACGTAGCCCCCCATACAGCAGCTTGTAAGGCAAACACTGCCACTTCAAAAGCCTGTTTCAATAGTGCCTCAATCTGTCAAAAAACTGTGGGTCCTTCAGAGCTACACCCTGTTTCACTGAAATGGTCATCATGGTCACTGCCGAGACCAGTTCACCCATCCTTGAAGCAACATCTTTTTTCCTTGACTGGAATCAGATAAAAACTTTCATCACAGATTTACCCACCTTGAGTCCTGTATCTGGAGTATTCCACACTGATGTGATCACCTCCTTGATCACCCTGTGTACTGGGAAGGCTTTAACCAGCTTCTTAATACATTCCAGAAGCAGATTCTTAAGTTTTGTGCTTTCTTCAAGCAAATGACTTCCTAATGCCCCCCATTCACATCCATGGCATCAGCCAGATGAAGACTTTTGAGCAACAGAAGCCACAAACCACACAGTACCAACCATACTTAGCTTGTGTTGCCATGCTTCTTTTCCTCATGGTCCCAGTTAAGGTACTTATAGAGCAACCCATGCTGATTCTTTGACTCCCACCGTTGCAGAGGTACCAAACTCCTGTTTTTAAAATATTTTTGTCTTTTGCCCCTGGACCAAATGCTCCTAAGGGCCCCTTCCCAAGAGTAAGAGAGAATGACTAAGGGCTCAACAGTATATTCCCTGCAGCAAGATGGCTTTTTTGGGGGGGGTGGGGGAGGAGGAAGGGATCCAGCACCAGAGTGTAGCACCATTGGGCTATAAGAAGTGGCACAGCCAGTCCTAGCCTGCTCTTTTTTTTTATAAAGCCAGTAATAGCTCCTACAGAGCTCAAAGGCCAGCCCAGTCCCACTAATACTTTCCAGATCTAGACTGCACAGGTTTACCTGTCTATCATCTGCTGGAAACTGATAACTACTGCCTGGGGTCTGCACAGGACCCTATATAGGGTGATGACATTGTCAGTAGGTCTGTTTCTATCTGCTGGTAAGGGAAGGTAAACACACATGTCTGAGCTGGAAGAATGAGGAGGAAAATATGGTTTGATCTTTTTCACTGGACCAATTTAAAAGTATAACCAAAAGATGTACTGTGTGAACTTTCAAGATATCATGGAGCCTCTATTCAAAAAGCCTGCGTACTACAGCATCTTCTGTTTATTCATATATCTTATCCTACTAATGTTCAGGGTTTTCTCCAAGACCAAAGCAGCTTCTTGACCCCTGCACTAAAGAATACTACTTGGAATCTCATCCAGCATTAGGCGATGCAGATAAGAGAAATTGAGCATCAAACCAACTGGATAAACAAAGGTAGGGAGATATAGAAGAGAGTTACTTTAGTATCTCAAGGTGTTACAGCAGGATTGCAATTAATCTCCAAGAGCAGACTCCGTTTTGCCCAACAGGCTCACCACCTTCTGGCAAAACACAAGCTATATTTAACTACAAAAATTACAAGACAATTTGGAAAGATAAAAATATTAACTTTTATTTTACAAAGGTATACACAAAACATGGCAGGAGACACAAGAACTGAACAGCAGAGAAAGATGCTCCTACCTGCCGTTCCAGTCCTAATAAACTGAGGCAAGACAGGCAATCAACTCATTTCATTCAAGAACAGAGACCATATTAGAGCCCATATCTCTGAAGGGCTGAGGTTGTCCACTCACTGTATTGTCTTTGCTCCTAAGGTCTGAAGCATGGCCTCTTCATCTTTCTGCTGCCGTCTCCTTGTTTTCTTTTCTGCATTGCAGTAGGATCTGTGGATATGCCTTCAGCCAGGCTTCCTTCAGTGCTAGGAGTCCCTGAATTCTGTAAACATGTAAAATGAAATACAACATGCATCATTCACAAGAAATGTGATTACAATTTTAGAAAATCACACTCAGAAGAGAAGGTTCAAAGAGAAGAGGGAGGGAGAGAACTAGGACAACTGCCCTGAACAACATACAGCAGTGACAGCCCCTCCCTGATGTCTTGATATCATTTAGAAGTGGCAGTGGACCAGCAGCAGCAGCCAGTGTGAAGGAGATACCAACAATGGATTAGGAGGCACAGTCCCCTTCCCTGAATCATTCTTCAACCTTTATGTGAGAAGGGAGGCCTATAATGGCTCAGTTATTCTGGGCTTAATTTTGGTTTTTTTTTAGAATTGCTTGTCAAGGTTTTAATAAAATGTTGGCATCTAATGATGTTTCTAAACAAAACAATTATATTGCCATCGCCACTTAAATCTTTTACCTGGTGATGAGGGCCTTTGTTTCAGAGCAATATTAGTGATACAGCAGAATCCAGAGACAGAGGGGAATAATCAAACGTCGGCAGCGGCGCAACAGCTGGCCGGAACCATATTTTCAAAAAAGATGGCCGGCCATCTTTTTTTTCGATAATACGGTGTGGGCCAGCAAAATGCCTTGGATTTCGCCGGGTTTGAGATCGCCACTTTTGTTTTTCCGCGATAATGGAAAAAACTGCCGGCGATCTCAAACCCGGCGAAATCCAAGGCATTTGGCCGTGGGAGGAGCCAGCATTTGTAGTGCAATGGTCCCCCTCACATGCCAGGACACCAACCGGGCACCCTAGGGGGCACTTCAAACATCTTTTATAAACAACCAAATTAGCTTCCAGGTGCATAGCACCCTTCCCTTGTGTGCTGAGTCCCCCAAATCCCCCCCAAAACCCACTGCCCACAAGTGTGCACCATTACCCTAGCCCTAAGGGCTGAAGGGGGGCACCTACATGTGGGTACAGTGGGTTTTGGGAGGGCTCAACATTACCCACCACAAGTGGAACAGGTAGGGGGGGGATGGGCCTGGCTCTGCCTTTCTGCAGTCCACTGCAACCAACATCATCTGTTCCAGGGACCTGCATACTGCTGTCAGGGTGCTGGGTATGACATTTGAGGCTGGCATACAGGCTGGCAAAAAAGGTTTGTATTTTAATAATTTTATGTGGGAGGGGGTTGGTGACCACTGGGGGAGTAAGGGGAGGTCATCCCCCATTCCCTCCGGTGGTCATCTGGTCAGTTGGGGCACCTTTTTGAGGCTTGGTCATGAAAATAAAAGGACCAAGTAAACCCGGCGAAATACTGCTTATCGCCGGGTTTTATTTTTCCATTATCCGCGAAAGGCGGCCATCTGGTAGCCACGCCCAAGCCTGCCCATGTCCCGCCTTCGCTTTGCCGCCAACACGCCCCTTTGAACTTTCGCCGGCGAGGCGAAGGTAAAGCGGCGAAGCTATCACAAATGTAGCTTTCGATTATACGCTTTTCGCCGCTTTTGCGAAATCGCCGGCCATATCCCGATTTGTGTCGGGAAATAGCTGGCGATTACAAGCTGGATGGTCACATACAACAGCTTCATTACAAGTATTATGGTTATAATGTTGAACTGAAATTAGTCCTGGGAGGACAATTTAAAAATACATTTAATGAGAAAGTAGGCTGTTTTGAAAAAGAGTCCAAACTTTCACTGGTAAAAGTACATGCGAGGATAAATAGCACCTGCAAAAAGGCAGTAAACTCAGGCTGGAGTTAAGCCAGAGGCAAGCATTGTCAAAATTGTATGCATTGTTTTTCATATAAAATATATATACACTGTTTCCCCGAAAGTAAGACATCCCCCCAAAATAAGACCTAGTACAGGTTTTCCTGAATTGGTAGATATAAGGCCTCCCCCGAAAGTAAGACCTAGCAAATTTTTGTTTGAAAGCAGGGCCGCCGAGAGCCGGACAAGGCCGCACCCCGGGCCGCCCCCCCCCCCCCCCACCCACCCTCTGTCGCTCCCGGAACTAACCTTAAACGGCTCCTTTCACTTTCGCAGCAAGCAGCAGCAGTGCAGATCTCTCCTTCCGTGCCCCGCCCTCGCAGTCGTTACGTCAGGCAAGGGCGGGACATGGAAGGAAGGAGTGGCCTGCCCTGCTGCTGCTTGCTGCGAAGGTGAAAGGAGGCGTTTAAGGTTAGTTCCGGGAACGATGGAGGGCGGGCGGGCCAACCCCGATGTTTCCCCGAAAAATAAGACAGCCCCTGAAAATAAGACCTAGCGCATTTTTGGGGGCAAAAATTAATATAAGACAGTGTCTTATTTTCGGGGAAACACGGTATATATATATAAATAAAAAACAGTGAAAATCTTTACAGATCCTTTCTGGTTTATTTACAAGTTTCACACTTCCTTTCAACAACATACAAGGACTGATTGCAATATGATAAAACCAAAACAAAGGGAAAGTTTTTTTTGCTCTGACAACTGCAACACAAACACAGAATCTAATAGCAGATTAAGATCACGAGGCCCATCCATACCTCCTACTCAGATTTACAACCCTTCCCACTTCAGATGTTCTCTGTATTTATCTCATCCTTTTTTTTTTTTTTTCAAAATTTTCCATTATACAATATTCAATCAATATTGAATATAACACGATACATGCAATAATAATATCATCTTTACTTACAGAATCAAAATTCTAAGAAAAAAAAAAAAGGGGGGTATAATAACTATCGTCCACAAATAAATGTAATTGACCCAAGAGGGAAAAAAAATATATATTTATAAGCTAATTTAACAAAGCTCAATCAAAATATTAATCAACAGATTGCGTCATATTCAGAATGACCTACTCCAAGCTGCTATACAGTGTTTCATTTGGTTCTAAATTCTCACAATCACACCCTCTTTGCTTTTCAAAAAGTCCTCCAATTGACTAGGCTCAAAAAACTGAAATTGTTTTGTTTGGTATAAAATTCTACAAACACAAGGAAACTTTAATTGAAAATTTGCACCAATTGCTACTACCCTTGAACGGAGTAGTAAGAATAACTTTCGTCTCTTCTGGGTTTCCCTGGCAAGATCCGGGAAAACCCTTACTTTAGAGCCCAAAAATAAAGAATTAAGATGTCTCAAGGACAGCCTAAGCACTGCATCTCTATCTATCTCTAGAGCGAATGTCACCAACAAAGTTAACCTTTGGGTGACCACCTCCAAAGAAGATTCTAGGAACTCAGTTAGATTCATTCCACCTGTAGGATTTAAGTTATCAAGTACTTTACCAGTACTCTGTAAATAATATGCTCTTGTAATGGGTGGTAGTGAACTATCAGTCATTCCCAGAACCTCCACTAAATATTTCTTAACCATTTGTACAGAAGTAATAAGTGGCGATTTTGGAAAGTTTATAATACGCAGGTTAAGTTTCTTTGACTGGTTCTCCAAATACTCCAAGCGCTTAGAGGCAAAACACCTGTCCTTAATCAAAGTTTGTTCCACAAGTTCCATTTTTGCAAATTTTTCGGATAGAGTTTTGACCTCCTTGGCTTGGTAATCATTAATTTGTAACTGTTTTAATGCAGTTTCGGCTATAACCTTGATACTTTCAGTATTCTTTGCTATCAAAGTCTGTAAAGCATTGAGAGTGGAAGAATTCAGTTCCCAAAGTGACTCTAATGTCACTACAGCAGGTTTTTCTTTTCCCTCAAAAACCAGTTGGGGTGCTCTAGCAGTTTGTTCCAGGATACTCACAAGTGTAGTAGAAACTACAGGAGCAGAACTATCCTCTGGAATACTCAAGCTGGCAGCGTTTGTTCCAATTTCGTGTAGGTTCCCTCCCTGAATGCTCTCTTCTCCGATCGGGGTTTGAGCAGCAGGACTCATCACGAAGCGCTCACTTCCTGGTTGAGGGGGCGCTGCACGCAAAATAGGGCTCAAGGAAGCCCCGTTAACACTGTCGGCCAGCTCTGATACGCTGGCTCCAGCAGCAGGGGTAGAAGTCACTTCTGAACCGGAGGCAATTCCAAACCGCTCGAGCGTCGGCTGTTGGAGCGAGGGTCTACTTCCAGGGAGAGAGGGAATCTCCCTGACCTTCCCCCGTCTCTTACCCATCGTAATCGGCAGGCAAGAGGCTCGTTCCAGCGTTTGCTAGAGGTAGGTTGCAACGCGTCCGCTGACGCCAATCATACCGCGGCCATCTTGGATCATGTGGCTTTCTGACAGCTATCTCATCCTTTAAAGGTTGGTTGGACACTGTCCCTGACCACCATCTCCACTGGGAGGCTGTTCTATGCATCCACCACCCTATCTATACAGAAAAAAAAAAAAAAAAAAGGAAACCTGAATGAAGAAAACAAGTGGCAGCATAAGCACCAATAAGGAAGGATAGAATTTGAAAATAAGCTTGCTGTGGAGGCAAAAACATATTATATATACTACAGTATCTCTATATGGATATATGCATTATTATTAGCATTTGTATAGCGCTACCAGACGCACGCAGCGCTGAACACCTGATACAAAGAGACAGTCCCTGCTCAAAAGAGCTTACAATCTAAATAATACAGACAGACAAGACAGTATGCATCTATTTAGGTCAAACGCGATGATGCCGAAAAACAAGGCACCAAAAGAAAGGAAAAACCCGTACAGGCGGCGAAAAAAGCCGCTCACGCCAAAGAAAGGAAGCTTACGGGGAAAACTCTAAGAAAGTAAAGGAAAAACTACTGTTTTTTTTTTTAAACACGAGAGTACTTCGAAAAAGAAGAGCCGATTTCGGCGAAAACTGCGGCAAAAAATGCAACGGGGGCCTCTCTGGGGCAGAGAACGACCGATACACAGCCGTTCTGACCGCGGAAAAAGAGAGACTGAGGAGCACGTTTGCGCTATGGGCGGGAAGACGGTCGCGCATGCGCGAACGAGAGCTAGCAAACTTTTGTTGCTAGGAAGATCTTCCGATTCTGGGGCTCCCAATCTTGAGAACAAGCAGCCTGCTTGTCCTCGGAGAAAGCAGAATTACAAAAGGTACAGAAAAGGCAACCAAAATGACAAAGCGTATGAACTCCACTCCTTTGAGGAAAGGCTAGAGGAGGATAGAGCTCTTTAGTTTGGAAAAGAGACAGCTGAAGGGAAGTATAAGCAGAGGTCTATAAAATTCTGAGTGAAAGGGAACAGGTAATTGCAAACTGATTGCTTAAGTATAAAGACATAGGGGGACACGCCATTAAATTATAGAGGAATACATTTAAAACCGATAGGAGAAAATTTTCACTTAACACATAGTTAAGGTTAAAAAAAAAAAAAAAAAAACTTAAAGTAGCTCTATTTATAAAAAAGTTTGGACAAATTCCTGGCGATAAAATCCATAAAACCATTAAGGTAGTCTTGGCGAAATGCAATGTTTATGCCAGGCGGTAAATAATATACAAATCTGGCTACTTTTGACTTGGATTTGCCTCTGTTAGAAACAGGATACTGGGCTACATGGACCTTTTGTTTGAGCCAGTATAGCAACTCATGCATATGTTCTCTTGAGCCCGCTCCCTTTCACTTTCATTCCATGACCTATTTTAACAATTACACAGCAGCAATAGAATAAAACCAGAACTAGCTTAAGTTATCACTTGAGAGTCCTCTGAGTACTTGACTAGAGTTTTAACAATTGCTTCCATATTGCTATGGTGTTATGTCCCTCGTTCTGCTGATACCTGCTAAGTTAAGACAGTGGAGCTACAGAACAGTGTACATATATTAACACACCTGGGATCAATACACCCTCTGGTGGTGATGTGATATATTTTTTTATTTTACTGGTTAAGAAATTTCTTAAATAGAAAAAAAATGATTTTTGACTGGCTTTCAACAGGTCAGAACATTTAAGGGGGGGGGGGGGGTTTGGAGGAGAGGGTGTTAAACAGGGAGAAAGGTTCGGTGAGCAGAAATGACAAAGCTGTATAATTTTAGGTTTATAATGCAACAGAAATCCAGATCTCTGAAGTCCTTTCTTGTTGGGTTGATATATAAACTTCAAAAGTCCTATATTCCTTGGTTGCATAAAACTTCCTCTTAATATTCTGACCCCAGTGCTGATCCCAAAACATGCTCACCCAAAGGAATATAGATGGAAAAAACTTTATTCTTATGATGCCCATAATATAGGTTTTTCCATCCATATCCTCTCCTCCTATTGTTCTTGGATGAGCCTTGCTGGTCACACTACTCACCTTGTGAGGACCCCTATGATTAATGCCATTCGGCTGTTTCTCTTACCACTATCTCCAGTTTTCTTGCATGCAGCTTTTAATTGGTCAAGATGGAGATATCCCAAACTATCATAATCTCTTCATTTTGCACAATTCTTAGGGTCATGATACCAATGGTTTTCCAATAGTGTGATACTGCAGTAGAAATCATGGGAGGGATCTCCAATAATTAGAAGAATGGGCAAAAGTCTGGCAGTTAGAATTAAATTTTTATCAATAGGATGGTACCATCTACAACTTTTTTTTTTTTAAACCAGCAGTAGCAGAAACTCAGCAGGGAGCTCCGATATCAATTCAATCCAGGCTGCTCAGGAAACGAGACAGCAACAGCGGGGTGCAAAAGAATAGTATATAATTTATCATTCAAAATTTTGACACTATCATTTGGATGTCTTGGAATTGGGATTCTTTCGTCCCCACTACATGGTATGATGCCTTGTATCAATAATCAACAGTCGTACCGTTTCTTTAGGAAACTGAAATGGAGGATATATTTTGGTGAAGAAGATGTGACAACTGAGGAAGGCAAGTGATCTTTTATATCTACACATTGGTTGCCATGCATTTGGATGCCACCAGGCCCCTCGAATGCAGTTTCAGAAACCTTTCAAAAGCTTGTATCGAGAGACATTAAACAGATAGAAAAATATACTCAACATGTACCTAACAACTTGAGTAAAGCCCAATATCAAGCTTTAAAAGATTTACAAAAGAGAAAACAATAATTATACAGCAAGCTGTTAAGGGAGGGGGCATGGTAATCCACGATATGGTACAATATAGGCAAAAAGCAGTTAGACAATTGCAGGATAAGAATTTCTACACTTTTTTAGGTCAGGATCCCACTTTGGAATTTCAAGGAAAAGTTAAAAGTATATTGCACACGGCGGTACAGTAGGGGGTTCTTACCACTAAGAAATTTCGTTATTTGATTACACAATTCCCTGCAGTACCTTTCATCTACTTTGTGCCTAAAATTCATAAAAAAAGTCTACCAAATCCCCCTGGTACACCCATCGCATCGGGGAGGAATTCTTTGCATGAGCCTTTGTCACAATATTTAGATTTTTATCTACAACCGAGAATGCCTCATTATTTTGTCAGGGATTCCAGCCATTTGATTCTTTTGTTGCAGGAGATGGACATGGGACAAACAAGCGATATTGGTCACACTTAATGTGATTTCATTATATTACCAAGATCCCTCAGCATGAAGCATTAAGATTGATAGATATGCATTTGCAACAAAAATCAGATGGCTAAAATAGTTATAACACAAAATTATTTTCAGTTTGAAGACTTATTTATTTTACAAATGCATGGCAGTGGAATCCTTATATATGGCTGAGTACGAGGAAAATATGTATATATTTCAAAGTTTAAAGCGTACATTTATTTATGGACGCAATTCATTGACTGTTTTTTTTTTTTTTGTTTGGGTGGGCACTCGTGAAGCATTACAACAATTTCTTAATGATTTAAATGCATGTGATGTCCATATTCAGTTTGACACCACCCTTTGAGGATCCATGTTAATTATTTGGACATTGACATTTCCATTGAGGCAGGCAAATTCAACACCCGAGTAGTTTGAAATGGGGCATACCTGTAGGACAGTTTTTTAGGATTAAGAAGTTATGTGGAGGAGAGAAAATTTTGAATCCCATACCAAAGGTCTCCAGACTAGGTTATTTTTAAAGGGGTTATCCCAGTAAAATAGTAAAACCAGCATACAAACGTGCAGCGAATGTACATCGCCAGTAGCTTCTTAGTGACAGGCCTAAAGGGACAGATGATAGAATCACTTGTGTGTTGCCTTATTCTTCACAATCCACATGAATCAGAAGCATTATTTATTTATTACATTTGTACCCCGCGCTTTCCCACACATTGCAGGTTCAATGCGGCTTACATAGTAATTCGAAATACAAAGTCTTATAAGGGAGAGAAAAATTTCAAACTGTAATGAAACATAATAAAACATTATTCACAAACATCGGCCTCTTCTCTCGTTGCATGGACTTGCCACTGCTCCACGATTTGCTTTTACTAGAGGTAGGAATTTAGGGGAATTGTTTATCAAAACAGAGCGTAATCAATATGAAGAGTCAAGGGAGAGGACATGCCGTATGTGGTAGCTGTGTTTATTGTAAATATGCATGGGTCACACAAGAAGCGATGAATCCAGCTACAGGAGATACATTTCAGTTGAAAACTTATGCAAATTGCAACACATCTCAAGTGGTATACGGTATTAGGTGCTCATGCAGCATACCAAGTGCAGAATTAAAGATGACTAGCAGAGCATTTAAGAAACTTACATAACCATAAAGCACAAACATCCTTAGTCACTGGGATCAGTATCAACATGTAGAACAGGATCTGCTCTTTGTGGTCCTTCTCCACATTAGGTTGAGGAGAGGGAGGTAACATGACAGCAGTACTTTTGAAAAAACAGTAGCTCATTTTCAGTTGGTAAGACTCCTAGGGGTCTTAATAAAGAAATTGAATGGCAGGCATTGATTTAAAATATCCTACTTCCCTAGGAGGTGCGATTTGTCGAGAAGCAGAAGTGCATGCGTTGGCATCCTCCTGAGGCGCAGTGAAAGGAAGCACAGTGCAGGTAGCCGTTAATGATCTTTTCTAACAATATTAATGATTTTTCTAAAGTATAAGATGTTATGAGATTGGGATATGATACAGGAAGATGAGGGAGGCTTGATATACATTTTTTGCAATATATTTGTTTTTAATTTAAGTTTTCCTGAGGACACCTAAGGTGAAGCATGGACGCCAAGTAGAGAACAAGGCTGAGATGATAATCGTTTATCGTCTCTCTAAACATAATCTCTCAACACTGTTGATAATATTTAGAGAGACGATAAACAGGAGTAGTTACACATTTTGGGACTGTTGAGACACTGGAATGATCCTCCACACACCACCAAGGACACTAAGGTCCTCCCAAGAACTTTCACTAACTACATCCTCTCCAAAAGACATTACACGATGTGATACCCACAAGCGAGCCTTCTCCAGAGTAGACCCCACACTCTGGGATGTATTGCCTGAAAGGCTCCGCTTAACACAAGACGACCTCTACTTCAGGAAGCAGGTGAAAGCTTGGCCCTTCAACCAAGCCTTTAACGGAAGAAGTAACTAACTTGTTAGTTTCACACACACAAGGATTGACTCAGGCTGCACATACTGCAGCGGGACATGTTTATCCACTCCTACCCTAGCTGAGATAATATTTAACCCTCTCTCTGACCTCACATGCAACTTTCTTCAAATCAATCACCTTACTTTCTAATTCTTCCTACTTTCTTACTCATCAATATGTTACAACTTTGCCTTACCCCTCACTACCAATTATAATGTTCTGGTACATATTGTGTTGTCAATGCAATATGAGCAGTAGGCAATTAGAGCAGTAAAAATATTCGAATACAAAGTATGTCAATGCAATACTTTGCATTGCCATACTTTGTATTGTTCGAATATTTTTACTGCTCTAATTGCCTACTGCTCATATTTGATCTATTCTTACTGTACACCGCCTTGAGTGAATTCCTTCAAAAAGGTGGTAAATAAATCCTAATAATAGAATGTTATATTTCAAGATTCAATAACATTTGGTGGGCAGGTAGAACTCAGTGCAATGATGGTTTGAGGATACCATATTAAGAGGTATGTTTACTAAGGTGCATTAGAGTTAACGCGCCTGTAAATTTAAGATGTGTTAAAAACACTAACGCGCCTATACATTTCTATGGGCGCGTTAGCATTTAACGCACGTAAACCATTTACACGTGTTAAAAATGCTAACGTGCCCATAGCACCATTAAGTAAACCTAGTCCTCAGTTTGAAGTGTAACACTGACACACTATCACAAAAAGCCTGCTGAAATTGCTATAGCAATGTTGCACCTCCACTTTTTCTTTGAGTAAACCTTTAGATTTGTGTCTACCTGTAAGGAAAACACAAAGGACACAGAATAGCCCTGCAAGTTATTTTTTTTTCTGTACTTACAAGAGGAAAATGATAAAAAGAACACTTTCTGCATTGCAAAACAATAAGTCCTAGTGTATCCCAAAACAAGGGCAGCTCTCCAACCAAAGACAATAAAAAGATTCACTCTAGGTCTGCACCTATTGATTTTTTTCCTGTGGTGTAGCTATTCTATAAATCTATACTTTACAGTCCATTATGAAAAGTACATAAGCTGTGTTTCATGCCTTACCTCATCCTTCTGTACTGCATGTTTCTCTGTCCATTTTCGGGCGTTCTTTAAGAAAGTCTGTTTGTTGTATTTGAACTCCAACGACTAGAGATGCAAAGGTAAATATAATTTAAGTGTCCACTAGATCTATTCTAGAAAACCTTTATCAAAAGCTAGGAGATAGTGGAACATCTTAAATGCTTTGTAAGGTACTAGCAGCATGGTATGTGACACATTAGGTCAAATCTTCAAGGCATTTCAAGGTCCTATCCATCCCAAGGGAAGGAGTGGGCAACAACCCACTCCTTACCTTCCCCCCCCCCCCATGTCATCTCTCCTTTCCCCCTCTTTTCTAGCATCTCATTTTAACTTCCATCCTCACCTCCACCCTCTTTCCTTTCTCCTGCTGCAGCCACTGCTACCCTCCACTAGGCTCAAGAAGGTAGTAAAATAAAAGCTTGGTTCCAGCACAGAATTGTATATCTTGTGTGCTGCTACAGCTTGGTACCAGCTTATAGAAGCTAAAGTGCTGCACCAGTCAGGCTTGCCCGGTAGCTGCTAAGTGCCACAAACATCACAAACACTAATGACCAAATGAATCAAGCAGCATTTGCAGTTAAAGCAAAAGTTACTTACCTTTAGCAGATGTTCAGAGGACAGAAGGTCAATTCGTCTTACATGTGGGTGATGCCATCTATGGAGCCAGGTGCAGAAAATGCTGTCTAGTGAAGTTCCACTTTAAGAGTTTCAGGCATCGCTCTCACCCTTTCCTGCCCAAATCCAGAGCGTGGGACCAAAGCCAGTGATGGGCAAGATTTTTACGGTCTATGCCCCAATCATGGCTGAATAGATTTGGATGGGCTGAAGTGAAGCTTTTGAGGGGCTTTGACAACTTCAGAAATTTAGAACAAGGCCGGGCAAACTTCTACAGTCTGTGCCCTGAAAATGGCAAGGACAAATCAAGATCAGGTATGCATGTGAAGTATCACATCATACCATATGTAATGAGTTTATCTTGTTGGGCAGACTGGATGAACCCTGTACCTTTTCTAATTCCACTATATCTTTTTTGAGATGCAGCGACCAGAATTGAACACAATATTCGAGGTGCGCTCGCACCATGGAGCGATATAAAGGCATTATAACATCCTCATTTTTGTTTTCCATTCCTTTCCTAATAATACCTAACATTCTATTTGCTTTCTTAGCCACAGCAGCACACTGAGCAGATGGTTTCAACGTATCAACGACACCTAGATCCCTTTCTTGGTCCGTGACTCCTAACGTGGAACCTTGCATGATTTAGCTATAATTTGGGTTCCTCTTTCCCACATGCATCACTTTGCACTTGCTCACATTAAATGTCATCTGCCAGACGATGACAAGTGTCTGCCTGTGCCAGAGGGAGAAAGGCTCAGGCTTGAACCGTGCATACCAGGGCTCCTATGAATTCCAATTGCTGAACTGGTGGTAGATGAGACTTGGGTAGTTGATAATGAACCCTAGTAGCTCCAGCACATTCTCCTCAGCACCCTCCTTCACAAACCAATCGTCCAAGAAGGGAAACACAGATTCCTAGTCTGTATATCAATGCTGCGACTACTGCTAGACACTTTGTAAATTCCCTGAGAGCTGATAAAAAGTCAAATAGCAGAATGTGGTACTGAAAAAGTGATATGTCTCCCAACAAAATCGAAGATACTTCCAAGTCACAGGAAGTATCAGGATATGAGTAGAGGCATCCTTCAAGTCCAGAAAGCATAGCCAATCTTGTTTCTGAATCATGGTGATAAGGGTGCCCAGGGAAACCATCCTGAATCTTTGACCAAATATTTGTTCAGGGACCTTAGTTCTTGGATTTCCCCCCCCCCCCCCCCTCCCCGTTTTCTTTGACACAAGTAGGACATGGAATAGAATCCCTTCCCTTCGTCTCCTGGTGGAATGTGTTCAACCACTTTGGCCTTGAGAAGGGCAGATGGGTCCTCTACAAGTACTGCCTTGTGTGGAGCAAGGTACTCTTGGTGGGCAATTTGGAGCTTTCTTTTGTCAATGTAGAGTGTAACTGAGATGGATTATTTGAGGAACCCACCGATCGAAGGTTACAAGGGGCCACCTTTATTGGTAAATACTCAGCCTCCCCCCAACCAGGTGGTCATCCTGAATGGTCACTGATGGCAGCTATGCTCTCTTGAAGGCAGTCAGAAACTCGGTCCTTGTTTTGACCGGGAAGCCGGCTGGGGTATCGTCGCATGCTGTTGGCGAGAATGAAAGTGCTGAGGCTGAACAGACTGGGCAAGAAATGTTAACTACGCCTCAGAGTAGTAAGGACTTCACTTCAACTTACCAGAAAACCTCCTAGAGGGCACAGGTGTATGCTGGGAGAGGGTGTCAGTGGTATCAGTATGTATTTTGATCAGGTCAGTGATCTTGTTCACCTTTACCCAAAAAGGTTATCTCCACAGCAAGTAGTATCTGTTAACTTCTGCTGGACCTCAGGGTCCAAATTGCAGTCATGCAGCCATGACAGTCTGCACATCACTATACTCTGAGCAGAGATACTGAACGCTATGTCAAAGGTATCAACGGCTAGAAATTTACAACAGGCCTTCTGTTTCTTGGTCAACTGATGAAGTGACTCAGCCTGCTCCTGAGGGAGAGTATCTGCCCAGTCTAAAATACTGCGCACCAGGAACCGCAAGTACAGGCTCATATAGAGTTGGTACGATTGAATACGGGAGATGAGCATTGAGATCTGATACACCTTATGCTCAAATGAATCCAGTGTCCGGGCTTCTCTGCCTGGGGGAGCAAAGGCAAAGTCCCTGGAGCTCCTGGTCTGTTTGAGCATAAGTAGGCCTTCAGAGCTGAAAAAGAAAACAAAAATAAAGGGGAAAAAATTCTAAGAAGGATACAGGAAAGATATACTTGGTACAAAAAGAAAATGAGGAACAAAGCCAAAAATCCCCATGAGGGAAGGCATCAGATGAGACCAAACCAATGCGCTAAAGAGAACCCTCAAATGAATGTGACCCCTCTTCACTGTGGAGGAAGACTGTTAGTCCTGCACTCTCAACTCAGGCAGGAAGGTACCAGCATATATGTGATGGGAGCACTGCCTCACACTCTTTGTGAAACTACACTAGGCACAGTTTTCCGCACCGGGCTCCATGGTTTGTCTATTATGGCTTGTCCTTGGAAAATGTCACTTCCAACAATATTCTCACTACAGACCAGATATCAGCATCAGATCAGCTGTGCCTTTCTAGTTAGAAGATTCTGGGCTTAAAGTGGCAGCCTAAGCCAATTCTGGCTCTATCCCACCATATTTTTGGATTTGTGGCCCAACTTCCTTAAGACAGGAAGGGCTAGGAGCTCAACACCTGGAATGGTATAATCCTAGGATTGGCTCAACTTGTTCTTTATAAACTGTTTTGTTTAAAAAAATAACTGTAATGCTAAAATTTTGAAATACTTACAAGATATATGTTATTTCCAATCTGAAAGCTTATCCATACCCTATTAATAACCTCCCTATTAATACAATGCTGGCCAGTTCTTCTACTTCTTGCCTACCTCATACCTCAAAAAAAAAAAAAAAAAAACCCACATGTAACAATATTACAGAAACTTGCCTGTAAAAAGTGGCTGCACTTCAGTATAACACATTTTAATTTAACATTCCAGCAGTTATATATACATACACTTTTGTGCACATGGCACATCTACCAGTATAATGGTCACATAACGTTGTAGCAACCCCAAATGCCTTGCTACTGCAGGAGATGGCAGCTTCATTATTTAAATATTTCCTCATTTAACAGGAAATTGACAGTTTATTCCTAATACAAGCTAATGCTTTTGTTTTCTAATATATTCTTTTTAAAGACTTTGCATTATCTTCTATTGCCTATTCCATAAAACTGGAAATTGTTTTAAAACGTACAAAATACTACATCATCATTCTGGAACAAATTTTCCCATTTGACGATAACATTTGCTTCTCTGGATTGGTTTTGTATATTCAGTTAGGTTCTTCGGTAACTTGTGCAACTCTTTGTTCCTTCTTGGGGAAGCTGTTTTTTTTTTTTTTTTTTTTTAATAAGCTTCAAATTTTCAAAACTATAGGACAGGGTTTAACATTTTTGGTTCTCACATCTTTAGCTGATCAATGAAACCCTCACACCCCCTTTCCTAAACCATGTGTCCACAGCTACATATGCCACTAAGGACTAAATTTTATAAATTGTGCCTAAAAAAAAAAGTTGGCATTAAAAAAAAAAAAACCCATGCCACTTAGCACTGGGACCCACAACTACATTTAGGTGCGACCATATACACCCAAGAAATCATTGTTAGGGCCCAATTATTGGTGCTAATCGTCTCATTCAATTATGTGCACAAATTGGGCACACAACCAAATTTTAGCAACTCATAGAATTTGGGGGTAACAACGCTGCTAGCATGGCACTAAAATTACAGTAGTACAAAGTTCTACTACTAAAGATTTCACACAAAGCTGTAATGCCAAGTACATATTACAGTGTACATATTATTGAATAAAATGACCATCTACAACATTTTGGGCCTCTTTCACCAAACCGCACAATTCTCAGCACAGCAAATGAGAGGAAGCCCATAGGAATTGAATGAGCTTCCTCTCATTTGCTGTACGGGAATCGCTAGTGCGGTTTAGTAAGCACTGCAACAATTCAGTAATGTCAGTCATTAGGTCACAGCCGTTGTCATGAAGACATGGATTGCACACTAAGGTTGTACAAATGAAGTAAAAAAACCAAAAACTTACGTTTCATTGCCATTAGTGAGCATTGCTGCTGTTCACCCTTGCACTTGGAACCATGGTTCAGTTTTTAACAGCACACACGCATATCGTCACATGCATTCAGTGCTTCTGTTCTGGGTAAAATTCTTTTGAAAACTGTCCTAATTGCCTTCAATCTGTCTAGAACATTTCTATAAATGCCTCAAAATTCAAGACACTTCTCTGCACCTTGTTTGACATCTACTTGCACCCCTTGGGGGTGTAGGCACCACTAGTTAAGAACCCTTCCTATAGGAGTCAAGGTCAAAAAGTACAAGTGACTTAAGTTTTCCTCCAACATACTGGAATAATAATGAACATAGGGTGATACATTTTCATGTCTAGTTTATCACAATTGGAAGGATATAGAACTCACAAAGTTACATACAGGCATGCTAAAGTTGTTCACTATAAAATTAACTACTGGTTTGCTGATCTTATTTTCTATGCATTAACATAGAAAAGAGGACATGTCAATTTATTTTTTGTTTTACATAAGTACATAAGCATTGCTATACTGGGAAAGACCAAAAGTCCAACAAGTCCAGCATCCTGTTTCCAACAGTGGCCAATCCAGGTCACAAATACTTGGCAAGATCCCAAAAAAGTACAAAACATTTTATGCTGCTTATCCCAGAAATAGTGGATTTTTTCCAAGTCCATATAATAATGGTCTATGGACTTTTCCTTTAGGAAGCCGTCCAAACCTTTTTAAAACTCCGCTAAGCTAACCATCTTTACCCTTTTCTTATGAAAAATCGCCAGGGGTGGACGAATGCCAAAATCTCACAAAGAAAACGGCAGTGAATAGGTAGTGAGAAGTTGGCCAGTGACTCAAGAGACCAGGACAAGAGTCTGGGTCTAAAATAATTTTATTATTAAAGACTCGACACAGACCTGTGTTTCGGCCACACACCTGCCTCAGTAGTCTTATTAGCTTGAGCACAGAGTTGACCTTAAAAAAGACCTTGTGAGTAGCAGCATAAATGCTGAAATCGTGTATCCCTGATTAAGCAGCATCCTAACCTGGAAGATCCCATGGGGCACTTCACACCTCATCTGCAGGCAAACCTTGAAGTTTTAGCACATCTATTAGCAGAGATACCTGTGGCTTTAAAAGATCAGGAATATTAACTTGCATAGCCCTCAGGCTACAAACTGAAGGTTCCAGGGTATCTTGTATAAGATTTTTAATCATCATTTATTAACACAATATTACGTTTTAACACAGAAGTTAGATCAGACAGCTGTGAAAAGCACTTTATCTAAAACTGTTGCGGTTCTGGGGAACAATGATCAATTCTGTTCACATAAGCAAACCAATATATACCTGCACAGGGGATTGTTTGAAATCCCCCTGCCCCTCCCCCCTAGTCCAATGTGCAGTTTCATAGCCTGGGCACTTTTACTGGTAAGAAGAGGGGCAGGGGAGTGGGGGAGGAAGATATGCATAGGTATTTCATTTTGAAATAACACGCATATACTTTATTACCAGTTCTAAAATGCAAAGCCTTTAGGCACAAGAGCACTTCTTTGAAACAAAAAGAGCCTGCAGGCCTGTGGGTACAAGTGAAAAATTATCCCCCTAATGGATGCTGCTGCACAATATTAGAAAAAAAAAAAAAAAAAACGGGAAGAAAATAAACTGCTTACTATATCAGCCATAAGGGGATCATCTGGGTTGGGTTCAGCCATTAGGAGCTGTATGGAGGTTAGTACGGTGGAAATGTTCAAGGATGGTCTCCATGCCCCCTTTGCAAAGCAGAAAGACAACTGTTATTTCTGTACGTAAGTCTACAGAGTAAGAAAAATCACAAAAGTGGAATGAACACCAATATCCCACAGGGAGTCCAAGAGAAGACGATGAGTGGGAGAAGAATTAGGCATGGCCCAGCACTGAATAATCTGGTCTAACTCAATTTGCGAGTGTCAGCTGCTTAAAAAAAAAACAAAAAGCGGTGAACATCAAGGGCTGAATATTGCCCCAGGTGTTGCTGGCAAATCTGTGACACCTTGAACCTTGAAGGAAAATCCCTTTTCCACTAGAACGTCCACTCCTGAAGGCAAGAATGTATGCTATTAAGCATAACAGAAAGAGGACCAGGAAAAAGAAATTGTGTATACCCCTAGAAAAACAAATGCCATCCCCAAGCAACGGATAATATTCGTATGTGATTTTTATTATTTATGATGATGACACTTGTATTGTGCTCCAATTATCTTAGTATTCAGCATGTTATACATTTTTTAAATAAGTTGATCCAGCGTAAGCTGGTAGTGACAGCTTGCACCCACATACCTTTGGTGGCAGTTTGAGAATGTCCAGGCAAATCCTTCCTGCAGAGTCAATGTTGGGATGATAAATAGGAGTCAAAAAGCGGATCTTTGGAGGTTCAAATGGATACCTGACAGAAATACATGCCAAAAGAAGCTTATCAGCTATGTACACATACGTAGAAAGGGAGCATACAGTTCCACCAATAATAGTTCAAGGGAGAAATTAGGTCTTACCTAATTCTTTCAATTAGTCCTTCCCACTATTCCAGAACCTTGGACAGTTGCATCCATCAACCAGCAGGCAGCAATAGAGAACTGAAAACTGAGCTGAGACATCTCTTGGCATCCAGTACAACCCTCAATATTTACATAGACACACAGTAAGGAGAAACTCAGAACAAGCACAACAACCTTACACTCCTTGCTAACTTTAACACTAACATGGACCCCCAATTAGTACAAAATTATAGACCTATTTCACTCCTTAAACCAGACTACAAGGTTTATGCAAAACTAATCGCAAATAGACTAAAGGACGTAATTAGTAAAGTTAAATCAAATAGGATTCATGCCGAACAAACTAATATCGGACAATACTAGACTATTCTTCCACCTCCAACAAGCCTCCAAGAATCAAGATTGCCCCATAATTGTAATGTCAATAGACGCAGAAAAGGCTTTTGACAGAGTGTAATGGCGATATTTTATTTCACAATCTAAAATGGTTTGGAGCGTCTACAGATTTTATAAATAAGGTAGAAGTTTTCTATACTTGCCCCATTGCTAAAATAATTGCAAACAATCACCTATCTGAGGTTATAACGCTTCAAAGAGGCACAAGGCAAGGTTGCCCTTTGTCCCCCGTATTTATTCAATTTGGCATTAGAACCACTTATAATTGCCATTAACTCCCATACAGAAATAACCGGAATTACTTGTCAAAATAAACAGTTTAAAATATCTGCATATGCAGATGATATACTCCTCTACATTTCGAATCCTGAGACTTCCCTCCCATCCCTCTTTTCCCTAATACAATCCTTTTCGATCTTTTCTGGATATTAAAATCAACCAATCCAAATCAGAAGTTTTGCCACTTAATATTCACACAGTACCTGATTTAATTCGACCATTCAATCTAGCATGGTCCTCTAACGGACTTAGATACCTCGGTATCGACCTGCACTGAACAATGCAAGATACTATTAAATATAATAGTGAAAAAATAAAAAGATCTTCTTCTTCAATGGCACCCATTGAATATCTCCTGGTGGGGCAGAATAGAAACCATTAAAATGATGATTTCTCCCAAAATAAACTTTATATTAAGCATGATCCCAATTTTTTTTCAGGCTTCATTCTATAAATAAGTAGAAAGATTACTGACCACTTTCCTTTGGAAATCTAAAACCCCCAGAATTTCTTTAAAAAAACTAAAAGCTCCAAAAGAAGAACTTAAGTTTTCTTCCCTGACTTCATTTTATATCATAAAGCATTTATTGCTCAGCAAGGCTGTCCCTGGTTCCCTATAGAAAAAGAATATATGCCCCTAAGGCTATGATTAGAGCAAACTTTATTTCACTCCCTTCCTTTGCAACATCTCATCTATATGACCGCTACCCCTTACAAGGTTGACAATCCTATAATTAACTTTACCAAAGTTTGTCTAAAATATCTAGATAAATCACTTGACTTACCCATCCCCTCTTCGTCACAAATAATTATCTGGAACAATCCCAAACTTCAAATAAACCAAAGCACAATCTACTGGAAATTATGGACTAATTGTAATATATGGACTATCAAAGACATGTCAAAAAGGCCAAAATAATTATCCTTTCAAGACCTCCAAAAGCAATTTCATCTTCCCAGCACTCAACATTATCGTTGGATACAGCTGTCGCAGTGTATCAAAAAAAATCTGGCCTACTGACATACGATCCCACTCAAAAACCTTCCTTCAATTCATCGAAATACTAATAAACAAAGGCCACATGGCTTCTACCATCTATAAGAAGCTTCTTACAACATACCTTAAAGCCAATTCTACACTAAGAGAGACTTGGGAAATAGACTCCAAACACAAACTCTCTAACTCTATACAACCTAAACTATGGCTATCTTTGACTAGGCCACTAGCTTCAGCGAATGTTATGCAATCAATGTATTTCTTATATCATAGAGCTGTATGGACCCCACGTAAAATGTATAATGCAAAATTATTAACAACTAACCTATGCTGGCATTGTCAAGGCAACGTTGACACATTAGTGCACTTGTTAGAATGTGTAAAAGTCAAACCTTTCTGGCAATCAATATGGAAAATTATATGTGAGATTTTCAAACTCAACATAAATCTCAAAATATCATTAATTATATTCATGTTCATCTAATATTTAACAGATCATAATAGTATACTATTTGACACATTAATCACAATAGGCCAGCAAATAATACTAGCAAACTGGAAAAATTCGACTCATCTGAATGAACACTTCTGGTGGCAATCCGTTTTGCTATACTATAAGTATGAACTGGCTTCCGCACATCTAACAGGAGCCATCAACAAGAAGAACCTAATATGGTCACCTCTCAAAGACTATATCAACATCTTGAGATGATGGACTTGCAATTATTTCTTTCCTTTGCACAATATGTTTATGTATTTGGAACTTTATAATTCTTGCTCTTATATTAAAATTTAATAAAATTTCTGGAAAAAACCCCCCCAAAAAACCACTAACCAGACAAACAAACGTGGGGACCTCATCTCTGGACAACTTGTAAAGAACAAGAAATATACACGAAGCACCATGCAAGGTGACAGCGATTACTTGACATTACTTTGCATAGACTTAACATTTCAGAAACCTCAGGCGGGCCTCTGGAATGGTGGGAAGGACTAATGGAAAGAAAGTTTATTTATTTATTTGGATTTTTGCTTACATCTTTTTCAGTAGTAGCTCAAGGTGAGTTACATTCAGGTACACCAGGCATTTCTCTGTCCCTGGAGGGCTCAAGTCACAATCTAATTTTGTACCTGAGGCAATGGAGAGTTAGGTGACTTGCCCAAGACTACAAGCAGCAGCAGTGGGATTTGACCCTGCCACATCTGGATGTCAAGACTGGTGCTCTAACCATTAGGCTACTCTTCCACTCCAAGTGGAGGACCAGTTGACCAACTGGACCAGGAGCAAATCAATCAGAAGCAGACACTGAAAAGTGTGTCCATCCACCTGCTGGAGATAGAAAATACTGAGGAGCAGCTGGACTGGATGCCAAGAGAGATGTGTCTCAGCTTAGTTTTCAGTTCTCCATCTCTACCTGGTAGTTGATGGGAAGCTACATAATGGAAGATGTCATTTGTGAACCAGGTTTAGCAATAGCAATCTGTTATAGAACACACAGCTGGAGACTGGTTAGCTAGAAACTTGTGCTTCATTCTGCAAAGTTTTCTCAAGCCAGGAGAAGTGTATATGATTGCAGCAGAGACTAGAAGTGGCATGTTGCCCAACATATATGTTTTCTTTCAAGGAAAGCAACAGATTTCTAATCTCATCTACATTGTGAAAACAAAAACATTGCAAAATAAAGCACGGTAAAGATACACAATAGGACAGGTAGAACACTAAAGGACTAGTGTAGATTTTTTTTTTTAGTTGCACAGTAACATTAAAACATATTGCAAAAGATCAAATGTTAGTACTCATGGGATAAGGAAAATACAGATCATCTAGTTCCATAGTTTCCACATCTTTTGACGGTTTGCTCATTAATATATCTTTCAAGTATTTAAGCATCTTTATCATATCACCCCTGTCGCCCCCCTCCTCTAGGGTACACATATTCAGGTCTTCTTCTCATGTGTCTTCTGGTACGGAATCCATACCATTTTAGTTGCCCTCCTCTGAATCACTTCAAGTCTTTTTATATCCTTAGTAAAGTACAGCCTCCAAAACTGAACACAGAACCCCAAGTGGAACCTCACCAACTATGTACAGAACCATTACCATTTAGCTAGTTATGCCTCTCTATGCAGCCTAGCATACTGGCTTTGGCCATTACCTTGCCACCTTGAGATCCTCAGACATAACTCCCCCCCCCCCCCCCCCCCAAGGTCCCTTTCTCCTGGTCGGTGCACACCAGCCTCTTCGAAATCCTTAGATATCACCCCTCCCCCCGGGTTCCTTTCTCCTGGTCTGTGCACACCAGCCTCTTCTTTGGATTTCTGCACCCACACATTACTCTGCATTAAAGCTTAACTAAAGAGCTTTAGCGCATGCTTCTAATTTTGCTTCTCATGTTTACTCCCTCCAGGGTGTCCACTTTTTTTTTTTGCAAATCTTTGAGTCAACCACAAAAAGGCAAACGTTTCCTCCTAACCTTTAGGCATATTGCTTCCAAAGACACAGAACAGAATTGGTTCCAGAACAGATTCCAGAGGTTCACTACTAATCTTTCTTTATTCTGATGGGGCAGATGATGAGAAGCAAACGCGGGCGCTAGAGGTCATTAGCGCTGGACTAGCTCCCGCATTTGCCCTAGGATCAGAGCCAGCAAGTGTGTGAAACGAGCTCGCAGGTTCTGATTGCTAACTGTGTGCAAAAGAGGGTCTCCTGCATTCCTCCCAGATGATCAGCAGGCAGCACAGCAAACAGGGTGCTGCTCCTGCGGCAAACACTACGTCACCTCACAGCTGGCATTAGGTTTTGCCAAGCAAGTGGGAAGAATAGGGGAGACCAGTAAACCTTAGCCCTGGTGGTCCAATGGACTCCAGAGATCCCTCACCCCCTTAGCATGTACCCCCCCCCTTGCTAAATACAAGGGCTGGAGGTCCAGTGGACATCAAGGCCCCCTCACTTCCCCAAACACAAAGTGCCCCCCCCCCCCAAACACCAAAAATACTCTGGTGGTCCAGTAAGATCCTCGACAACCCCCTGTCCCCAATGCTAGCCCTGGTGGTCAAGTGGTGTGGTTCCCCCCCCCCTCCCTGAACCTAATCCCCACCCCTCATACCTTAGAATGAAGGTGGGAGTGAAATTAGCCTGACCATAGAAGGTAAAGAATAGAACTTGTTTAAAGTTAAACAGTAAAAATTATAAAGCAAGTTGACAAGACTTTTCAGGTAAATTGGACAGAAGAGGAAGGCCAGAAGTGGAACTGCAAGACTCAAATTCTGTTCAGTGTTCACAAAAGAAAATCCTGGAGAAGGACCACAGTGCCTGTAGAAGTACATGTAGGAACTGAGTAGATACCACACCATTCATTAACAACTTGCAAAAGAGAAAGTGGACAAAGCCATGGGGCTAGAGGAGATGCATCCTAGAATACTGAGAGAGTTCAGAGAGTTTCTGGTGCATCTTGCAAAGGATGTGTTTAACAGACCCTCGGAGAAGAGCTGATGTACCTCTTCTTAAAAGTAGTAATGGAGAAGTGGGAAAACTACAGACCAGTATGCCTGGGATCCACTTTGAACCGTGAGGTATTAGCGGAATATAAGTTACTAGTAAAAAAGGCCTGTTTCTGACACAAATGAAACGGGCGCTAGCAAGGTTTTCCTCGGATGTGTGTATATTTCCTCGGATGTGTGTATATTTGAGAGAGTGTATGTGAGAGTGACTGTGTGTGAGAGAGAGAGTGAATGTGTGAGTGTGTGCGAGAGAGAGTGAGTCTGGGTGCAAGTGTGTCTGTGAGAGAGTGTGTGTGCAAGTGCGTATGTGAGAGACAGTGTGAGAGAGAGAGAGTGTGTGTTTCACACAGATACAGTGTGTGCGAGAGAGAGAGAGAGTGTGTGTGTGTGTGTGTGTATGAGACCAAGAGAGTGTGTGAGTGACTGTGTGACAGAGAGTGAATGTGATACAGTGTGAGACAGAGTGTGTGATAATGACAGGGAGAAAGACATTGACTGTGAGAGAGAGAGTGTGTGTGTGACAGAGATACCCCCCCCCCCTCTGGTGTCAGGCCCCCCTTCCCTCCCTCTCTCTGGTGTCTGAGCGTTACTGTGCAGGACGCTGAGCTCTGGCTGTGCTTCAAGGAGCTGAGCAATCCTATTTAATAGAATGCACCTCCAACATTCTGAAGCTGAGAAACCTCGTGTGGCTGGTCACTTCTGCTTGTGACGAACCCGGAAGTACGTGATGTCAATTCAGGAGATGGATACAGAGAGCAGGAATGCCTCAGCCATGCAGTCAGCTTCAGAATATTGGAGGTGCGTTTTATTATATAGGATTCTGTTAATGTTTTTAGGCCTGGGGAGAAGAGAAATAATGTGTATGTTTCAGGGCTAGTATGCACTAGAAAAGGGAAGACCTGCCAGCAGTTTTTGAGCACAGAGATAGAGGACTCAATTTCAGCCAATATCTAGTCATGCTCACTTGCATATAAGTGCTGTACAGCAACATGGGAACATCTCACCATAGTTAATTTTGAAATACATACTAATATGCTGTTTGAAACAATTTACATGATATAAATTTCAGCCTATGAAAGCTACTTTGCTGCTGGTTAAATCTGAAGCTTTAGCCAACTGGACAAGCAGATTATTTCAACCTACTTTAATTATGTGCACAGGGTGCCTTAAAAGGTTTGGCAGTGAAACCTCTTACCTTTCAGGAAGGATCACTTCCAGGCTGAAAATTCCTTTTTCATATGGGGTATCAGCACTACCCAATATTTCTAAAGAGAAAATAAAATTAAACACAAAAATACCATTCAGAGTGTACATTAATTTGAACTGGCTTATCAGTTTTATGAAGGTGCTGATCAGCTTCTTGGACGCACTGCACACTTGTTCATATTTCTGAAGGCAATTTTCAAAAGAAATTGTGTGTATAAAATACATGAAAGGTTTTATGCACAGAAATAGGGCTTTGAAAAACTGCCTAACACAAATGTTTGTAGAGGCAATAGGCACACGTGTACATGGGCATATTGGAAAGGCATCCCCTGTAAGCAAGTTTGAAGTAGAGTAAAGATGTAAAGATATTTCTGAAGACATCAAAAAAAATTTTTTCACAGAAAGGAAAGGGAATGGGATTTGATATACTGCCTTTCCATGCTTAAAGTCAGCCCAACTGTCACAAGTACAGCACAACACAGCCCCACACGGTGAGTCAGGATACCCCACCTGCACCAAGAACTACAAAGCCCCCAAACGGTTCCAAGTCAAATTTTAGTTGGATTTATTACTGCCAGCTGCTCCCCCCAAGCTCAGTCTGTGCAAGTCTTACCCCAGATGAGGTCTCATTCTCTCCAGTAAATCTCTTTCACTTTCTCCAGTAAACCTCTTTTCTTTATTTTATTTTTTTTAATTAAAGATTGTGCTGGAGAAGGAGAGCTCCACAGGAAACAGGGGAAAGGTGACGGGAGGGAAGAAATAAATCCACAGGGCAGCAGATACAGGGATCCGAATACCTCCAAATATGACTCTGTAGACTCAAGCCATCCACAACTGGACAAGCAAAGCACTCAGAACCAGAGGTTAAAAATGTGTCCATCCACCTGCTGGAGATAGAAAATACCAAGGAGCTGGACTGGATGCCAAGAGAGAGAGAAAACTGTGCATGCTTGCTGTGTTGGTATCAGCAGCAGTATTTTGATCTATCAGCCATGCTTTAGGTGCAGCAGTTAGGCTCTGGATTTCTACAGTTGGTGGGACTTGGAGCTCCCTGCCAGCTAAGGTCATTTTAATTGGGGGGGGGGGGCAGGCTAGAAGAGGAAAGGGGTGACAGAGGAGCATGGTCTATGTTTATTTTAAAAAAAAACCCTGCTTTTTTGCTACTCTTGGTTAATACCTAAATCACAGCGATGTACAATTAAAAATAAACGACTAAAAATGGAAACGAAACTCCAACAAACAAAAAAGGAAAGACTCAGCCACTCTTAAGAGACAAAAAACACTCACACCATTGAAGAAATAGATACCATCAATAGTAGCATGGGTGCTGTTGTCTCCCATCAGGCAGCACAATAAAATCACCAAATGCCAAGTTTAACAAGTAGGTCTTCAGTTTAGCTCTAAATGGTCTATAAGAGACAGCAGGTCAAGGTAAGTTGTTCCAAGGGTGGGAGCCAAAAAGAAAAATGCACAGTCTCTTGTTGATTCTCACTGGGCACTGATAGTCACAGTAGTAGCAATGTTTTAGATATGTTGTTGGCTGAGGAGACTAGGAGCATAAGCAGGCTGCCCAAGGAATCAGAAAACAGGGGGAGGGGGAAGGCAGGTTTAGGGGTAAAATAAGCAGATTTCTCTTGGTTATAAGAATGAGATGGCAAAGAGATATACAGGCAGCAACATCAGTCAAAGAGGCTGAGATTTGGGACTGGATTCCTGGTGAAATATTCTTGACACAGAGATGTTGACCTGAAATTCATCAGGTTCAACTTAAAGGTGTAAGACAGAGCCCAATTCTTGCCACAGAGAAGGGACAGATACATACGTGCTCGTAAATCATCCATCCGGTTGTCATGTTGCCAGCATGTGATTCCTGGGGGTGGTTCTGTGGACAATAGGTGCAGTTCCCGCTTCAGTCTTGAGATTTTTTGCATTTTCCTGAAATCAAAGAAGTTTCATTTAATAGACTACTGTTTGCCTTTTGAGAACCAACCACCTTTTCTAACCCACTGGTATCTTCTTCAAGTTAATGTCATATATACAAACAGATATCCTGAACCATTGGTTAGTTTTAATACACACAACCCACTCGCACCAGTTAGTTCAACTGAAGCATGAAACAAAGTTAGGTCGAAACTTAGATTGTAAACTCTCTGAGGACAGGGTGTATCTGAATGTATCACACCTTGAGCTACTACTGAAAAAGTGTGAGCTAAATCCAAATAAATAAATAAAACCAAAAATCGATTCATTTGGAAAATCTTGTAATTGGTTTCCCACCTATAGGCCAGGAACAGCAGAGACATCAGTCCCATGGAGAAGGCAGGAGGGCTCAAAAGCCAGAAGAAACAGACAACTACAGGCAAAGTTCTGGCACAATGTTCTGCACCCTGAACAGTATTTTATGCTCACAAATGTGGGCCATAAATAGCTGTTCTCTTATAAAACTACAAAGCTCTCAGTGAGTTTAAGCCATGACTGCACAGTGGCTGAATTTGGCCCCTATAAGTGCACTACTTACCATAAGCTTCTTTATTTGCAATGGCATTTGTTCACCAACATGTATGTTCTATCACCTTAAAACTCAACATAAATCATGAATAGGGGCCAAATTGAAAATAATGTAGGAACTAAGGTACCACATGATTGAAACTCACTAAAGCAGCTCTCTTCCTCTCCCCAGGGTAGCTAACTAACTTCAGACTGTCAGAACATTCCGCATCTTGGTCCAAAGTTCTCTTCTGTCTCAGATAGACTACTGTAATGCAGTCTATGCGGGATACAGGGAATACATCTTCAAAAAGCAACAAACAAAACAAACTACCTCTGCGTGTCTGATCTCAGCACATCCAGATACAACCGCACATCCAGATACAACCATGCCATACCACTGCTGCAATCCCTGTAATGGCTACCCATAAGAGAGAGTGTTTTTCAAAATATGTGCTTTCGTATACCAGGTCGTCTATGGCATTGCACCAAAATATATGTAGCCACTATTTGAGCTACTGCTACGAAATTGCAAGGAGAAGCTGAGAGACCACCTAATTGTCCACTTCCACAGCTGTAAAAGGGTAGTCTATAAATCACTCCATACCGCTGGCTTTCCATATAACGTGGCCAAATGGTGGAATGCATTGCTCAAAGACATATGATACGACATCACCTACTAAGTTTTCCTAAAAAACTGAAAACATTTTTTATACAAGAAATTACTGTTGATAAGATACAACAAATCTGAGCTGCAAGCATCCCTGACAATCAAAACCTGACAATTCCACCCTCTCCCACCCTGGATCTATTCACTTACCTATGGGCTTTGTGCCTACTACCAAGGAGCAGTCTACCCTCCACTAGATCTCCTCCCCTAATCTTATATCCACAATTCTATTTGCTCACTGTCTTATCATGCATCCTTGACCTGTATTTGTATATCTGCTTTATTTTATATAAGCCACATAGAACAGAGTTTTCGACTCAGATGATTGTGGGGTACAAATCCAACAAAAAATAAATAATAAGAACATGTTGATCCAGTCTTGGTTAACTTCACTACCTCCATAAACTTCTAGTTCTGGTGTTCGTATTGATTTCACTACAAAAACAACAAACTGGAGAAGCCACAGTCACTTTACCCTCTACTAATCTACATTGATCTTTTAACAGATGTGGAGGCGTATTCTCAAAGCAATTAGACATACAAAGTTATATATTTATTCAATTAGGATTTACCGCCTTTTTGAAGGAATTCATTCAAGACGGTGTACAGCAAGAATAAGTCAAACATAAGCAAGACAATTACAGCAGTAAAAATATTCAAATAAAGTATGGCACAGTATGCTATATTACAATGGGGCTCATTTTCAAAGCACTTCAACTTTCAAAGTACCTTAGTAACCTATGGAACTTTGTAAGTCTACGTGCTTTGAAAATACACCTCCACATCAACACAATAAAACATTTTAATAGACAGCATAGAATTGTAATATTAATATTCTTTAATTAGGTACGTCAGCAAAGTGTAATACTTTCTAAAAAATAAAAAAACAAAATCAATATGATTCTTAATTATATTCCCCAAAGTCCTCCCATTCCTATTTTTTAATCTGGGGTGAGCAACTTGCAGGCTTACAAGACCATAGGAAGTACATTCAGGAAACATTAACCAGAGTTTTTCAAATTAAGTACTGTATTTTGCACATATTGTCACTCTAGCAGTTTAAAAATGATAGAACTGTTGTTACAGGTGGTCTATAGAGCTCTGTGCTTCCAGATCCAGTCTTATGTAATGTTGCATCCTGCCAGGCTAGTACTGACAATCATGCAGCCCTGTGTATAAAGATTGTCCACATCTTCTTTAGATTGTAAGCTCTTCCGAGCAGGGACCGTCCTTAATTGTTAATTTGTACAGCGCTGCGTAACCCTAGTAGCGCTCTAGAAATGTTAAGAAATGTTAAGTAGTAATCTTCTCAAACATCTTACATCTTTACTGGTTATTGATTTAGTTTGAAGCAATCTATTGCTAAAGCTACTGCAGTGGACAGTTCAAGAAAACTCTGCATCTACTATTCCAGTAACCAATGGAACAAGTCTAAGTGTTTTGAAAATGAGCCCCATAGTAACAAGTGGCAGCAGATAAAGACCTGAACAGTCCATTCAGTCTGCCCAACTGTCATACTCATTATCAATTCAAGATTAAATCAACAATGAATGTGATGTACAATACTTGATCATATTCTTTCTGGGACTTAGACCATAGAAGTCCACTGGGCCACGTCCTTTCATTCCAAAAAGACTGGAGGCAATTTACAATTTGTAAAAATAGGCCCTATTGAAAGGAATGGGACTCAGTTAAACAAGGTGTTTTAATTCACCTTAATACAGACTAATAAATGAGCCTATTAAAGCAATGGTTCTCAACCCAGTCCTTAGGGCAGACCCAGCCAATCAGGTTTTCCACAGACAGCGCAGGCCCTACAATTAGGCTGGCATAAGGAGCTGTCCAAGGCTGGATCTTTGGGCAGGTGGGTGAGGGCAGCAAGAAACAGGAAGATGTAGTCAGAGCAAAACAACAGATCCTGACAACCATAGGAGCCAATTTTTCAAATTTATTGGGGGGTGCTAAGCCCAATGGAAATAATCACTCCCTGGACACATACAAGGAAATTTTCCAATGTTGGGGGGGGGGGGGGGGTGCTCAAGCACCCACAGAGTCGGCTCCAATGCTGACAACCACACAAAAGAAACAAGGAGGTTGGGCAGTTTTCGAGTAGCCCATTTACCCAGATTTCTCCTATAAATGGTTAGGGCTGGCTCCTATGAAAATGGCTACTCACGAGAGAGTTCTGCATTTTAATACCATACCTCCAACCCCCACTGGCCAAGAGTGCCCCGAGAACTGGGCTGAGAACCACCGAGGTCAATTATAAAATCTTCTAGATTATTATTATTATCATCATCATTTGTATAGCGCTACCAGAGCGGACGCATACAGCCCTGAACACCTGACATAGAGAGACAGTCCCTGCTCGATAGAGCTTACAATCTAAAAATAACACAGACAAGACAATTAAAGGGGGGGGGGGAAGTACTGGGTGAGAAGGAACATGGGGAGGTAATTGAATAATAGCTAGGAGCCAAAAGCAGTGGTGAAAAAGGTGGGGTTTCAGCACAGATTTGAAAACAGGTAGAGATAGAGCTAGACGTACAGATACAGTAAAAATACGTATTGCAACACTGAAGAGTCAAGAATAAAATCTATGAAACCTACCTGAAGTCGATCGAACTACTTCACCCCACACTCCGACGTTTCTGTGAAATACTCTCGCGAGGAATTTGAAACTGCGCGCGCTACCGTACTGAAGTCTCGCTTCCTCCCCAATTCCCGAGTTGCTCTCGCGAGACCAGCCCGGAAAGTTTAGCTTTCACCAACTACTTGGCTCCATTCACGCAGCGGGTCGCTTGAAAATAAAGTAGGCTGCGCGCGAGCAGCAATGCGCAGCTGGTGCAGGGGGAGGCAAGGCGCGAACGAGAAAGAACTGGCATTTTCGCCAGTCGCGGCACCTGTGTGTGCCAGTGCCTAGGCTAAGACATAAGTGCAGTCCCGCCCCGTCTTTCCCCTCCGTCCCTGACAGCTGCGCGCTTTGTGATGTATAACAAAACAAAAACAAACAAACAAGGGGGAAAAAAAAAACTACGACTCCCGTGATGACACAGGGTTTGAGCGACCGCTTGGGTCCTGAAGCCGGCAGTGGTGAGTAAAGATGGCCGCCGGGAAGTCGCGGTATCCGGGTTAGATGCGAAGCTTGGTGGTTGCGCTGTCCTCCTGCGCTCTGTCGCCGACCCCCGGCCGCTTCTCCTCTTCCGTCACTCCCCCTGCTCGCAGCCTCAGCCGTCAACCAAGGGGAGGGCGGCTATCATGATGGAGCAGGACCTGGGCGCTAAGCGGGCCGAGTCGGCCAGGTTGCGTCGGACTGAGCAGCTGCGGCGCTGGAAGGGCTCCGAGACCGAGCTGGTGGTGGTGCCATCGCCGTCACTCCGACAGAAGCGCGTCCGGGTCCGCTTTGAAGACGGCGCTGTGTTTCTGGCGGCCTGTTCCAGCGGGGATACCGAGGATGTGAAGAAGCTGCTGTTGCAAGGAGCCGACATTAACACCGTGAACGCGGATGGGCTCACCTCTCTCCATCAGGTACAGGGTGATCCCTGCAAAATGCTTTATCCTGTGTCAATAAGGGCGATATTCATACATCACAATCTAAACACTTTCCCAACTCCCCTCGACTTTTTGTTTTGCATGCATGTATATTATAATTCAGGATCTGGAATCTCTCGCAGAATGCATTATTAAGTGCACTCGCAAATCCCAGAAACTGCGATTGTACATCAAACTCTGATCTAAAAGTGAGGTTCATTTCTATTACTAACACTGTAATCTCCAAGGTCCTAGAATAAAAAAACAACAAAAAAATCAAACAAACATTATCAAGATAACCGGCTTTTACACCGTCCCGATGCGTGATCATAGAGTACACCCTAATCAGAATTCTTATTATTTATTTTATTAGGATTTATTTACCACATTTTTGAAGGAATTCACTGAAGGTGGTGTACAGTAAGAATAGATCAAACATGAGCAGGAGACAATTAGAGCAGTAAAAATATTCGAACAACAATACAAAGTATGGCATGGTATACTACTTGCAATGTACTAGAACATTATAATTGGTAGTGAAGGGTAAGGGAAAGTTGTAACATATAAATGAGTAAGAAAGTAGGAAGAATTAGAAAGTAAGGTAATTGATTTGAAGAAAGTTGCACGTGAGATCAGAGAGATGGTTAAATATGATCTCAGCTACAGTTGGAGTGGATTAACAGCAATATTAACATTTGGTCAAGTATTATATTTGACAGAGCAATACCAGTCTCATTACCTTCTAACTCTTCTTACTCTCTTACCTATCTATATGTTACATCTTTACCTTTCACTATCAATTAAAATGCTCTATTACATGTAATAGAGCATTTTGAGATGGGAAACTTATTTGCCATTGACACCTTCAAATTGACCTACAGGTAAACCCCCGGATTCTATATGTGGCAACTAAAGTTCTGCGTGCAAATCAGTGTGCATTGCTGACTTGTGCCCAACTGATTTATTAGTGTGCCAATAACTGGTAACAACCAATTATCAGCATCAATTGGCCTTAATTTGGAGTTACGTGCACATTGTATTCTGATTCACAGGATTATTTATGGTGAAGTTCCTGGATACATGTTAGATCTACGGTAATTGACCTACCACCCAGAAACAGTTCCAGTCTTTCCCGTTCTTACTTAAACTTACATTATCCAGTCTGCAACGGTCTTAAATACAAGTCTACCAACGCATCCAGTTTCTCCTTCATAGGAACCCAGCTCTGGAATGCACTACCTAAATTCTTAAAATCAACTCAGAACCATCTAAATTTCAGGAAATTATTGAAGACCACCTTGTTCAAGAAGGCCTACTTTCCTGACTCAACCTAATTTACCTCTTCTTTTATTACAGCAAAATCCATGGGCTCTACGTTTCTTACTCACTTTGTCTATATGATACGTAAACGTTTTCTATTTTACTATTACATTGTTTAATTGTATTTTAATGCACTGTAGTTTTCCCTACAGTCCTGTGTAAGCCACATTGAGCCTACTACTAGTGGGAAAATATGGGGTATGAATGTGTTAAATAAATAATACTGTGCAGAGAACACCGATAGCACATAATTTCAAGAGGGTGTTTTGAGGGGCGTTCCTAGAATTTACATGCATTTTTACAGAATAGGTTTGATCGGTTCCTTTTTATACCTGCTTTCAGCAGGCATAATTGCTAGCACTTAGGCATCATTTATGTGCTTAGAGCTATTTTATAAAGGATGCAGATCCTTTATAGATGTACTTAAATTTCTCAGCACTGATTTTGTTTTTTGGCACTATTTTTAGAATCTAGGCCACAATGTAATGTAGGTTGTAATTGGATATGTTATCTTGATTATTTGTTAGTTTTCATTATTATTTCTTTTTTTTCACCTTTGTGGTCTGTTTTGTTTTTCTTATTGAGTTTTTTGTGTACCTATTGTTGTTACTTAAAAAATTTAAAAAAAAATTTTAATCGATACAATAACGGCCAAAATGAATCTGTAACTGTATATTTGTTAATTACATTCCAAAGGCAAATTATATCATTTTTGATATTATGTACTCTATAGATTAAAAAAAAAATGCTTAACAAAAATATACTAATTAATTATCACATTTCTGACTTGGTAAAATTGCATTCAGATCTCTGCCATTGTATTACCACAAGTGGACAATGAAGTGTTTATGGACATTGCTTGTAAAATATGATTGCAGTACTCCATTTTAACTATTGTGTGTAAACATTAGTTTTATTAATATCTAAAATAACTTATATTAGCTGCAGACATGATTTATAGTCAATAGTAAAATGTATTGTCTTATTCAGATATTTATCATGTATATTAAGAAAAATATGGAATTTTTCCATTATTTTATTGTTGGTTATAACACAGCGAAGGCATTAAACCGAGTGTAAAAAGTTTAGGTCCCTTTTCCTAAAGCTTAGTGTACACTAATTGCAAAGAAGCCCATTTTATGCTAGTAGTATAACAGCATAAAATGGCATTAAATGCTAACCTTTTACTAAAGCTTAGCATTTAGCATGCACTGAGCTTTAGTAAAAGGGCCCCTTTATCTCTTAGGGCCCTGTTTAGTAAGCCGCCTTATATTCTCATTAACGTTTTTAGTTCGCGTTAACCATATACGTACCTACAATATCCCTATAGGCACCTACGCAGTTTTTTTATGTATTTATTTTTTGATTTTGCTCACACCTTTTTCAGTAGAAACTCAAGGTGAGTTACATTCAGGTTCACTGGCTATTTCTCTGTCCCAGGAGGGCTCACAATCTAAGTTTGTACCTGAGGCAATGGAGGGTTAAGTGACTTGCCCAAGGTCACAAGGAGCAGCAGTGAGATTTGAACCGGCCACTTTTGGAGTGCAAGACCGGTGCTCTAACCACAAGGCCACTCGTCCACTAATGTGCACGATAATTGTTGGCGCCTTAAAAATGCAAACGCGCCTTAGTAAGCAGGGCCTTTAAAGTATCCATAGCAAATTTTTTTGCAATTAACTGATTCATAAACATATTTTATTATCTTTGATAATGGGGTTATTTATTATGATTTCCATATGCACTTGGATTAAGATTGGTTAATTGTTCTTTTTGTGTGTAAAACTATAGTTGGTGCTTGTTAACCTCTTTTTGGAAATATTTTGCATTTGTGGGATAAATTTGTGGAAATAAAGATCAACAAAGAAGTAGATGATAACTTTTTATTGGAGGAATTGACTGCATGTGGCGAGCTATTTCATCAAGTCAATACTAAATGAGCTAAGCATGTGCCAATTATGAATGAAATTTTCAAATCTGCTTTGGAGTTGAGAGAGTTGTATTTCTGGAAAGAAAGAGGAACCTTGTTTTTACAAGACTACCCTGTTTTCAACAAATACTGAAGGCTGCAGTGAAGTTTGTTGAAACTGTCCTGTTGCATCTTGAAAACATTTGCTGTAGTAATTCTGGCACTGCAGCTAGCTATATTGGGTGCTTTAACATGACAGCTCCTTGGTCTTCACTCCCAGTCATCTAGGGTCGCCAACAGGTCAGGTGATCAGGATACCCCTGATGAATATCCATGAGACAGATTTGTATGCCTACTGCCTCCGTTGTGGAATGTATAATGAACTTTATTATATTTGAAACGTGCAGTGGTTGGAATGGTTCTACAGTATTGGTCAGTGCAGGCACAAGGTTTCTGAGCACACATCACCTTTAAACATGTTTTTTTTATTTTGGGCTTATGTATAGAAATGTAATGACATATTTGTTTGATATTAACCAGCAATTGGATATTAGATTTATGTACCCATATTGATGTGTGAGGTGAAGAATATCATCAGTTATAAATATTTTCTCCCACTGAAGTATTTGCAAATGGATATTTATTAGTGCTATCCTGAAAACTTGACACTTTGGTGGCCCTCAAGGGCTAGGAGTGAAGAACAATCATACAGTTGGTAATTTAGTATTGTAGTAGCATTGGCTTTTTATTGTTGTTTGTCTTTGATCAGAAAGCTTATTTAATAAGTATTTGGGTCCTAGTGTTTGAAACCACATTCTTTTTTGTTTGTTTTTGTGATCTGGTTGCTGATGGTAGCTGCCCTTGTAAGGTCAGGAGAAATTGGTGGATTCAGCACAGTTACGTTTGAGGATATGGTATCAGCCAGGGGAAGTCTTGTCTCACCAATTTGCTTTATTCCTTTAAGATGTGGATAAAGGTGAGCCAGTTTTTTTTTTTGTTACATTTGTACCCCGCGCTTTCCCACTCATGGCAGGCTCAATGCGGCTTACATGGGGCAATGGAGGATTAAGTGACTTGCCCAGAGTCACAAGGAGCTGTCTGTGCCTGAAGTGGGAATTGAACTCAGTTCCCCAGGACCAAAGTCCAGCACCCTAACCACTAGGCCACTCCCAGTTGATATAGTGCAGTGATGACGAACCTTTCAGAGACCGAGTGCACAAACAGCAACCCAAAATCTAATTATTTATCGCAAAGTGCCATTCCCCCTCCCCCCAAGTTCCAGGGTCCCCCTCCCTCTCAGTTCAACAGGATCCCCCCTCCCTCTGAGTTCCACAGGGTCCCTCTCCCTCTCAGTTCCAGGGTTGTTGTGGGAGGAACCAGAATGTTGCTCATTCAATGACTGTCTATCAGCATTTACCTACTACTGTGGTAGCCAATCTTTGTGCCCCACAAACGGAACGGTGTTTTATTTAATCCTGCAGTGCTGTCATAGTGAAAACACACCAGCAACCCTACATGGAGGCTGGTCTGACATGGAAAACCAATGGCGTCAAAGACAAAAGCTTTTCCAGAGCAGCCCGCCCTCCGTCCGAGTACCAGGGCCCCCTCCGAAATTTAAAAGTCATACCTGGTTGGGGTTAAGGCGGCGTTGGCGGCAGCAGCAGCAGCAGTGAAAAGCGTGCTGACTCGGCGCGCCTTCAGCCTTCCCTTCTGTCTCTCAAGCTCTGTGGTCCTGCCCTTGCGGAAACAGGAAATGAGGGCGGGACCTGGTGCTCGGGGGGGGGAGGGGGCCTGGAACTGACTGAGGTGACGGCACGCGTGCCAACAGAGAAGGCTCTACGTGCCCTCTCTGGCACGCGTGCCATAGGTTTGCCATCACTGATATAGTGTATCGAGATTTTCAGAAAGCTTTTCACAAAGTTCCTCACGAGAGACTCCTGAGAAAATTAGAGTTGTGGGATAGGAGGCAATGTTCTGTTGTGGAGTAGGAATTGGTTATTGGACAGAAAGCAAGGGATAGGGTTAAATGGCCATTTCTCTCAATGGAGGAGGGTGAATAAAGGAGTGCCACAGGGATCTGTACTGGGACTGGTGCTATTTAACATATTATAAATGATCTGGAAATCGGAATGACAAGTGAGGTGATTAAATTTGCAAATGACACAAAACTATTCAAGGTTGTTAAAACACTTGTGGACAGTGAAATATTGCAGGAAGACCTTAAGAAACTGGAAGACTGGGCATCCAAATGGCAGATGAAATTTAATGTGGACAAATGCAAAATGATGCACATTGGGAAGAATAATCTGAATCATTGTTACCTGATGCTAGGGTCCACCTTGGGGGGTCAGCACCCAAGAAAAAGATCTAGGTAGTGGTGTAAACAATACACTGAAATCTTCCGCCCAGTGTGTGGCGGCAGCCAAAAAAAGCAAACGATGCTAGTAATTATTAGAAAAGGGATGGTAAATAAGACTAAGAATACTATACTGCCTCCACCTTGCCTTGAGTATTGTGTTCAGTTCTGGTCGCCTCAAAAAAGATATAGCGGAATTAGAAAAAGTTAAAAGAAGAGCGACCAAAATGATAAAGGGGTTGGAACTCCTCTCATATGAGGAAAGGCTAAAGAAGTTGGGGCTCTTCAGCCTGGAAAAGAGACGGCTGAGGGGAGATATGCTTGAGGTCTACAGAATCCTGAGTAGTATAGAAATGAATTGATTTTTTTTTTTGTTTTTTTTACTGTTTCGAAAAGTACAAATTGAGGGGACACTCAGTGAAGTTACATGGAAACACTTTTAAAACTGGAGAAAATATTTTTTCACACAACTAATAGTTAAGCTCTGGAACTCTTTGCCAGAGGATGTGGTAACACCAGTTAGCGTATCTGGGTTTAAAAAAGATTTTGACAAGTTCCTGGAGGAAAAGTCCTTAGTCTGTTATTGAGACAGATGTGGGGAAGCCACTGCTTGCCCTGGGATTGGTAGCATGGAATGTTGCTACTGTTTGGGTTTCTGCCAGGTTCTTGTGACCTGGACTGGCGGCCACTGTTGGAAACAGGATACTGGGCTAGATGGACCATTGGTCTGACTCAGTATGGCTATTATTATGTTCTTATGATATGTTATTGTGCCTAACAGTGTATACTAAAATAAAGACTGTCTTGTCTTTTATAATGTAACCATGTCTTGTAACCTATTACTTTCGGAGGCTGTGCATTTTGGAAACAGCTTGTTAAAAAAAAAAAAAAAAAAAGGTTGGCCCTCCAATCATGGAACTATGATCTTAATAGTACTGTGCTGTCCAAGGCAGATTTGGTTCCCTCTACTTCTGGAGTTGTCCTCCAAAGATCCACGAAGATTGGACTGTTTTCTGACCCTCATAATGTAGAACGAGGAGTCCTTTCTGCATCCCAACCTCCGGACCCTGGCCTTCATGGCCTGTATGTTGAGAGTGTAGAATTCATGTGCCTGAGAATGTCTCCAGAATTTTTTTTTCCAGGAAAGATTCCACTAAGAGGTATTATTCTTATAAATGGAGATGGTTTGTAATCCAGGGCGAGGCATTAAGATTTGCTTACTTGTCCTATTCGGAAGCTGCTCAAGTACCTCCTAAACCTCTTGAGTCTAGTTTAAAAACCAACTCTGCAAGGGTTCATCTCTCAGTAATTAGTGCATATCGTACTTGTGTGGAGGACAAGCCCATCTCTGTAGAGTCTCTAGTTCTCTTTGAGCCTCACCGCCCACCCCCCCTGCTGTCAAACCTCCCAAAGTGTCGTGAGATCTCAACGTTCTCACCCAGCTGATGAAAGCTCTGCTTGAGCCACTAGACTCCTGACAGCTGAAGTACCTCTTGTTTTTGTTGGCGTTCACTTTAGCTTGCAGAGTGGGTGAGCTTCAGGCCCTAGTAACTGATCCGCCGTATACTAAATTTCATCATCACAGGGTAGTCCTCCTCAAACATCCTAAGTTCCTTCCATAGGAATTCTATCCTAATCAGTCAATTGTTCTACCATCATTCTTCCCAAAACCACATGCCCGTCCTGGCAAAAGTGCACTGCATACCTTAGACTGCAAGAGAGCTTTAGCCTTCTAGCTGGAGTGGATTAAAGCCCATAGGCACAGGCCATCCAGCTTTTTGGTGGTTTTCATCCCAATCGGATGGGGACAGCCACTGGTAAGCACACTTTATCCAATTGGCTAGCGGATTGCATCTCCTTCACTTATACCCAGGATGGTGTGACTCTGGAGGGTCATGTCCCGGTTCATAATATCGAAGCCATGGCTGCGACAATAGCCCATGAGTTCAGCCTCCAATGTGGGGATTTGCAAGGCTGCAACTTGGTCTTCAGTTCACACATTCACATCTTATTACTGCCTGAAGCAAGATATCCGTTGCAACAGTCGGTTTGATCAGACAGTCCTATAGAATTTGTTTCGTATCTAGAATCCAACTCCATCCTCCTAGGGCCTATCCTATTCAGTCCAGGCTGCACCTCCATACCAGTTTCCACTTACTCTGAACCAATTAACCTCAAAACAGTCTTGCTGTTGTGGGACTCTATTCTCCCACTGTTGTTGTTTTCAGTGAGCCTAGTAGCGAGGGATTCCTAGATATAAGAATACCACTGTCCCGCTTGTCCTTGGAGAAAGTGAAGTTACTTACCTGTAGCAGGTGTTCTGTGAGGATAGCAGGACAGGTATCCTTACAATCCTCCTACCTCTTGTCCAGCTATTATATGTAACTGAAGGTCCTGCGCTCACACGGGTGGGAAGGCACTCATGCATGCGCGGTAAGGCCACTGCCAAAAACCTCTGAAAGTTGCAGAGTGCTGGGTAGCATTGCACATTGGTCTTCGTCGGATGACATCACCCAGATGCAAGGATACCTGTCCTGCTGTCCTCAGAGAACACCTGCTTACAGGTAAGTAACTTTGCTTTCTCCACATGAGCAAGATTGTTGTTTTTCTGTCGTCATCAGTGGTCATGTTTATTTCAATCTGATCTTGAGTAATATATATTTGATATCCTAATGTGGATTGTTTACCCATTTGTTTTGTGTGCTTTGTTTTGCTTTTCCTAATAGGACGAGCTTTCCTTTAAAGGGCACCATGGAAAATTAAACAGATGTATAGCTCTTTCAGTGAGCCACTCTGCGGTGGCATAATAGCAAGGTCATATCTACCAGTGCTGGCACTTGCTAGTGATGACAGTTGCAAAGTTATTTTGGGACTCTGTTGGCTTTGTTCTCTGCCACTTCCTGCCTTGGATCATAGATTTAATCCTGACACCTATCAGCTGTCAGTTGGTTTTCCTTTATTGGGAGAAAGCTGGTCCATTTACAGGGCATCTGAGTATGCCACTAATACCTCCCCCCCAAAAAAAAAATCTTTGTGAGTTACACAGCTACAAAATTCTGTAATCTACAAGCCCAGTAAGGATCAAGGCATAGACATACTCCCAGCATTGCTATCTCAGGAGCACTGATTCTGTCTTTGGCTCAAGTCTTTTTCTGTCTTTTCTAGGGAATTTTCTGTAAACCTAGAGCATTCTATTTGCAATATTGCTGCTTTTCTTGAAACAATGGCCACCAAACCCCAGTATGCCTTTAGTAAGTGGAAATGATAGAAGGATAGTACCAACCAATTTGGTAGTTAGTTAGTTGGTTATTAATCACCTTTATAAAGAAATTTACCCAAGGCGGTGTACAGCTCGTCATAAACTTACACTTTTGTTAACAACATTTCGGTAGTGAAATGATCAAACATAAGTATAAATACAATTAATGAAGCAGATTTAGAGATGGCAGATTGAATTCTAGAAATAGAAGTAACATTTATTTAATACATGACATAGCATCAGCAATAAACACAATTAAACAGCACAGTAGAACAATTAAATGTTAAATATGATAAATGACAGCAGAATACAACTAATTAATCATAATAGGAAGCATGGAAAGCATATTTGAAAAACATAGATATGATATTTACAATATCAACACAATACAAATGAAACACCTTAATAGGTACGCATTAGAATATGCTGATGATTTAGATATGATAAACATTATGGGCTCCTTTTACAAAGTGATGCTGAATGCGAAGAAGCCCATGGGAATTGAATGGGCTTCTTTGCACTCAGAGTGCACTGCTATTCAGTAGCACCACTTTGTAAAATGAGCCCTATGCCTGCACAGTACAAATGCCAAACTCCTCTGAGAAAAACTGCACTGGCTCCCAATCAAAGAACGTGTTGCTTTTAAAATTTGCACCCTGGTTCATAAAATTATCTACGGCAAAGCCCCGGGATATATGACAGACCTCATAGACCTGCCAACCAGAAACACAAGATCTGCACGAACATACCTAAATCTTCATTACCCAAGAAGCAAAGGACTCAAATACAAATCAATGTATGCATCCAGCTTTTCCTATTTAAGCGCACAACTATGGAACGCACTGCCAAAAATAGCAAAAACAACGTACGACCACCTAAATTTCCGGAAAGAACTAAAAACACACCTGTTCAGAAAGGCATATCCCACCAACCCAACATAAAAGCATGAGGACCTGCAACAAAACAAAACCAAAGATCGGAATGGACATACCCCAACTCCCCTCTTCCTCCCTTAATCTCCCATTATACCTACCTTACTTGAACCTCATTCTTCCACAATAGCACCTTGTATTTGTTCATGACGGAACTGGCGAACACCACTACGGTACTATGTAAGCCACATTGAGCTTGCAAATAGGTGGGAAAATGTGGGATACAAATGTAACAAATAAATAAAATACCTGAATAGGCACACATTGGAACACTCAAGTTAATATAGCTATGATGCTTATAATGTCAGTTTGAATAAAATTAAACATTTTAATAGGCAGCTGTGAGGGCAAATACAGTTGAGACATATAAGGTAGATGGACAAGCTAGACTGGACAAAATCATTGGGATAAATAGACGGGTTTCAAAATTGAAGACAAATTATATGTACAGTTGAAAAGGGCGTGAGGAATGGTCCTAGTTACAGGGTATGTGGCAAGCTTTAAGTTGTTTGTGCAGAAGCCAGTGGAGTTTAGTTTTTCCGTGGTGCAAGTGAGCAGGTGTTCAGATTTTGAGTTTCAGGACTTGTTGGGTGTGGAGTGCTGAGTTTGCGGTTGCTTGAGGGTAAGTCAGTGCAGTAAGCTGTAGATTGGTGGCATAAATCGTTGGAGAGTTCCTTGGATAAGGTTGCTCCTGTTTGTATATATGAATTTAAGCACAAGACTTTATCACCATTTATATATACTGGAATTCAGGTCACATAAGCGCAAGTTGCAAAGAAAGGAGAGACGTTGGAGACGGAGTCCTGATTCTTATACGTAAAAGGAGTATTATGTGGCTTGAATTTTATAAAAAGGTTGTGGTAGCTGCAAAAAGAGTGTTTTTTGATGACAGGATTTTGTGGGCGCCTTCTCAAATAAAGGAGTTGTTTGCTGTGGTTGAGTCTTTAGTTGTCCCTTAACCGATTGAGAATTCTTTTCCCTCTAGTCAGCGGTTGGCTGATTATTTTCAAGCCAAAGCACGTGGACTTGTTGAATCATGTTCAGTAGATGTAGGCAGAGTTGTGCTCTGATTTTTCAGCCCGTCGATTACATAACAACATAAAACTTAAGAGTAGCCATTCTGGGTCGGAACAGTGGTCCATCTAGCCCAGTATCCTGTTTTCCAAACAGTGGCCAAGCCAGTCACAAGTACCGTTCAGAAACCCAGTTAGCGGCAACATTCCTTGCTACCAATCCCGGGGCAAGCAGTTGCTTCCCCCATGTCTTTCTCAATAGCAGACTATGGAATTTTCCTCCAGGAATTTGTCCAAACCTTTTTTAAACCCAGATACGCTAACCGCTATTATTACATCCTCTGGCAAAGAGTTCCAGAGCCTAATTATTCGTTGAGTGAAAAAATATTTCCTCTTATTTGTGTTAAAAGTATCACCATGTAACTTCATTGAGTGTCTCCCTAGTCTTTGTACTTTTTGAAAGAATAATGTAGTCTTCCCCCTCAGCTACCTCTGTTCCAAGCTGAAGAGCCCTAACCTCTTAAACATTTCCTCATATGAAATAAGTTCCATCCCCTTAATCATTTTGGTTGCCCTTCTTTGAACCTTTAATGCCGTTGTATCTTTATTTAGAGTCATTCCGTGTCAAGTGGACCAGGGGTCCCCACCTCACCATCTCAGATTTTGATGAAATTTGGTACATAGTTTCTTTATGATAAAAAACTAAGCTGTGCAAAATTTTAGTTCAAAAGACTAAAAATTGGAGGTTCTAGGGGACCTCAAGTAAAGGGTTACAAAATGTCGCCTGAGCAAAAATGACATTTTGGGCCAACTTCCAGAAGCTGTAAAACTGGAAGTTTTAGTAGTACAAGGGGGATATTTGGAGAACCTGCACTACTTTTAGGGCTTAATGAACTGGCAAAACCCCATGTTCCTAGTCCTCTTACTTTTTGAATGGTTTAGGCTCAAACTTTGCCACAAAAACTGCAAAAACCAATTTACAGCGATGTTGAGGCTGCTGTAGTTTCTAAACTAGTTGGCCTTTCAGGTTGATTTTTGGTAGGTGTACTAAATGTACGGCTGTAATGTGGCCTTCCAATTTGCAGCACTTTCCTTCAAGTGGTTGAAAAATTATAAGCGTTCAAAGTTGGTATAAAAAGCATTTTTGCCCATATTGGGCTATCTTTGATGCCCTTGATCTCCAGTGGGACAGCTTCAATATTCTTTCTTTTAGCACCATTAGAAAGAGCAGATTTCCTTCTATCAGAATATGTAGTTTTCATTTTGGAGTCTCTTCATATAAGGATTGCAAAAATGCCCTCAAATGTTTGCGGGCAGCAGCCTGTGATTTCTTCACTACACCCTTGATACTGTTGCAGGAATGGAGGCATGAATTTGTGATGCTTCAGGAGTCAGACAGCACACACCAGTATGAGAGAAAAATCTTCTTTATTTGCCAGCAAACAAAGCAAGACATCAGTTCTAGCTCTCTTCTCTTTCTCTCAGCTCTCTGTGTCTTTGTCTCAGCTGCTTCTCTTCTTATGCTGTCTTCTCCTTCTTCTGTCTGTTCCTTCTGTCCTTCTCTTTCTTCTGAGCTCCTTCTGACGTAAACTGCTTCTGCTCCTACTTAAATAGGGTCCTAAGCCCTCCTCCTAGCCTAGCCCCCTTTACTCCCAATTGGTTAAGAAATTGATTGGCTACCTTGCCTCAACCAATCATTACTTTTGAAATATCAGTTACATAGGTTCCAGACATCCTAAACTGACCTCTGACCTGGGGCCCCTTAAGCCAGACATTTGGTCTCCAGTCTCTTACATGTTATTATGATTGATTTCTCATATTCCTAGTACTAACTGCTAACTAAACTCTGGCATTCATTAAAGGGGTCAAAAGCCAATCTTACTTAATAGCATACATATCAGGTTATTACTTCCAGGAGGCCAGTCCTACACTTAGCTATAATTAATCAAGGAGAAGAGAGCTGACTAGTTCTGACCTCTTCACCTATCAGCTTATACATTGAACCAGCCAGAACTATGGCTAAGTCAAACCACATGTTGATCTCCTCAACTGCAGTCTTAAACAGCAGACAAAGAGTAATACAGAATTTAACAGATATTCTACACAGACACAAACCTTATTAATTTACACAGAATCAGTATTTCTTATAAGACATATTCTAAATATCAAAAACTTGTAAATACTAATCTATTGCCTCTCTCTCTAAATAGTATTTTCTATCTAAGCATTTTAAACTACAATTAATCATATGTCTGGCTCATTCCTTTATTCATTCATAATAGTTTACAGCTGTGCCAGCTAGCATTGGCAATTCACAAGGGACAGAGTTTCATTTCTCACTGACCTTTCCTAACCTTAGCTCGGCCAAGCTAGACATTGAAATAATATGAACCATCTGGCATACCTTCACTTTAGTTGCAAAGTAAAAAGTTAGAATTCTAACTTCAAGCTTTTAACAGAATTAACCCTTCATATGATTTCTTATATATGATTATGCCCATGGCTGCTTCAATACAAGTGTAGTAAAAGTGACTCTTCTTTGAAAAAGCACCAGTTTTTTAAAATTAAGAACACATTATGTTATAAAACTGTATTCAAGAAAACTAAAAAACAGGAATGTTTTTTAGGATGTGGAAGGATGAGGCCAGGTTTCATAACAGGTTTAAAGAAAACTGCAGTCAGTTAGGATGACCAACTTGGCCAATTATGATTGGTGGACCCTGTTGCAAGGCGTCTGAGTGTCTGTTGCTGGTGTTTCTTCACCCTTGCTACAGTATGACCTCTTAGTGAACTGTAGGCATCAAAGTAAGCCTAGCAACAGACACTCAGGAGCCAGGAGGTACCAGAAGCATACAATTGGGCAATGAAACAAACAATTCTGCCTTGCAACAGGGTTCACCAATCATAATTGGCCAAGTCTAACTGGCTAAAGAAGTTTTCTTTAAACATTATGTTATAATACAGTGTTCAAGTAAACTAAAAAACAGGGTGGAAACCATTGTATACATACTTCTTGTTGAAGAAACTCGCACCTGCACCGACAGGCTCATTTATATTGAATTAAATGCCACAAATGAAGATATTAATCACTTTAGACTGAAGTAAAATTTTACCCATTGAAAACCTGATTGCAAGAATAAATGCGTTTGTTGAACTGATGCTAATGGTCGGTCATCAATGGATCCAGAAAGATCAGATGAATTTCCACTTTGCTCAGTTGGCTGTTCAAGTACATCAGAGTGTCATTTACTGACATACAATAAAAATAAAGGTTTGAAATTAATTGAAGAGCTTCTGCCTGATCAACAGAAGTTGTTACAAGAGCGTTCTGGTCAACTTTTCGATGCTGGATCAACTATTTGCCTTCATCATGAATCCTTACTGTTGAAAAAGCTTGAATTTTTGCAAAGAACCTGCTGTAACCCATTTTCCAAAGGTGGTCATAATGCAAAAAGGGGCTTAAGAGTGCTGGATGACACACTAGCAGCCCAGCTAAAGGCCTTAACAAGCAAAATATTTGTGCCGGGTCAGAAACTATGTCCATCTTGTCGAAAAGACGTCAGTAACAGAGCTGCTGATTCTTTATCATCATCATCATCAACAGCAGATGATGAACACAGTGACATTTCTGGCAAGTTGAACACAAGTTTGACATCTCTTGGTATTTCTCCATTAAAGTTCAAAAAAGTCAGCAAGCGTGATGTACGAGGCTACACCAAGCGCAAAATCAGGCGAGTGCAAAATACTTTGAGTCATCATCTTGCAGTTGCTGGTGGCTTAGACCTAAATGAGTTTGAAACTCAACCTTCTACCAGTCAGAAATGTGACAAATGTTCTGATTATGATGACCTGCTAAACGAGTTGAAAAACAAAGTCCAAGTTTCAGCAAATCATGCAGAAAAACTGCAAATACTAACTTTAGCACCAAAAAGCTGGTCTATTGAAAGAACTGCCTCAGAATTCATGGTTTCAACTAGAATGGTTAAAAAAGCAAGAAATCTGAAATCAGTTTGTGGAATTCTGGCAAAACCAGACAAGAAGAAAGGTAAAGTTTTACCAGAAGAAACAGAAAAAAAAATTCTTGGCTTTTTTGAAGATGATGAATTCAGTAGACTGTGCCCAGGGAAAAAAGATTTTGTCTCTGTCAGAACTGGCACTGAAAAAATTCAAATGCAAAAGCGCTTGCTGCTTAGCAATCTAAAAGAAATGTATGTTGCATATCGTACTCGAAATGGGCCAGAAGTGGGTTTTTCCAAATTTTGTGAGCTAAGGCCAAAATGGTGTGTCACTGTTGGCTCATCTGGTATGCATTCAGTGTGTGTTTGTGTCATTCATCAAAATGTGAAGCTTATGCTTGCTGGAAGCCATCTGCTGAACGAAGATTACAAAGCACTGATGGCTAAAACTGTGTGCAATTTGGAATGCAAAGAATGCATGCTTCACAGGTGTGAAATATGTCCAGGTAAAGATGTGCTTGAAAATTACCTGACAGAAGTGTTCAGTGATGTTGACCCAGGTGAAACCGAGTTTAAGCAGTGGGTTCATACAGATCGCACCACACTGGAAACCAAACAGATGTATGTTGATGATTTTGCATCTGAGCTTGCCTTGAAAGTTTCAAACCTGTCAATTCACCATTACATTTCCAAACATCAGACACAATACTTAAAAACTGTTAAAGAAAACCTAAATCCTTGTTGTTCTCTTGGACTTTGCTGAAAACTACTCCTTTATTGTCCAAGATGCTGTTCAAGGTTTCCACTGGGAAAACAGTCAAGCTACACTGCATCCATTTGTTGTGTACTTCCGTGATGCTTCAAGTGAAATTCAGTGCATAAGTGTTTGCATAATAAGTGACAGCTTGCGGCATGATGCAGTTGCTGTACATGCATTCTTGGAAAAATTAATCGCGTTCTTGAAAAGCAAAATTGGAGAAATAAAATATGTAACATACTTTAGTGATGGCTCAGCTGCACAATACAAGAACTTCAAAAGCTTTGCCAACTTATGCTATCATCAAACAGAATTTGGAATAAGTGCACAGTGGAATTGCTTTGGCACAAGCCATGGCAAGTCACCATGTGATGCCATAGGTGGTACAACAAAGCGACTAGCTGCTCAGGCTAGTTTGCAACGACCAAAAAATAGCCAAATTCTCACAGCACAAGGCTTGTTTGAATTTTGTGATCAAAAAATAAATAAAATCAAGTTCATTTTTGTTTCCAAGGATGAAATTGAATCTTCAAGATCTGCACAAGAGGAAAGATTCAATAAAGCTTCCACAGTTGCTGGAACTCGTGAAAATCACCAATTTATTCCATTGACTTGAACCAAATTTCAGTCAGTAGAGTGTCAAATGATTCCTCCTCATTTGTTGTCAAACTTTGTCAGTCAGATGACCCAGTGAGTGTACCTGGCATAAATGTGTCTCAACTTCAGCCTGGGCAGTATGTTGCCTGTGTTTATGACAACAAATGGTGGATTGGCAATGTCTGTGACACATCATTTGAAGAACATGATGCCTTGGTCAACTTTATGCATCCATGCGGGCCTGCACGATCATTTCATTGGCCTAGCAGAAGAGATTCTTGTTGGATTTCTGAACAGCATATTCTAGCAGTTCTTCCAGTACCAGCAACTACAGCACTTGGACGACAGTATACATTTCCAGAAACAGCAGTGAAACTTATCAGTGAAAAATTCTTGTCACTTCAGCACTGAGGTTTTACTTGGGAACCATTAAGACACCCCCATTAGGCTTGAGAAACTAGGCAAAGACAACCAAATGAGGCTTGGGAACCTCAAGTAAGATGCCCACCTTCAGGCTTGGGAACCTGTGCCAAGTGGCTGGACTTGCCTGGCTATCGGGCGTGAACTCTTGGCGATGAGGTTGCCACTTCCTATTGAATTGGTAGTGGCGTAGCCACCATGGACCAACGCATGCTTAAAGCAACTGAGAGACTTATACAGCAATTAGAAACATTGATGGGCCCTATATCCGTTTCATCTATCATTCAACAATACTGGCCAAAAAACACTTTTTTTGCAATCCTTATATGGAGAGACTCCAAATTGAAAACTACATACAGTGGGGGAAATAAGTATTTGATCCCTTGCTGATTTTGTAAGTTTGCCCACTGACAAAGACATGAGCAGCCCATAATTGAAGGGTAGGTTATTGGTAACAGTGAGAGATAGCACATCACAAATTAAATCCGGAAAATCACATTGTGGAAAGTATATGAATTTATTTGCATTCTGCAGAGGGAAATAAGTATTTAATCCCTCTGGCAAACAAGACCTAATACTTGGTGGCAAAACCCTTGTTGGCAAGCACAGCGGTCAGACGTCTTCTGTAGTTGATGATGAGGTTTGCACACATGTCAGGAGGAATTTTGGTCCACTCCTCTTTGCAGATCATCTCTAAATCATTAAGAGTTCTGGGCTGTCGCTTGGCAACTCGCAGCTTCAGCTCCCTCCATAAGTTTTCAATGGGATTAAGGTCTGGTGACTGGCTAGGCCACTCCATGACCCTAATGTGCTTCTTCCTGAGCCACTCCTTTGTTGCCTTGGCTGTATGTTTTGGGTCATTGTCGTGCTGGAAGACCCAGCCACGACCCATTTTTAAGGCCCTGGCGGAGGGAAGGAGGTTGTCACTCAGAATTGTACGGTACATGGCCCCATCCATTCTCCCATTGATGCGGTGAAGTAGTCCTGTGCCCTTAGCAGAGAAACACCCCCAAAACATAACATTTCCACCTCCATGCTTGACAGTGGGGACGGTGTTCTTTGGGTCATAGGCAGCATTTCTCTTCCTCCAAACACGGCGAGTTGAGTTCATGCCAAAGAGCTCAATTTTTGTCTCATCTGACCACAGCACCTTCTCCTAATCACTCTCGGCATCATCCAGGTGTTCACTGGCAAACTTCAGACGGGCCGTCACATGTGCCTTCCGGAGCAGGGGGACCTTGCGGGCACTGCAGGATTGCAATCCGTTATGTCGTAATGTGTTACCAATGGTTTTCGTGGTGACAGTGGTCCCAGCTGCCTTGAGATCATTGACAAGTTCCCCCCTTGTAGTTGTAGGCTGATTTCTAACCTTCCTCATGATCAAGGATACCCCACGAGGTGAGATTTTGCGTGGAGCCCCAGATCTTTGTCGATTGACAGTCATTTTGTACTTCTTCCATTTTCTTACTATGGCACCAACAGTTGTCTCCTTCTCGCCCAGCGTCTTACTGATGGTTTTGTAGCCCATTCCAGCCTTGTGCAGGTGTATGATCTTGTCCCTGACATCCTTAGACAGCTCCTTGCTCTTGGCCATTTTGTAGAGGTTAGAGTCTGACTGATTCACTGAGTCTGTGGACAGGTGTCTTTCATACAGGTGACCATTGCCGACAGCTGTCTGTCATGCAGGTAACGAGTTGATTTGGAGCATCTACCTGGTCTGTAGGGGCCAGATCTCTTACTGGTTGGTGGGGGATCAAATACTTATTTCCCTCTGCAGAATGCAAATAAATTCATATACTTTCCACAATGTGATTTTCCGGATTTAATTTGTGATGTGCTATCTCTCACTGTTACCAATAACCTACCCTTCAATTATGGGCTGCTCATGTCTTTGTCAGTGGGCAAACTTACAAAATCAGCAAGGGATCAAATACTTATTTCCCCCACTGTATTCTGATAGAAGGAAATCTGCTCTTTCTAATGGTGCTAAAAGAAAGAATATTGAAGCTGTCCCACTGGAGATCAAGGGCATCAAAGATAGCCCAATATGGGCAAAAATGCTTTTTATACCAACTTTGAACGCTTATAATTTTTCAATCACTTGAAGGAAGGTGCTGCAAATTGGAAGGCCTCATTACAGCCGTACATTTAGTACACCTACCAAAAATCAACCTGAAAGGCCAACTAGTTTAGAAACTACAGCAGCCTCAACATCGCTGTAAATTGAGTTTTGCCGTTTTTTTGGCAAAGTTTGAGCCTAAACCATTCAAAAAGTAAGAGGACTAGGAACATGGGGTTTTGCCAGTTCATTAAGCCCTAAACGTAGTGCAGGTTCTCCAAATATCCCCCTTGTACTACTAAAACTTCCAGTTTTACAGCTTCTGGAAGTTGGCCCAAAATGTCATTTTTGCTCAGGCGACATTTTGCAACCCTTTATTTGAGGTCCCCTAGAACCTCCAATTTTTAGTCTTTTGAACTAAAATTTTTCACAGCTTAGCTTTTTATCATAAAGAAACTATGTACCAAATTTCATCAAAATCTGAGATGGTGAGGTGGGGACGACCTTTAAAATTGGTCCACTTGACACGGAATGACTCTTTATTTATTTATTGCAACCAGAATTGCACACGATACTCAAGGTGGTATACAATATATTGGAAAAAGCAGATCACATTAAACATACTAAGACAAAAACATTAAAAATAATAAATATATCATTATGGACACAGAAGGTTAAGCTAATGTATACCACAACAGTTTAAACTTTGGGCAATTATATATTGAAAAAATAAAGGAAATATTTTGTAAGAAGGGAACTTAAAATGGTCTAAGTCATCAGTCTGCCTAATTAAAACATTGGTCAAACAACCAGGTCTTAAAGCCAGTCCTGAATTTCGTATATGAGACCTCTTGTCTTAGTTCTGCTGGAAAGGAATTCCACAAGGAAGGTGCAACACAGATTAATGCTGTGTGATGTGAGCTCTCTTGTCACCTATCTTTGGGGGCCACCCTATACAGAATTCCCCCTTCAGTGCAAAAGACTGCATAGCAGCTCTCCTTGCTGCTGGACTTCTGTTTGCATCTTAGTGTTAGTGAGTTGTTTAGTTATTTAAAACGTGTTAAGTTAATAGGGATACTAGACTGATATAAGGGGCTTTAAGATTATATGCTATATTTTATGCTTTTATTTACTGTTTGCTTTGCAGCAAAGTATAAATAAATTGTTTAGAGCAAATCACTTAATGATAAAAATATTATATTCCCTTTTCCCTCTTATTTGCTATATAATTGACTATAAATTAAGTGGTAGTTGGGGAGGGTGGGTGGGAAAGAAGACTGAGCTAGGCCCTTCACAACTGTCTACTGATTATCTTTTAATGCTATAGGCTCTATCATTTAGCATTGAAACTACTGAGGAAAAGATTTTAGACTGTTTTAAACAAGGTTAATAAATAAGGTTTGCTTTTTTTGTGAAATTCAAACTGTTTTTATCAATACAAATTCTCTTCTATCCCAAGCTTTAAGTCACCAAAGCACAGAGCAAACTAATGTTCATTTACCAAGAAAGATTTGCTGTTCTCTCAGTACTCCACAGAAAAGAAAGATACCCTACTGCAGTATTAGCATTTCAAGTGTAAAGTAGGGGGGGAAACCCAACTGTTTTGCCTTTTTTTCCTTCCTCAGGCATGCATAGATGAGAACCTGGATGTGGTGAAGTTCCTGGTACAGTGCGGTGCCGATGTGAACCAGCAAGATAATGAGGGCTGGACACCCCTTCATGCCGTGGCCTCCTGTGGCTATCTGAACATAGCAGAGTGAGTGTGTAAGCTTTGCTGGCAGAGTGGGGTGCCAAGTAAACTTGCCGAAGTTTTGAAAAGGGATGGTACAGTGGTGTGCAAAATTCCGGAATAGGTTGTTTGTAATGTGGAATTTCTGTATGTTGGCATTCACTTAATTTCCATTTCTAAAATGTGTGCTTTAGTGTTATGCTTTGTAACTTCCTGTACAATGATTCTGTAATGTTGTTACATATGTGAAATAACATAAAAGACAGGTATATTGCAATTTCAGTGTGGCTCGGCTGCTATTTGGATGATGTATCCGTGACTTTATATGATTAAAGTAAAGGTATTTAATTTTATTTTTTTAAATATGGCAAGAAAAGAGCCATATGGTCTGTTACTTATGGTTACTATTTGGTAGGTCAGCCTTTACTTTTGCAGACATCCTTGCACCATCCTGGCATTGAATGGATCAACTTTGTAAGATGGTGGCTGGTGACCACTTGATTCTAGGCTGCAATGAGTGCCCCAGTCAGCTTTCTTTGATGCAGGATGTTATCTGGATATTTCTATTGCTATTTCATGCCACGTTCTTGATTGGATTCAAGTCTGGTAACTGGGTTGGCCATCGAGGGTAGAGCCAAAAAAACCCCAAACAATGTTAGGAATTACTAGAAATGCAATAAAGAATAAATCAAAGAATATCATACTTCTGTATCGCTCCATGGTGAGGCCTCACCTTAAGTACTGTGTGCAGTTCTAGTCCGCACATCTCAAAAAGATATAGGGGAACTGGAATAAGTGCAGAAAAGGGTGACAAAAATGATTTGATTAAGGGGATGGAACGACTTCCATATGAGTAAAGGCTTAACAGGTTAGTGCTTTTCAGTTGAGGGGAGATATGATTGAGGTCTATAAAATCTTGAATGGAGTGGAACAGGTAAATATGAATCGATTACTCTTTCAAAAAGTACAAAGACCAGGGGGCGCTCCATTAAGTTATATAGGGGCACATGTAAAACAATTATTTCACTTGCCGTGTAATTAAGCTCTGGAACTCTTTGCCAGAGGAAGTGGTAAAAGCAGTTAATGTAGCTGTGTTTATAAAAGGGTTTGTACAAATTCCTGGAGGAAAAGTGTATAAACCGTTATTAAGGTAGACCTGGGAAAGCCGCTGCTTATACTTGGGATTAAATACAATGGAATCTTGCCACTTTTTGGGACTCTGCCGAGTACTTGTAATCTGGATTGGCACTGTTGGAATCAGGATATTGGGTTAGATGGACACTTGGTCTGACCCATTGGGGCAACTGTTTTATGTTCTTATGTTTTAACTGCTTTTGCTTGATGGCATGGGGCATTGTCATCAGAGAAACGTTTTCCAAGTGATACATACTCCAGGAGAGTATGTATCACTTGGAAAAAGTTTCTCTGATGGAATCATGCACTTCTGCAGTATCTCTATGTATTCTTTGGCATTTACCATGCCATTGACAAGACATCCCAACACCACTTGCTATTGTGCAAACCCAAGCCATGATCTTCAATGGATTCAAATACTCTGGCTTGCATTCTTCACCTGTAAATCACCTTACATACGTGTGAGCCAGGAGAGACTACAAGCTGGATGTTCGCAGAGTTCTGCTTTGGTACTTGCAAGAGATGAACACCTTTTTGTATCTCTGATCATTTGTTTGTTCTATTCCATGGCCCCCAAAGGACCAGGTGGCATTAAAGGCTTCCATTGTATGCTGGATAAAGGTGGCCATCAAGGTTGACTATATTTGCAAGAACAGACAGGTCCCTTCTGGCCTGTAAGCACACGACCCATGCTCAAATGACATCTTGGGTGGAGTCTTGAGTAGTTTTGCTGGAGAATATCTGTAGCGCAGCGACCTGGTGGTTGTTCTATTCATTTGTAAAGCATTACAGACTGGATATGCTGGCCAGAGGCCAATCGGACTTTGGCAGAACTGTCATTCAGGTTGTGTTGCCTTCCCCTGCCAGTGAGGTTTTGCTCAAGTACATGCCAGTTGTACAGGATTGTGCTGTCGGATGCTAAGGACAGTGAAATTTAGTCATATTTGTCATTTTCTTTTCCTTTAGTCCTACTGCACCATTTGGTGACCCTCATTCAGGGGACATGTTGAGTTCTCTGCTTCTCTCTCTAAAAATGTTATTGTTCTTGGAATTTAATTTTGACTGCAGTAGTTTGATGGGGCGTTGATGTGGTATTTGGGACTGTCTGCTGCTTTAGCAGAGGTATACTAGAGTTTTTTTTTCCACAGAACACCAGACCATATACAGATAATCACTGTGAAAAGTCAGTTTCTCTGCTACTTCATCTTCTGGTAGGAAGGGGATACAACCTAATCATGCAAGATGGTACAGCAGGACTAAAGGAAAGGAAATTAACAGGTATGACCAAATTTCACCTTTTTAGGCACCAGTTCCAGACTTCTGTTTAGTTTTGGCACTTTTCACTTCTATAAAAGTTTAGTTGTCTGAAATTTTTTTAAGAGTCTTCCCTGGATGCCCCTTTATTTTGGTCATATCATTTTAAATGTGCCAGCTGGATATGATTATGTTGTAACTTACAACTCTCGGTGACATGTTGATTCTTGGAGTACTTCAAGCCCCAATGGTTTAAATTGACACCAAGTTCTTTAAACTTGTTCTGTGGATGTCTCACTTACTTAGGTACTTAATTAGTCATGGAGCAAATGTGGCTTCTGTGAACAGCGAAGGGGAAGTCCCATTAGACCTGGCAGAGGAGGCGTCCATGAAAGATATGCTTCAGGAGCAAATAAAGAAACAAGGTAAGCGTCCTGTATGGTGATGTTTGCTGATTTAGGGAGCACTACTGTGCGTTCTCAGGCATGATGAAAGATCTTATAGTATGTTAAAGTTTTCAATCTCATGCTAGTTGTAGTGTGAAGATCTCAAAAGCTAAATAATAGTCCTTCTGTTTCCCTAGCCCCACCTCATTCCCATATGGGATGAGTAAACTTATGCAACCATTCTTTGTGTCTGACCCTTTACCAGATTATCATTTTGGTTTGCTTCTAAATTTTCTCCAATTTCTACTTCCTTCCCTCCGGCTCCACTGTTCTGCACAAGTGGGTGTTATCCCTTCCTACCAGCAGATAGAGGTAGAGAAAAAATCCTGAATTTTACCAGTGATTGCACCAGTATTAGCTGATCGTGCTCCCTGCAAATATTCAGTATTTTTATGTCGGCAGATTGTAGGTCTTCATGTCCTCCATGAAGTTTGCAAATTGGGTCTAATCAATGTTGAATAGTGAAGGGGTGGGGGGAGTCAAGATGGCTGATGTGCGGCTGGTTCCCTAAGCTCTGTTGTGACCACCTGTGGATTTAGTTTGGCCACAGGGAAATAGTAAAAATAGAGCTTACCTTCTACACCAGTGGTAAACCTGAGTAGATTGTTTTGTACAGCGTGGGACCCAGCCTTAAGATCTGGGCAGTGAATGGAACCCAGTTCACGAAGGGTTGCCTCCATGCTCTAATCTCTGTTTGAGCTCTGGCAGGTGAACTCCTCTGGAACAACTGTTTCAGAGGCAGCTTGTGATTTAGATGCAGCTTCTCCAATAATTAGCAGTGATGATTCTGGTGATAGCTTTGGATTGTGGAGCAGGAAAGGGTTCCTCTGTGATTTTAGAGGGAGTAGCAACAGCCTTTTGCATTCCAGGCAGTTGGGGAGATGTTGAAGCAGGAACTTGGTTAACTTCAGGAGATTGAGGTAGGGATAGATTCAGAGAGCCCTAGAGAGGAAGAACTTGAGCTGTTGCTAGGGTTGCCTCAGTCCCTCTATCTCCTCCTGTGCTCTTTCAGTTGCAACTTAAACCAAACCTGTGGGAATGTTTCTTTGGGAGAAATTTGATTAGTGGTATCCTGAATGTTGTGTTTCCCAGTTATGCTTATTCTCCTCAGTAATTCTGTCAAATTAACAGAGCATGAAAGAGGAAGAGGGTCCATCAGTGTGAATGTTCTGTGGCTATGCTGTAGAACTGTGGTGCCTCACTGATTAATGGCAGTCAGTATGTGGAGAAAATTGGAGAACCTAGAGAACCGATATAAGAGGAGGAAATTTGCAGTTTATTAATTTTCCCCAGATGAGTGTGATAAAGCCACTGGATATTTTGAAGAAATGCTTTTCTGAAATATTCAGAAGGGGCTTCCACCTAATAACTCAACTTTTTACCTTCCAGCCTTGCGGAGACAGGAAGGTGGAAGTGGAGTGAGAGGGAATTCCCTAGGACTGGATACTTTGAATTCTTTTGCATTATTGGACTCTTCACTGGATGCTCAGGTGCCTAGAGCTATGTTTTTAGTGACTTTTTGTGTTGGAGACTGATAAGGATTGGGCACTTTGGGTATGTTTTCGCCATAAAGATGTTACTTTTTTTGGCCAGAAAGTTAGTTTATGCTGATTTCAGTAAGTGGACTCAGGAGACATGGAAAGCTTTTCTAGCTTTTTGTCAATGACTGATCTGGATGCAGAATCGTTTTTTTTTTTTTTTTTTTTTTTAATGTTTCCATATCATCATGCTGATCAATCCATAGACTGGTGGGTTGTGTCCATCTACCAGCAGGTGGAGATAGAGAGCAATCCTTTTGCCTCCCTATATGTGGTCATGTGCTGCCGGAAACTCCTCAGTATGTTCTCTATCTCAGCAGGTGGTGGTCACACACAGCAGCAGCTCTGGCTAGGCCTCCAAGCCTAATTTTTAGGTTTTGTTGAGTACCTGGGGTTGAGGGCTCTTCTTGAGCAAGTGCAAACCTGGTGGCGCCATGTCCCTCCTTTTCTCCCCCCTCCCGCTGGCTCCGTTAAAAACAAAAAAAAAAATTTTGGACGTCCTTAAGGGCGTTTATTTCGACGTTTATTTAAACGTTTATTGCAGCTACTCACTGGGACACCAGTTCGTTACAGCTCGGAGCGAGAAGCAGGTAAAATTTGGTGGGGTGGGTTAGGTTTTTTTTTAAATTGATCTGAGCAGCTCTGGAAGTTTATTGATCAGAAATTGGTCAACAGATGTACTTACACTCCCCCCCACCCCCCATCACCACCAGCGGTTAAAAGCTAGCTGATTTTGTGGTTTGCTGTCAGTTCGTCTCTTTCTTATTTTACTTTGGTTGAGTTCAAATAACTTGTGGATTACATAATTTTATAATTGTTTTTTTAGTTTGTGTGATTGAGTCAGTTTCATATATGGAATATGTATTCTGAAACTTTATTGAAAATTCTTGTCAATAACAAATAAAAAAATGAATTGTATGGGAGAATGGGATTTGGATTTATCTCATTCCTTTCTTAGTGCAGGGCAAGTTAAATTTAGGGATAGTAGGTATTTTCCGTTCCCCAGAGGGATTATCTGAGATGACAAGAGGTTAAGTGGCTTGTCCAAGATCACAAGGAGCTGCATTGGGATTTGAACTCTGGCTTCCTTGCATTTCAGCCCACTGTTTTAACCATTAGGCTACATCTCTCTGTCTTGGTTTGCCAATTCTTCACTTTATTGGTGAGTTACATAGAGGCATATTTTCAAAGCACTTAGCCTTCCAAAGTTCCATAGGTTTCTATGGAACTTTGGAAGGCTAAGTGCTTTGAAAATATGCTTGATAGTAACATAGTAGATGACGGCAGAAAAAGACCTGCACGGTCCATCCAGCCTGCCCAACAAGATAAACTCATATGTGCTACTTTTTGTGTATACCCTACCTTGATTTGTACCTGTCCTCTTCAAGGCACAGACCGTGTAAGTCTGCCCCGCCTCCCACCACCGGCTCTGGCACAGACCGTATAAGTCTGCCAAGCACTATCCCTGCCTTCAAACCACCAGTCCGCCTCCCACCACCGGCTCTGGCACAGACCGTATAAGTCTGCCCAGCACTATCCCCGCCTCCCAACCACCAGCCGTGTCTCCCACCATAAATTGTAAATGCAACTGAGTTATATTCACTCTAGTCCTACTTAAATGCCAAGATTCTTTTTCTTTGGTATTATTGCCTAATTGTTTTTCATTTTTCATGCGTTTGTTTTTCTTTCCTGAGTGTAGTACCTTACATTTATTTTCTTCACTTCTACTTCTGTTTGTTTCTTACCATTGCTTCAGTTTGCATTGGGGCTCAAGCTTGACATCCAGTGTCTGCTGTTGCGATGGGGCTTGCAGTTTTATAGAGGAACTTCTTCAAAAGATAGCTCCAAAGTGGTATCTTCTCTAAGTTGAGGATGTCTATAAGAAGGTTTCATGGTACATAGTGATGTATTATCTTTACAGACTTTGCTAAAAATTTTTGACAAGACTTTGATAAATTACATACATGTCATAAACCAAGGTTCCATGGTTCAAAATCCTTGTATCATTACTTGGCCACCATGCAGCTGTGATTTCCTAGTTTTTCTTTCGCCAATTAGAAGTAATATAAGCTGTAGAATGACTTCTAAACAGATAAAGGTGCAGGGGCAGAGTACCATTATTGTTTTCAACCCAAGGGTGACTGTGCTTGGCCTTTGAAATGATTGGGGATGCAGTTTGCTCAAAAAGTGTTAGTTCCTTTTCTTCTTCCCTTCAGATCTTTAGTATTTCCACAGTAAATTTGTATACACATTTCAGCTGTTTTTGAGCATGTGATTGCATTGCTTTGGAAATGAGACACATTGAGTTCTGCTTAGCTGTTGCATAGCTTACTAATGATGGTACTTGGGGATGAACTCTCTTGGAAAATGTCCAGCACTACCCAATATTTGTATTTAAGAGAAAAATGTAAAACCTGCTTAATAAATGTAGCTGTTCCATACATTATATTGGGGGTGGAGTGGGGGAGGGGGAAGCCTCCTAATAATAGAATTGCTTATAATTTCTTCTCTAAATCAACATTTCTGTTAACTTTGTTTAGATAATGTGGTTATACACTAAGACATCTCTGTAGAAATACAACAAATGCAGCTTAAGTTCAGGATCAACTGCATTAGGAAGCATTCTAGAGCTCAAGGAGCTCATTTTAGAGGCATGCATGGCTTTTACATGTGTTAATGCACAGTTTCCAAAGTGTTTGGGCTGCCTAGAAAAGTTTGCATCTATTTCTGATTTTGCAGGGCAATGTATACATAAAAGTGATAAATGCATTGAAACATTTTTTAAGAACCCCCCCACCCCCCCAAAAAAACCCCCAAAACATATATGCTGACAATTTACACTTGCTCAAAGACAGTTGTAAGCATCAGCCAACTGCTTGTTTGGACATGGGGCTTGCACAAGTAATTGTCATGACACATTTGTTGACCTCTGTGGTGCTGAAATCCTTCTCTAAAATTAAAAAACATTTTTTCCACTTGGCTCCTTAATTGCCTGTTGTGGCTGTCCAGGTTTGTAAAATACAGCAGTTAACATATGTACATGCCAGCACTTATATATATATAAGATTGTAAAATAAGCATGTTCAAAACACTGGGTGATTCCAGGTTGTTTTTTTTGTTTTGTTTTTAATGTGCATGATTTGGAGGCTTTGGTTGATCTCGTTGGTGATTTCGTTTAGATCCTGTTTGAACGGGATGTAAATCGTGACATCATCTGCATATATGTAGGGGTTGAGGTTTTGATTGGCTAGAAGTTTGGCTAAAGGTATCATCATTAGGTTGAAGAGAGTTGGTGAGGGGGAAGATCCTTGTGGAGCTCCACATTCTGGTATCCATGGGGGTGACATATCCACGTTCGTTGTTACTTGGTATGATCTTGTAGTCAGGACTTTTTTGAGCCATTTGAGAACTGTGCCTCCTACTCCGAAGTATTCTAGTATATGTAATAGTATTCCATGATTAACCACATCGAAGGCGCTGGACATGTCAAATTGTAGGAGGAGTATGTTGTTACCAGTTGCAATTGATTGTTTGAATGAGTTCATTGCAGACACTAGTACCGTTTCGGTGCTGTGATTTGACCGGAATCCTGATTGAACTCATGCAAAATTGAGTGTTTATTTAGGTATTCAGTAAGTTGTTTCGTCACTATGCCCTCCATGAGTTTGGTTATGAGCGGAATAGATGCTACTGGGCGATAATTAGTTATGTCCATTGTGCTTTTTTTAGCATCTTTTGGCAGGGGAGTGAGTAGGATGTTTCCTTTATCCAAGGGAAAGAGACCATTTTGAAGTCTGTGGTTTACATGGTTTGTGAGGTCTTTTTTGAATTGTTTGGGGGTGGATCTTAGGCTAGTAGGGCAAATGTCTAATTTTGGCGTATTTTCCGAGCCATTGTGAGATTTCATCTGACGATATCGAGTCGAAATTGGTCCATGATCAGTCAGCTGGGCATTCCACAGGTTTTGGGTCTAGACATTCAAGGATGCTTGTGTACTCAGTGATGTTGGTAGTTATCATGAGTCGGAGCTTTATTATTTTTTCATTGAAGTAGTTCGCAAGATTGGTTGCGGTTGGGGTATCTATATTATTAGAGGTAATTGGTGTAGTATTTAGGAGTTTGTTTACACGTGAGAAGAGTTTGTGTGTATCCTTGTAATTTGATCCTATTATGGTTTTGTAATACGTTTGTTTAGTTTGTCTGATAGTGTATTTCTATTTTCTTTGTAGCTGTTTCCAGTCTTTGAGTGTGTGTTCATCTTTTTTTCTTGCTCCATGCTCTTTTTCTAATCTTCTGACCTGTGTTTTTAGTTCTTTCATTTCTTCATTAAACAAGGTAATGAGTTTTTTCTATGTGAGGTTCTGGTTTGAAGTGGTGCTATGTTGTCTAGTACTGTTCTGCATCTGTTGTCCCATTCTTGGAGAAATTGGGGCGAGTCTGTAGGTGTTGTCCATTCATTGGAATAGAATTGTTGCCAGAATGTTAGTGGGTCTATTTTGCCTCTCGTAGTATAGGGTTTTTTTTTCTTGTTTTTGTTGTGCCTTTTTTGTTCTCCAGCGGAGGGAAATGTTTGCTTTGTAGTTGTCGGACCATGGCGTGGCTGTCCATTTTGTATCTGTAAGGTTCTGATGAGAATTTGTAGGTGATCATGTCTAGTGTGTGTCCTTTGTTATGGGTGGGTTGCATGTTTGGCCAGTGGAGTTCCCATAGCTGAAGGAAGTCCTTGCATTCCCTTACATTGCTTGAGTTATTATCTTCAAGGTGATGTCTCCTGCTATGAGAAGGTCCTTGCTGGAAACGCAAGTATTTGATATGAAATCCATAACGTGCGTTTGTGAGTCTTGCCAGTTGCCTGGGGGTCTGTAAAATAGGATTAGGTTTAGGTGCTCTTTACAGCCAGCGTATAGTGCATTGCAGTAGTCTAGGTGACTCAGGTTATTAGGACATATGTCTAGTTTACAGTGAGATTTGGCGTATCTTTCGAGCATTTGGGAGATATTGAGGCATATTTTCAAAGCACTTTGGGAGGCTAAGTTCCATAGGTTTCTATGGAACTTTGGGAGGCTAAGTGCTTTGAAAATGAGCTTGACTGTCATCCAAGAGTGTGTCGAAGTTAGTCCATGTTCGGTCCGCGGGATATTCCCCAGGGGTTGGGTCTAGACATTCAAGGAGTTTTATGTAGTCGGTTGTGTTGGCAGGTATCGCGAGTCGTAGCTTTGTAATTTTCTCTTTGAAGTATTTCGCAAGACTGTCTGCTGATGGGGTATGTGTGCTGTTAGATGTAACCGGTGTAGTGTTTAGTAATTTGTTGACAAGTTGGAAAAGTTTGTGTGTATCCTTGTAGTCTGGTCCAATTTTAGTTTTGTAATATGACCTTTTAATTTGTCTAATGGTGTTTTTGTGTTTTCCAAGCATTGAGTGTGATGTCATCTTTCTTTTTATTCCATGCTCGTTCTAGCCTACAAACTTGTGTTTTTAATTCTTTCAGTTCTTCATTAAACCATGGTATTGAGTTCTTTCTGTGTGAGGTTCTGGATTGAAGTGGTGCTATGTTGTCTAGTATATTTCTGCATCTGTTGTCCCATTCTTGAAGAAATTGTTGTGAGTCTGTTATTGCTGTCCATTCGTTGTTATAGAATTGTTGCCAGAAAGTTAACAGATCTATTTAGCCTCTCATGGTATAGGTTACTCGTTCTTGTTTGTGATGTAAATCTTTTATTCGCCATTGTAGGGAGAGGTTTGCTTTGTAATGATCGGACCAAGGTATAGCTGTCCATTTTGTATCTGTTAGTACAAAATTTAGTTCTGATGAGAATTTGTATGTAATGATGTCTAGTGTGTGTCCTTTGGTATGAGTGGGTTGCATGTTTGGCCAGTGTAGGTCCCATAGTTGAAGAAATCCTTGCATTCCTGCACATTTATTAAGTTAGTTTCTTCTAGGTGTAAGTTGATATCCCCTATTATAAGAAGGTTGTATAAGAAGGTTGTTGGTAGAGACACATGTGTTCGATATAAAATCCATAAAGTGAGTTTGGCCATCCTGCCAGTTACCTGGTGCCCTATAGAATAGGACTACATTTAGGTGGTCATGTAGGGTTGAACCATTGATTCTAACTGAGGCAATTTCAAGTTGGGGAAGAATGGATTCGGACATGGTTGTGACGGTGAATTGGGATCTATAGATTATAGCTATGCCTCCTCCTCTTTTTCCATTCCTTGTCCAGTGAGTAATTCTGTAATCTGGTGGGCATAGATCTAAAATTATGGGGTCTTTATCATGAATCCATGTTTCACTTATGAATAGAAAATCAAGCTTGTCTTCTGTTATCCAGTCTGTAATTGTCATTGTTTTGTTAACTACAGATCTGGCGTTTATATATCCCAGCTGTATTGGTTGATAGAATTCGGTTGGGGATGAAGATGTATTGATTTTTATTAGTTGTCTATCCTCATGGTGACTGGGTTTGTTGTGTCCTTTCTTTCCTTTTTGTTGGTTGTGCCTATGAGTATTAGATTTTCCATTTAATTGGTATTTATTCTTTTGGACAGGTTCATTGTTTTTGGGTTGTCTGTAGGGTTTGTGATCTGTGGGTAGGTTATTGTCTGTGAGAGGGGTTGTCAGTGCGTGGCAGATTAGAGGAAGAAAGTAGATTGCTAGGAGTAATTTGTTAATATATTGATGTTGGTTTGTATATTGCTGTTGGGGCTGATGGAAGTCCGTGTTCAGTGTAAAGCAGTAGTGGCTGGTTAAAAAGTTACAGTCAGTAGTGCAATTAGTGTACTGCAGTATGGTGCAGTAGAGTTAGTTGAAGGTCAACGTCAGTGATTTACAGTCAGTAGTACGATTCAGTATAGTGCAGTAGGAGTAGTTAGAGGTCAGAGTCATTAGTATGGGAACAATACTAATTCAGTATAATGTTTCAAGGTGCAGAGAAGGTATTAGAGGTCTGGGTCAGCATTCAGAGCTACATTTCAGTATATTTCTATGAGATATAGAGAAAATATTTAGAGGTCTAAGGTCAGCAAAACAAGTCATTCATTCAGTTCAGTAAATAGTTTACAGCTATGTGATACAGAGAAGGCAATCAATAATTAATAGGAACTAGTTTACAGCTATGTAATGCTAAGAAGGCAGTCAATAGTTAATAGGAACCTCGAGATTTAGTGGAGATCAAAGATGGGTTGCTCTCAGCACGTCAGTCGGTGTGGATGGAAGCTTGGGACGACTCAGACTGGATATGCCTCTTCCATCCACACTGTTGATCCCCTCCCAGCCTCCTACTCCGCAGTTGCCGCGTTCGGCGTTGGCAGCACTCGGTAGTGGTCCGTTCGGCTGAGTAAAGTCGTGTGTGGCGCTGCGGTTCTGGGCAGGGTTGAAGCTTTGGTCGGCTCTCGGGGGGGCGGCGGCGGCGGCGGTAGTCTCCCAATTGGCATCGGCCACAGCTCTGGGCAGGGTGGGATCAGTAGTTGGCTCTCGTCGGTGGCTCCTCCTCGGCAGAGCACTCGCAGGAGGTTCTGGTCTGCCTGTGCGCCCACTCTTTGCCCTTGAGGCGAATCCATAATGTGCGGGGGTCGGTTGACCTCCGTTTTTGGCTGAAATGCGACCCGGATCACCAGGGTTAGCTGCTCTTTTGACCTTTAGGTCGTGGCCATCTTGACTTTATTCATCGTGGTACTTGGGATTACAGGATCAGTCAGATCTCCAAGAAGCCCCAAGCCTATGCTTAGCCCTGTATCAGATCCTTTCCAAAGGCACCCAGGTGCTGGGGTTTGTATCGCTCCTCGGGTGGGCGTAAAGCTGTCCCCCCTGCTCTGGGTGATGGGTCCTGGTCACTCTCTGCTACTGTGGCTGCTCTCGTTGCACAGCCATCCCTGTATATAGTGCACTCACTTTTGGCTTTTCTTCTCAACTCCGCTCTGGCCAGTCGTGTTTCCAGCAGTGGGGGTGGTGCCCAGGTCCGGTAATCCTGCTGTAAAAGTACATGTACATCCTAAGGAGGAAGAGATGATGCTGAAACTCTTCTGAAAGGGAATGTTGAAGAAAAAAATTGAGATAATGGCCTTTTTGAATAATACTTTTCCAACTGGGTAGAAAAAGAGGCAGCCACTGGCTTAAGTGTTTTGGTGGAGGGAATAGTCAAAACCCAGGAGTAGATTTGGTGTTCTGAGAAGTTGTCATCTTTTGAGTTCTCTTTTCTCTTTGACCTTGTGACTGGTTAATACTAAGGAGCAGACCTTTATTTAGAATAGGATTTATTGTAGGATTGGTATCATCTGTAATGATAATCTTTCTTACTGTATGGCTGATAATTTGACCTAGATGAGGAATGCTGCTGTTCTATGCTGTCATCTGATAAATGTTTTTAAGGGGTAGAACAAATTTCCTTTATTAGAGCGACTATCTCTTGATGTTTCTTTCTGAAGAGGTTAGAACCTGAACAAGGAGCATCTGCTTCTTCTCATGCATATCTTCCCTTAATGCAAGGCCTCATAACTAAGCCCCATGTCTAGCAGATATTCCAATGGCAACTCCTCTGACAGCCGTGTCATAAGAATCAAATGTGGTCTTGGCTGCTCCTCTGATAGCCATGTCATAAGAATCAAATGTGGTCGTTATTAGATTTTTCGAACGCTCTTCAAATCTTGAAGAATCTGAGGCATGAACTGAATCAGTTCATTAGATATTTATATTTATATTTTTGTTACATTAGTACCCCGCGCTTTCCCACTCATGGCAGGCTCAATGCGGCTTACATATTGTATACAGGTACTTATTTGAACCTGGGGCAATGGAGGGTTAAGTGACTTGCCTAGAGTCACAAGGAGCTGCCTGTGCCTGAAGTTGGAATCAAACTCAGTTCCTCAGTTCCCCAGGACCAAAGTCCACCACCCTAACCACTAGGCCACTCCTCGATAAAGATGGAATTTCTGACTGAAGCTTCTCAAGTATGCTGTAGATAGATTGTCATATGAAATTGGTGGCTTGAAATTCTAGCATGAAGCATAGAGTTCTGAAAAATTATCTTGCCAATTAAATCTAAAAAGCATAGGTATTTACGCAGTGGTGTCTTTGAGTTTTATAACTACAGCTCTTCTTCATTTCAGATTCGACCACCACTGGGTGGTGGTAAAGTTGAAGCTTGCTGTACCCATGACTGCTTGAACTTTATACTTGGTTTCCAAAGATTTTGATGTAGGATTCATAGTTTATTCAAAATCTTTTCATGTTGTTCCAGAAGGACCTTATGAAGAGGAAGAGCCACAACAATCTTTGGTGCATCTAAATAGTTTTAAGGCCCACAAATATTCCTTCTATAAATCTGGCTGATCAGAAAGGGAAATACTTTTTCACCATCCTCTGCAGAAACTTAGGCCTCGGCTGGAAAAGTTTGTGGCTCCAGAGGCAAAGGGTCAGTGGAAAGACCTGGCGATCTCAAAGGAGTTACAGATCTGAACTTACAGTGTGAAAGAGGAGAATCCCAACTATCTGCATTTCAGGTCTGAAAGAACTACTGGTTCCTTTCTTTGTACCTTTTCCACTTCCACAGTTTTTTTGTTTTGTTTTGTTTTGAGTTTTTTTCTGTTTGAGATGCAGTGACCAGAATTGTGCAGAATAATCGAGATATGGTCTCACCATGGTGAAAAACACCTCTGATATGTAAAATTCAATGATGGTTGAGAAGAGAGTTTACTAGGTTGTGGTGAGCAACAGACTGATGGGGACAATCCTAGACTCAGTCTGATTGTTCCTGTGGCAAGAAAGACTAGTGGTTTGCTCATATGATATTGTGTTGACTACAGGCAGGAAATTTCATATTGCCACAGAAACTTCTAGAAGTTTCATAGCTGGGGAATCTCTATATTGGGCTGTGCTATCACCCATGCAGTCACCAGAAGATGTTTGCAAGGTGGCGACATGGTCCTCATGGCATTCTTTTGTGAAGCACTTCAGGATTATTGATCTAGCCAGGGTCAATGCCACCTTTGGAAGAGCAGTGATTCAGAGGGCCTTGTAAAGTATTGCTTTTGTACATCCCATTAGTCTGGACTGGTCTAGCAGGATGATAAGGAAGGTGAAATTTATTCATATCTGTTAATTTCCTTTAACCTCGCTAGACTAGTCCAGGGCCCACTGTGAAAGATATCGAGGATATCTTATGGGCTTTGTTTGCTCTCTTCTTGGGTTTTATATATATTATTTCTGTTTTTAAATATATGTTGCAGTGGTTCTTTCTGGGGCACAAAAAAATAGTGTGTGATAGTTTTTGCCCTCATCTGTTTGACAGTAGCATACTGAAAAGGTTCAGTATCTCTATTTCTATCTACTGTTATGGGGACACAACCCATTGGTCTGGCTAATCTAGGAGGATTCAAGGAAAGGAAATTAACAGGCGTGAGTAAATTTCACCTTATACAAAAAGAAAAGAGGAAAGGAGAGATTCAATATTCTTGGGAGATCCCAGGTCAAAACAATCACCCATTCCCAAATGTTAGGGTGAAAAGGTAGGTTTTAATGCAGGGTCTGGATTTAATTCTCTCAAATGGGAGGAGAGAGAATTCCATTCTGAGGGGCCAAAGTATGAGAAGAAGGGAGAGGAGGTAAAACTAGTTGGTCTGCATACTGAGAACAAGTAGGAATATTGGAATAAGTAGGTCAGAAGGATAAAGAGGGATCCTGGTATGTAGTACCTTCTGGACTAAGACAAGAATTTAATAGTAAATCCTGAATGAGATTGGTAGCCAATGGAGGTGTTTTACTCATGAGAAGCAGTGCTAGTTGTTGGCCTCAACCCTGGCTGCTGTCTATTCACGCGTTTCTCATAAACATTCATAATTCTGTTATCCTATGTAGTCTGTTTTTTTTTTTTTTTTTTTTTGGGAGGGGGGGGGGGGTTTGGTTGTTTTGTTTTTTTTTTACTGTATCTGAATAAATTTTTCATTCCAAGCACAGGGTGAGCAAATGAAAGATTTGTTTGATTATAGATAGTCTTTTTTGTGTGTTAAGGTAATTGAATTGTGAATGTTTGGAAAAGATTTGCAGGTGAACAGTAAACTGTATTTAAGACCTTAACAGTTGGCGCTACAGCTTTCAAGTCACAAACGTGCTAATTCAGCCTCATTTTGTGCATGTTACTGTGTGTGCTATATGTGTGCACACATTTTCTGTATTAGGAAATGAGAGCTGCCCCTTCATTCTCCAATGAAATGCATTGGACTAAAAGTATTTTTTTTTTTTTTTGGGGGGGGGGAGGCCAAGTTCTTCTATTAATAATGTGTTGATTTGATAAAGGACAAGATAAAAGCTCTGTAAATAAGAATGGTGTGACACAGTGGAACTAACTTGTAGGTGGAAGAATATACTGGTATAAGTTCTTGTTAAAGAAATTTTCAGTCCTAGTTTCAGGGAAAACCATGATATTGTGTTCTCTCAGTCTGTGTACTTTCTAGTGACTCTGGAGCTGATGTTATCCCATTCCCCTAGGGATTGATCTGGAATTGTCAAGGAAAGAAGAAGAGAACTTGATGCTTCAGGATGCTCGCCAGTGGCTGAACAGAGGGAAGATTGAGGACATCAAACATGGTCGTTCAAGGGCTTCTGCCCTTCATGTGGCTGCAGCCAAGGGCTACTTAGAGGTCATGAGGTAAAGAATTACTTATGGCCATTTAGTGGGTCAGTGATCGAACCCAATATGGTGTGTCTCCTCCCCTCCGTCACTGTCAGCTGTTACAAAGGGCCAGATAGACTAAACATTGTTCTCATTGGCACAAAAAATGGGCGAACCCTTAAGCATTTCTGAACCGAAAGAACATTGAGCCAAGTGCAGGTGTAGGAAATATAGCTTATCTAACAACATCGCTATTTCTTAATGGTTTATGTTGAGGCCAAGCCCTGTTTTCAGCTTAGTCTGTAGCATTGTGTTGATTGTACTGAATACAGCAAGATGGTATCTTGCCTTGCATCCAAGTCTACATTTAATTGAGTGGCATAAGTAAAATAATGTATTAATGTATACATATTGAACAGTAGTAAAAAGCTTTAAAAAATAATGGATGGAAATGCACAAAGACCTCTCAAATTCATACACACACCCAGATTGCCGACCCATGCACAGAGAGTTTGAATATGTATGTGTGTGAAATATAGGAATAGCTTCTCTCTCTAGGTGTTTATAAATAATACATTTAGATGTTTATTTTCCAGCTAATTAGCGGCTTCTTTGAGGGCACAAAACATATGTATTTTTTGGTGTTTTCATGCCATAGGTTCTGTTGATGGACACCTTTTCCGGTGGAATGAAATATGTACGTTTATGTCACTTAAGAGTCGTCACAGAAAAGGCACAAAAACTGATTGGAGGATACAAGACAAGCCAGGGGAGAGATGAGAGAGTACAAAGGGAAGTGATGTTTTTCTGGTGTTCATCCAATAAACACCAGTTTTACTTTTTTCGCATTTTATCTGTGTTTATTGGTTAAAACCTAAAATCAGAATCCTTAAATACAGCCTGTATTTTTCAGTTTCTTGCTTGCACCTGCAGTCTCCCCATGTATCTCTCTCTCTCTCCTCTCATGCTTTGGAAAATTGCACTCAACATAAAGAACTCATTCTGTTTAAGGCCCTCAAATATTCCTTTTATGGTTTCATTTGGTACAAAGTACATTTTATATTTCGTAAAATCTAGTAAGTATTGATTTCTCAGGATTCTCCCCTCTCACGTTTGCTCTGTGATATTGTGAAAGCCCAGTGTCCTCTGCTGCTAACACTTGACACTTATTCTTTCTGTCCTTGTCTCTTTAAAAACTTTTAATGGGTCTAGGTCAGCAGTTCTCAGTCTAGTCATTGAAACACATTCAACCAGTTTTCAGGAGCATGTTTAATGAATGCGCATGAGAGATCTGTATAAATGAAGATGGTTGCATACATAGGTCTGAAATATTCTACAAATTAATATGTAGGATAAAAGCAGTGTATCTGGTCATACAAGGATGAGCTCATAGGATAAATCCCCCACTATTGGATATTCATTAGCTTTTTTTTATGCTTGATGCTTCTTATACCGAAGATAATTAATACATAGTATAAGAAAACCTCATGATGTGGAACAGTTTTTAGGTACTATTATTACATAACTATGTTGAAATGTTTTGTGGTGAGAAAGATACCAACTGTGCGGTTTAGGGAAAAAATATTTTTGCGTTCATTCTTATCTTTCTTTTTTGTTTCATGTTTTACCAAAGATTTTATTTGGATTAAAACAAGAACCTTTCTTCCTTTAGGCTCTTGATCCAAGCTGGGTCTAACTTAAATGTCCAGGACGCTGATGGCTGGACACCACTCCATGCTGCTGCCCACTGGGGAGTAAAGGAAGCCTGTACTATCTTGGCAGAAGCACTCTGTGATGTAGAAATCAAGAATAAGCTGGTTAGTTAACACTGAGCATCACCTGTTTAAAAAGCTTTTACTGGACATAATCCCCCTTCGTTGTCTCCAAGTTTTCTGCAGAAACTTGTGTATAGGTTGTCCTTTCATATAGGTTGCACCTTAACTTTGAACTTTAAATAGTGAGAAAATGTGATGTCTCGTAGAGGCCAGCTGAAACTCGAATCTGCAGCTGAAACCGCAGCTGAAATTCACCACTCGGTTTTGACCGGAGACAAAACCGAAATCGTCGTGCTGTCTCCCCTCCCCCCCCTCCCGCCCTACTTTAAGAAGCCCTGGTGTTCTGCTGTTCTCTTTGGGGGCAGGAGCAAAGCCTGGTGCTGCTTCTCAGTCGAAATGGCTGCCGAGTCTTCCAGCGGCAGCCTCACAGTGACTGCCATAAGAGGTCCTTGCAGCCATTTTGAGATAGCTCCTGTTTATACTGGTTTCAGTCTCAAAATAACTACTAGACTGTTCTGTGTAAGTCTTTGTGAAACTGCCATAAGAAGTCTCGGCAGCCATTTCACCTGAGCAGTGGCACAAGACAGAAACAAGTGGGCTTTGTTCCTACTCTCGAAGAGGCTACTAGACCACCATGCATAGGTGTAGTTTGACTATTCTGGGGGGGGGGGGGAGTGCAAAATGTGTGCTCTGATATATATCATTTGCATATATAGATCTTATACATATTCATTATGATTATTTCAAAAAATAGACTGGATAGGAACCCAGTTTATTGCACAGTGAAGATTTGTTTTTCAATGAAATGAGCTAGCACCAAGGGAAGTTTGTCTCATGGTGCCCTCACATCCCCATGAATTATCAAGGGCAGTGCACGCTGTCACTCTCCCGTGTCCCCTCACACATTTCCCTAGAATATCAATACATCTCCTACTGGGAAAACAGAACAAGTTGGACTGTTATAAATCCTTAGGTGGAAAATATACTCGGGCAAAACACATCACCACACCATAAAATGGACTCGGCAACCCCACCATCTAACCTTCCATCTCCCCACACACACAAAAGGCAATTCTGTAACACGGCACCTGATAGAAGCTGATTCTATAAAGGAAGGTTTCACAGAATAGGCTCCTATCAGGTACCTAAATAAGTGTCCTGTAGTAGAATTCCCTTAAAATATCCCTTCCAAATCCTCTTTTCTCCCTGAAGATTTTGCACACATTTCCCCTTTTTTCTTGCACCTCATGCTCACCTCCACTTTTGTCCTTCAATTCATCATAGGCAGTCAATGACTCAGTTGTTTGGGGAGGCTCAGATGGGTGGGACTAAGGTGGAATGGGGTATGATGAGACAAGTTAAAATCCTTATGGTGGGAGGGGGCAAATCCTACATCAAAGGGACATTTTTGAACACAGCAAGGAAGGACCCCTTTAAGGTCTCTCTAGTGCAGAGCCAACAGCTGCCACCCCCAATTATTTCTCTTACTAATAATAAAGCACAACAGCACAGTGGAAGAAACAAGGACAGCACAACAACACAGTGGAGGAAGCAACATATTAAACAAAATAGTATTTGCAGTATTCTGGTAATATATGCAGGTACTAACACTTGGCTAGCAATCAGTTCTAGCTCCCCAGTCCAGTGTCTTCCTGTTGGCCATGTGAACAGTAATGTTCGGCAGCACTGTAACAGAAAACCTGTGGTTTCCAGCAACCATAAACTGATTTGCCTAGTAAGTTACCAAATAGCCACCATGCTTCAGATCTGCCAACCTTTAGTTTATTGTTGGATACTCTCTCTCCCCCTTTGCAGCATCTCCCCTCTCTCTTGTTCATTGTTTTCCATCCAGTGTCTTCCATTCTCCCTTCCATCCAACCATCTCCCCTCTGTCAGCATCTCCCATCTCTTTCATTCCTTTCCATTCAGTGTCTCCTCTTCCACCTTCTCTCTAGCATCTCCCCCCTATCTCTCTTCCATTGCCTCCCCCTTTCTAGTCACCGTCTCCCCTCTCCATCTAGAATCTCCTCTCACTCCCCCTCCCCTGTTACAGCCATTCGATCTCTTCTCCTCCGTCTCCAGCCCCCCCTTCACCTCGCGGTCACTCTCTCCAGCCCCCCTTCATCTCGCGGTCACCCTCTCCAGCCCCCCCCTTCGCCTCGCGGTCACTCTCTCCAGCCCCTTCACCTTGTGCTTGCTCTCTCCACGCCCCCCCTCCCCCAGAGGCAGGGGTAGGGACTTAGATGCCTAATCACTAGCTTCTTCTCCCAACTGCTGCTATGGCAGCCTTGAGGAACTGTGAGCTTCTGTGCTCTGCCCTGCCTCTTGCTGATGCTCACTCTCTCCACTACCCCACCTCGGCTGCAAAACAAAATGGAAACGTATGTGGAGCTGTACTCATGAGTGTACCGCTGCTGGTTTCCCTCCTCTTCCCTCCCCTCATTATGTAAGTTCCTGTTTTCGGAGAGGGAGGAGGAGGAGGGAAGCCAGCAGCGGCACGCGCACATTTCCATTTTGTTTTACAGCTGCAGCGGGACGCAGGGTGTGAAAAGAGTGAGCAAGAGGCAAGAGCACAAAAACTTGTGATTCCTCCAAGCCACTACAACAGTGGTCAGGAGGAGAAAGTAGTAGTTGGGCATCTATGTCCCTACCGAAAGTGGCAGCTCATTGGGGGGGGCAGCAATGCCTCCCCCCCCCCCCCCCCAACTACACCCATGTCACTACAGCTTCATAAGGGAGGCCCAGGACGTCCTATGGGTGGTCAGGCGGTTCGGGGGGGGGGGGGGGCGGTGGAGAGTGATCATGAGTGGTGGGAAAGAGTTTGAGTTTCAGCTGAAAATGTACTGGCGTTTTCTGCCAAAACCCAGACCCACATTGGCCTTTAATGACTCGCATATAGGTTATCTCCCCTCTCTCTCCCCCCCACCCCAGACCAGCATCTTATCGCTCCTTCCCTTGGTCTCATGGCTACCATCTTCCACTCCCCAGGTCATCATTTCACCTCATTTTCTCTCTCCTGGTCCTGTGGCCCACATCCCTTTCCTTTCTCCATGGAGCCTGTCTCTCCCATACCACTTCCGTAACTCCAGAGGTGCTCTGTGTCAGTTTTTCTCCATGTGGCCACTCTCACCGATACCTCTACCTCTTCTGGTGCTCTGCAGTGGGCTGGGGGTCTTCCAGTATAGGCCAATGCTGAAGCACTGCTGTATCCCACCCTTGGCCAATGCTGAAGCACTGCAGTATCCCACCCTCTCCCCAACAGGAAATGCATTGTAGGTTGCGGGACGGGACAAGGCAACACATGCCCCAAATCATCCACCTTTGTCTTTCTGGACCTTTTGAATTTTTTAAGAAATGTGTTCACTAATGAATACCACTAAACCTCTTGTTTTAGTACTTGCAGTGCTGGGTAAACAAATAATGTGAACAAAGTTATTGTGATGAAGAAGCCTAGTATCTTGCATGCAAATGAGTTTCTTGAACAAAAGTAACATCCCATTTTAACCTCAATTTTCTTCAGCAGCAACTGTCCTTTAATGGGGATATTCAAGCTCCTAACATTTAAAGGAACTGATCTTGAAATATTCAGTGATCTTGCTGTTATCAACTCTTGAATTGTTACCATGCACTTTATGCTCCCTTCCTCCTCCAATCTTCCAAACCTCCACTCCCACTTAAGTCGCTATCTATTCATCTACTCCTCTTCACAGTCTGGCTCCCTCTCGCTTAGCTATCTTTAAGCTATGTGACCCCCACACTTCAGACTCTCCATCGACCACAAATCACGTGAATTTTATTTTAGTTTTATTTTGCTTTGATGATATGTTTTCCTGGTAATGTCCAACCTCTCTTGATGTAATCCGCATAGAGCTGTGAGGTTAATTGCAGAATATGATATATTGTTATACTAGTAAAAAAGGCCCGTTTCTCACAGAAATGAAACAGGCGCTAGCAAGGTTTTCCTCGGCATGTGTATGTTTGAGAGAGAGAATGTGTGTGTGTGAGAGAGAGAGAATGAGAGAGAGAGAGAGAGAGAGTGTGTGTGTGTGTGTGTGTGAGTGTGTGTGAGACAGAGAGAGAAAAAGATAGAGAGACTGTGTGTGTGAGAGAGAGAGTGTCTGTGACAGAGTGTGTGTAGTGTGAGAGAGAGAGAGTGTGTATGATAAAGTTTGTGTGAGAGAGAGTGTGTGTGTGAGAATGAGTGTGAGAGAGAGTGTATGTGTGGCACAGAGAGTGTGTGAGAGAGATCCCCCTATTTTTCAGTTGATAGAGTCTGAGAAACTATATCAGAACATGACTGCAGCCTATCGACATCTCTTCAATAGTCTTGTAAACTCTGCCAGCTCTATCGGGACGTCAGCGGTGAGTTGTCTTGCGAGATCAGCGCTTGCCTGATGTATTTAGAGCGGCACAGTATTCGGGACGTCAACGGCTAGTTGTGGCGCGAGTTGCTGCCTCGCGGCCATTCTCAATTTGACTTAACGCTCATTCCATATCATCAAGCTGATCAATCCATAGACTGGTGGGTTGTGTCCATCTACCAGCAGGTGGAGATAGAGAGCAAACTTTTGCCTCCCTATATGTGGTCATGTGCTGCCGGAAACTCCTCAGTATGGTCTCTATCTCAGCAGGTGGTGGTCACACACAGCAGCAGCTCTGGCTAGGCCTCCAAGCCTAATCCTTAGGTTTTGTTGAGGCCTGGGGTTGAGGGCTCTTTTGAGCAAGTGCAAACCTGGTGGTGCCAGGTCCCTCCTTTTCTCCCCCCTCCCGCTGGCTCCGTTAAAAAAAAAAAAAAAAAAAAAATGTTAAACATCCTTAAAGGCGTTTATTTCGACGTTTATTTAAACGTTCATTGCAGCTACTCACTGGGACACCAGTTCGTTACAGCTCGGAGCGGCAAGCAGGTAATTTTACCTTTTTATAGCGGGCAGGGGGTTCCCCGATTCTTCTCCTCGTGGCATATGGCGTCGGAGGGCGAGGGCGCAAAGGGTCGCTCCCCGGATCGCTTGAGCGCTTCTAGAGGGGATGCGGGGGTCTTACAGCCTGATTCGCCCTTGTTGGGTGACAGTTTCGTGACCGATGAATGTCCCGGTCCTTCCTCCGGCGTGGCGGTTTTTCCCGCCATAAACGCCCATCCCCCGCTCCTCGCCTCCGCCATCTTGGCCGGCCACGCGGCTCGGACGGCTTCTTCGTGGGCCGCCCTTGAGGTTGGAGACATTAATGCCATGAACGCCCTTAATTTGGGCGACGGCACAAAAGCGGCTACAGTTAAGTGCCGTTCTTCCCGCGCGGCTCCTTCGCGGAGTGTCGCGCCGGACGCCATTTTGGATGCGCAGCAGGCCTCTCCCCCGCTCTTGCGAGCGCCGGTTGAGGGTGCGTCTAGGGCTGTTGCCCAGGCTGCGGAAGTGCACAGTCTGGGGGGTTTCTCCCCCGAGTTTGTTTTGCTGCTGCATCAGGCTTTCCTCATGCAAAACGCTGCCCCTGCTCCCTCTTCTGATAAAGAGGTTGAGGTTCCCAGAGGTAAACGCCCTCGGGTTGATTTCCAGGCCTTGGAGGACTTTGTCTCCTCCGATGTAGATGAGGGCAGCGTGTCTGAGGTCTCCCAACGGTCCTTTGCGGATTCCTTGGAGGAGACGGATCCCCGCTCGGATGGAGCGGATGACCCCTCTGCAGCGCGGCTTTTTAGCCCAGAGGATTTGCCCAACCTGTTAGTGCAGGCCATGGGCATTTTGATGATTTCCTCTCCGGAGGACGTCTCTCCCTCAGCCCCTGTTGGCTCTGCCATTATGCTGGGGACGAAGCGCCCGCCTAGAACCTTCCACGTGCATGATGCCATGCACACCTTAATTTCGGCTCAATGGGATGTCCCGGAAGCGAGCCTCAAAGTGGCTAGGGCTATGTCCCGCCTCTATCCTTTACCTGAAAGTGAACGTGAGGCCTATCTGTGGCCTACTGTGGATTCTTTAATCACTGCGGTGACTAAGAAAACGGCTTTGCCGGTGGAAGGTGGCACGGCCCTAATGGACGCCCAAGACAGAAGATTGGAGGCGGCCTTAAGGTCGTCCTTTGAGGCAACTGCTTTAAGTTTGCAGGCCTCGGTTTGCGGTTCCTATGTGGCCAGGGCGTGCCTGACTATGGTGCAGCGGGCTTCCCCCTCGGATCATTCCTTGAGGGCTGATTGGCCGGCCCTGGAATCGGGCCTAGCCTATTTGGCAGACTTGCTGTATGATGTCTTGAGAGCCTCAGCTAAAGGCATGGCTCAGACAGTCTCTGCACGGCGGTGGCTTTGGCTCAAACATTGGTCTGCTGACCACGCCTCTAAATCCCGCCTGGCTAGATTGCCTTTTAAAGGCAAGCTGCTCTTTGGGGTCGAGCTGGACAAAATCGTGACCGATCTCGGCACGTCAAAGGGCAAGAAGTTACCAGAGGTCAGGGCTCGGGCTAGTACTCGTCCCGGTACCTCCAGAGGACGGTTTCAGGAAGCCCGTCGGTACTGCCCGGGCTCCTCTGCCCCCTCTTCCTTCAAGAGGAATTTCTCCCCCAAGCAGCATTCCTTTCGCAGAGACCGCCGTCCCGGAGGTGCTCCCTCCGGTCCTCCCCCAGGGTCTCGCGCCCAGTGACGGGGCCTTGGTCCACGCCCCAGTGCAGATTGGAGGACGGCTGTCCTCGTTTCTGGGTGAGCGGACCACAGTAACTTCACACGCTTGGGTGCTGGAAGGCATCAGAGACGGCTACAAGCTAGAGTTCTGCCGACCCTTAAGAGACGGGTTTGTACTCTCTCCCTGCAAGTCTCCGGTCAAAGCTGTGGCAGTGCAGCAGACCTTGGACAACCTGATCCGCCTGGGTGCGGTCGTTCCGGTGCCAAAAAATCAGATTGGCAAGGGACGTTACTCCATTTACTTTGTGGTACCAAAGAAAGGAGGTTCTGTCCGGCCTATCCTCGACCTCAAAGGGGTCAATAGGGCCTTGAAAGTGAGGCACTTTCGCATGGAGACTCTCCGCTCTGTTATAGCGGCAGTGAAGGCAGGAGAGTTCTGGGCTTCCTTGGACATCAAGGAAGCGTACCTGCATATTCCCATCTGGCCTCCTCTCCAACGCTTTCTGCGTTTTACAGTCCTGAGACGACACTTCCAGTTCAGAGCCCTCCCTTTCTGGTTGGCTACTGCTCCGCGGACCTTTTCCAAAGTAATGGGGGTCATAGCGGCCTTCCTGCTAAAGGAAGGAGTACAAGTCCATCCTTATCTGGACGACTGGTTGATCCGAGCCCCCTCTTATGCAGGGTGCGGCAAAGCTATGGACCGGGTAGTTGCTCTTTTGAGCTCCCTGGGATGGATCATCAACTGGAAGAAGAGCCAGCTGCACCCGACTCAGTCCCTGGAGTATCTGGGAGTTCGATTCGACACCCAAGTGGGCAGAGTGTTCCTGCCAGACAATCGGATTGTCAAGCTTCAGGCTCAGGTGGACTAGTTCCTAGTAGCCTCTCCTATTCGGGCTTCGGACTACGTGCAGCTGTTGGGCTCTATGACGGCCACGATGGAAGTAGTGCCCTGGGCCAGGGCTCATATGAGACCACTACAGCTATCTCTGCTGCTGCGCTGGACTCCGATGTCGGAGGATTCTGCTGTGCGCCTTCCCTTGGACCCAGCAGTGCGCAAGGCGCTGAGCTGGTGGACGCAGACAGACAAGTTGTCTGCAGCAATGCCTCTGGTGACCCCGGAGTGGATTGTCGTCACGACAGACGCCTCTTTGATGGGCTGGGGAGCCCAATGCTTGGGAAGGACAGTGCAGGGGCTCTGGTCTCCTGCAGAGGCAAGTGGTCTATCAACCTCCTGGAACTCAGAGCCATTCGGTTGGTGTTATTGGAGTTCATCCCGGTACTGGTGTTGAAGCCTGTACGGGTCCTGTCGGACAATGCCACGGCTGTGGCCTATATCAACCGCCAGGGAGGTACCAAGAGCGCCCCTCTAGCCAAGGAGGCTATGAATCTATGCCAGTGGGCGGAAGCGAACCTGGAGCAGGAGCCCGGAGAGCGGCAGCTATCTGCTCAGGCGTTCTTGGACATCACGAAGCGCTGGGGCCAGCCGAGCCTATATCTGATGGCGTCATCGGCCAATTGCCAAGTGCCGCGCTTGTTCAGCAGAGGACGGGACCCTCGATCCCTGGGAGTAGATGCTCTTCTCCAACAGTGGCCGACACAAGAGTTTCTCTATGTGTTCCCGCCCTGGCCCATGTTGGGCAGGGTGCTAGTCCGGGTGGCAAAGCATCCCGGCAGGGTAATCCTGGTGGTCCGGATTGGACCAGATGTCCCTGGTATGCGGACTTGATCAGGCTCTCAGTCGGCGATCCTCTGCGGCTGCCAGTGGAGCAGGGCCTGTTACATCAGGGTCCCGTGGTGATGGAGGATCCCTCCACCTTTGGTCTTACGGCCTGCCTATTGAGCGGCAGCGTCTGAGGAAGAAGGGCTTCTCAGACAAGGTCATCGCCACTATGCTGAGAGCGAGGAAGCGCTCTACTTCTACTGCTTACGCCAGGGTTTGGCGTGTCTTTGCAGCATGGTGTGAAGCAGGCTCACTTTCTCCCTTCACTGCTCCAATTCTTCAGTGTTGGCGTTCCTGCAAGAAGGTCTGGAGAAAGGCCTGTCGCTCAGTTCCCTTTAAGTCCAGATAGCGGCTCTGGCTTGCTTCAGGGGCCGCCTGAAGGGTGCTTCCCTGGCTTCGCAGCCAGATGTGGTGCGCTTTCGCAAGGGAGTTACTCACCTGCGCCCTCCTCCGCACTCAGTGGTGCCTGCGTGGATTCTCAACCTGGTGCTAAGAGCATTGCAGAAGCCGCCTTTTGAACCCTTGGCAAGGGCATCTCTGAAAGACCTGACGTTGAAAGCAGTCTTTTTGGTGGCTATCACTTCAGCCAGAAGAGTTTCCGAGCTCCAGGCGCTCTCTTGTCGAGAGCCTTTTCTGCAGTTCACTGAGGCAGGAGTGACTATTCGCACAGTGCCTTCCTTCCTGCCCAAGATTGTTTCTCGCTTCCATGTGAATCAGCAGCTCTGTCTCCCTTCCTTTCATAGGGAGGACTACCCAGAGGAGTACTCTGCTCTTAAATATCTGGATGTGAGACGAGTCATCATCAGATACTTGGAAGTGACCAATGATTTCCGGAAATCAGATCATCTGTTTGTCCTGTTTGCAGGTCCTCGTAAGGGTCTGCAGGCTGCTAAGCCTACGGTGGCAAGATGGGTCAAGGAAGCCATGGCAGCGGCTTATGTGGCCGCGGGGAAGGTGCCGCCTATCCAGCTGAAGGCTCACTCCACAAGAGCTCAGGCGGCCTCGATGGCAGAGGCCGGATCCGTCTCCTTGGAAGAGATATGCAGGCGGCAACTTGGGCTTCGGCTCATACATTCTCCAAGCATTACCGTTTGACGGTGGCTGCACGGGCGGAGGCCCGGTTTGGAGCTTCAGTGTTGAGGTCAGGGATTTCAATGTCCCGCCCTGGGTGAGTACTGCTTCGGTACATCCCACCAGTCTATGGATTGATCAGCTTGATGATATGGAAGGTAAAATTATGTATAATCATACCTGATAATTTTCTTTCCATTAATCATAGCTGATCAATCCATAGCCCCTCCCAGATATCTGTACTGTTTATATTCTGGTTGAATTTTAGGTTCAAGTTTAGCCTTCAGTTACTTCAGGAGGACTTCGTGTTCAAGTTCTTCTTTCACTTGGATTCTTCAAGAGTTGAGATGAGTTTGTGTTACAGTGAGCTGCTGCATTCCTCTCCCCTCCGTTTTACGGGGCTGGATTGAGACATAAATTCTGCCGGCACTCCCTCCCGCTTCGTGCGGCTGTAGGGCAGCTTTGTACCCCTCCCGCTTCGGCGGTGTTAGGGTCAGTCAGCTCCTCCCGCGGTTGCGGTTGCAGGATAAGCCAGATCCCCCCGCATTGGCGGGTGTGGTGTCCCTCCCCCGCTCCGCGGGGATGAGCTGGACGGATTCCCCTCCCCCACTTGTGTGGGGATGAGCTGGGTTAATTCCCCTCCCCCGTTTTGGCGGTGGTGAGCTGGGCAGAGTGTCCCTTCGTGGGTGTAATTCTCTTATGTGCTGAGTCCTGCGGATGGAGCTTTGATATCGACATACTGAGGAGTTTCCGGCAGCACATGACCACATATAGGGAGGCAAAAGTTTGCTCTCTATCTCCACCTGCTGGTAGATGGACACAACCCACCAGTCTATGGATTGATCAGCTATGATTAATGGAAAGAAAATTATCAGGTATGATTATACATAATTTTACCTTATCACGTACGGGCTCCAAGTTCCATGACCCCCTCCTCCCCTCCCCTACGAGTTCCAGGCACCCCCCTCCATCCGATTTCCATGCCCCCCTCCCTCCCTCTCCTCCCCTCCAAGTTCCATGCCCCCCCTCCCTACCCTGCGAATTCCATGCCTCCCTCCCTCTCTCTTTCTCAGTGGCAGCCCGACCTGCGTTGGCTGCCCTCCTCGCAGTCCTGCGCCTGCCTCTCGCCTTCCTGCATGCTGGCTGTAATTTAAAAGTTGTTACCTCGTGGTCCGGCTGCAGCAGTGTAAGTCGAGCAGACATGGCGCTTCAGCCTGCCTTCCCTTCTGTCTCAGCTGTGCCTCTGGTCCCGCCCTCATTTCCTGTTTTCGGAAGGGCAGGACCAGAGGCAGAGCTGAGACAGAAGTGAAGGCAGGCTGAAGCGCCGTGCCTGCTCTGCTTTCACTGCTGCTGGTGTAGACCAAGGTAAGGACTTTTAAATTACAGCTGGCACGCAGGAAGGCGAGGGGTAGGCGCAGGACTGCGAGAAGAGGGCAGCCAACACAAGTCGGGCTGCCACTGAGAGAGAGAGAGGGAGGGAGGCGCGGGGGTCTGGAACTCCGAAGACAGGGGGGCATGGAATTTGCAGGGGAGGGGTGCGGGCCTGGAACTCTGAGGACAGGGGGGGAGGGAGGGGGGCAATTCTCTGTCGACAGAATCCTCACCTCCAACGTTCTTTTGGTGGCTGGTGCTGGTTTCGCTTTCCTGTCATTGATCCGCCCTCTGACGTCATCACGTTCCGATGCGAGGGCGGACCAATGGGAATTTGTAATCTGTTGGATTTGTCGTGAGCCCTTGAGCCCAGGCCGAAGCCCGCTGGTAGCAGAGGCCAAGGCCTGGGGGAGACCGACCCGCCACTACACACCCCAGCTATCCAACACCCCTAGCCTACCCACACGCAGCACCTCATGAAGAAAGGGAAATAGGCATTCAAGCTGGCCTCACGGCCGAACCGGAACCAATACACTTAGACCCACTCGTACGGGCCTCACGGCCGAACTGGAACCGATACACACCCAGGGAGGGGAGAAAGAAACATAGGAGACACCACAGGACCCAAGGTGCCAGCCGCGCAGGAAAACCCAACCACGGAGGCTCCACAGACCCAGGACAGAAACCCCCCCCCCCAGACTACAAGGAAGGACCCCAAAGGAACCCGAATGGGGTGCCATCCCCCCCCCCCCCCCCCCAGGGGAGTAACGCAGGAGAGGAAAATTAATACAGGAAGCACCCTGTAACCATGGGAGGATACGGAGAAAACAGCTAGAAGACCGGGCTGCCACAAGAACACCGCAGCCAGGAACCCCCCAGGACAGAAGGGAGAATGAGCTAACTAACAGCCACAAAAGCCAGAGGCAGGTACAGGAAACAAAAGATAAACTAACCCTCAAACCAGAGGCCAGAGGCAAAGATACAAAAGGGATGAAGAAAATCCCCTGTCTAAAACACACAGAAGACAGAGGCAGAGACACAGTACACAAGGGGTTAAACTTACTGAACCAGAAGTCAGGCAGGAACAAGGAGGAGGACGATAACTGAATAAACAACCTGAGGGAAGGCCCATAGCCTGCCCAGTGACAGAATGGGGCAACGCCCCCACTGAGTAAACAAAGTAGCTGGCCTCCCACAGAGAATTGCAAGCAGCGAGGGAGAGCCCCAGCTGGAGGCAAGTGAACTAATTACTCACACACACACTGACAGAAACAAACCCAGACAAAGGAAACTAAACAGCAAGCTGAATACACGCACAGACAAACACGCTGCCACGAGATATCCCAAACAAAGGGAATGTAACAGCCCTGAACAGGGAACACAGATTCAAAACCAGAGCACAGAACAACGTTCTGACGGAGAACTGCAAAGGCTTTAGCCACAAAGAAACGTAACGCCAAAGCAGGGGAAGCAGGAACATGTAGGCTTAAGTACTACCCACTGACGTCAGCTCAAACCCTGACAGCCAATCAGGAATGAAGTCCACACCCCTCCCCTGCCAGACCGGTAGAATCATAACAGAATTGTGTTACGAACCCAGGCATCCAGACGTAGAACGTTGGAGGTGCAAATTATTATATAGGATTTTGTTAGTCTATATTGGTAGAGGAGGTGCTGCTTACACTACAACAATATGCTAACCTCCCCATGCCCGCTCAAGATAATTCTCACACATGCACCTTCGAGCCCCCCTCTTCCTGTCATAGACATCCTTGTATTCATCTCTGCGTTCCCTTCCCTTCCCCAAAGCTCTCACATGCTTTCACTTCATTACTATAGTTTTTATCCACTCATGACATCACTTGATCTTCAGTCTTCATTTTGTGCATCACACCATGTAACATAAGCCAGTATTATATGCTTATATTGTCCTAGAGCCTCCCAGTCCTTGTCCATTTTCTGCATGGTCTCCATAACCCGATCCCAAATAGTGCATTGAATCAAGAATTACAGATGCACAGTCAGGTCCTCCTCACAAATTGTTGTCTCTATCAACTAGTTGCAGTTGCAATCCTACTACTGTGTCTTTGCCAGGTTCCGTTGGAGGTCTCTCCATCGCTTCTGCAGAGACTTGCTTCTTGATTCTGTGTCCATTTCCCAGCACTCTTTACAAGCGAAAGGCTAACTGATGCTGTTTGACTGTGGGTGGCTTCTCCTTCAACACAGGCTTCAATCCTTCCTTAGACGGACTCTCCCATGCCTCAGCAGTTGCCATCACCAAGCTAATAATAAAAAAGTAAAAAATTGAGAGATATAGACCACAAAGATACAGAAGGCAAGTGGAGTGGTCTCAAAAACCAAGGAAGGGAGAGCCACTGTCAATTATTTTGTGAATATTTTGGTAAAACTCAATAAATAACCCAACATGGCTGGCCATGTTTTGCCCAAATGAATGCTTAAGGTATAGCAAAAGGTGTAAAGCATTAAAAAAAAATTATAAATATGTAAATTAGCTTGTTTCATTCTCTTCAATGTTAACGTTCACAAAATAATTGACAGTAGTTTTACCTTCTTTGGTTTTTGAGACCACTCTACTTACCTGCTAACGTAAAACCTAATATAGCAACATATACTTGATATCCTCCTCCTGCAAACAAGCCATGCCACCTCCAGAACATGGTCTTCAAACTGTGACGGCTTGAGATAATATGCTTATGAGATCTCATCTCTTGTTGTTAGACTTGGGTACTTCAGCAGCCTGAGACGGAATGCTTAAGTCCTTAACTTGCTGCTAGGTCACATGGTGGAGAATTTGAAGATTGGGAGATAGTGTGGCAGCGCTGCTAGAAGTAATGCATTCCACATTCCCCTCTCAGCATTGTTATCACTGCCTTGGATTTTTACCTAAATTAAACTTCCATTGGTCTAGCAGCAGGCAGCACCTAAATAGTGGGGTTCCTGACTTTATTTCTGGGCTTGCTCAAGTGGTAGCTATGCTCCTAATATCAGGGTTTAGATTTCACGATCTTCCTTTTTATTATTGGTCATATTAGTGGAGGCCCTTGGATCAGACTTTGTAGCTCATAACTTCTCAAGCTATTCACTTTTTGAATTTTGCTTTCCATTTCTACTTTGTTTTGAAATTAGCAGAAATAAGTTATCCTGCTTGTCAGGTCCCGTGCTGTGCTGGAAGTTTGCACTTGTAAATAAAGTTTTGTATTGCTTGCCCATTGTGTGTCTACATTTTAATTTTTTTTTCTTGGTTGGTGTTTCCATGGTTGGCAGGGTCAGACGCCGTTCGATGTGGCAGATGAAAGCGTGGTAGAACATCTGGAGATGCTGCAGAAAAAACAAAATGTGGTGAGTTCCTGTTTTAACCTATGAACTTTATATTGCTGGTTAAGACATTATTGGGTAGACTTTCATTAGTTAAGTCTTCAAAGGCAGTTTTTCTTCAGTACGGTTACAAGTGCTCTCATTGTGAAACAATATGCATGCTTTGTAACCATGTTTAGAAGAGGCATTTCTGGGGACATGTGCTTTTTGGGGAGGAAAATACAGCTAGCATTTCCATTATTTTCCATTTAAGAAGTATCTGTTTGAAAAGCATTTAAATATTTTCCACAAGTGCCTTGTGTGTCTGCCAATTTTCAATGTAAAATTGCGTGATTTAGTGTTAAAAATTGGAGCAAAGCCCACAGGTTAAAAAGTAGTCAAGGATGTGTTGGCCTTATGTGGTCATTTAGAAAATTTTACCCCTTAAGACTTGACTACCCTATGCAGTAGAAATTTGCTTCGGGTGGCAACTTGCTACTGTTGAATCACTTCCTGCTTTTTGAAGCAGATTTGTCATGAATAGTACAACAAAAACATAACAGATATGGACTATAAAGGCTCATGTGGTCTGCCAAATTGGCACTCTTTTGTAATGCGAGAATACCCAGTTGACATGTTGACGCCTTTCAGAGCATAATAGATGCAGTTAAATATTTTATGTTCCTTATCATGACCATTTAAAAACTATAAGGGTTTATTTAAACCCATTCCCCCCCCCCCCCCCCCCCCCCCGATTTTTCTGAATAGCTTCATCCTACATCCTCAAGGAGGAATATTAGCCTCCCCTATTTTCTCCCTCACCTTCCTGTAAACCTGAGTTACAGCCCTACCAGAATCTTCTCATTCCCAATCATTATGTAAAGAAAAAATGTGTGGTCCATGCCTGAATTACTTTAGGTCTTTGTCCAGCGTATCCAGGTTTTGTTTTTCCACTGATAATTTCTCTCTCTGCTCCCTCTATAATCTAGCCATTACAGCAGTAAGGAGCTATAGACCGAGTCTCTTAAAATATGGTTTTCATTACATAGATTTTCACTGTTCCAGAACCTGTGGGATAGTTTTGTCCATCAACCAGCAGGTGGGGATAGAGAACTGAAAATTGAGCTGAGAGATATTTCTCTTGGCATCCAGTATAGCTCCTCCATATTTTCTATCTCCAGCCATTGGATGGACACACTTTTCAGTCTCTGGTTTAGAGTGCTTTGCTCCTGGTCCAGTTGGTTAGCTTGTCCCCCAGTTGAGCTTTGCAAGTGGCTTGAGTCTGCAGAATCATATCCGGAGGTCTTCAGATCCCTGTGTCTGGTGCCCCATGAATTTACTTCTTCTCTCTATTCACCTCTCCCCTGTTTCCAGCGGAGCTTTCCTTTTTCAGCACAACAACCTAAAGAGAAAAAAAAGTATGGAGGTTTATTGGAGAGCATGGTACAGATCCTTTCTCATCTGGGGTACTTGTGGAGACTGTAAGCTTAGGGGGAGCAGCCGGTAGTGGTAAGCCTGACTAAAGTTTGACTCAGAACAGCTTGGAAGTCTGCAAGTTCTGTTTGGTACAGGGGAGGAATCCTGATTCACCACTTGGGACTGCATTGTGCGGCACTTATGAGAATCGGAGTGAATGGCGACTCCTGCTGCGAGACGCACCGGCCAGCATCAGGCCATTGCAGTATATGCAAGCCAGGAATCCCACAGTCGCAGAGGAAATGTATGGCAGAAGCACATCTTGGGATTTGGCGCAGAATCCGAATATATGACAGACTTCAGGCTTTCCAGCAGCACCACTGTGCAGTTTGATGCAAGAGAACACAGGAACAGGCACCATTTGTTTAGGGCCAACTGGCAGTTTGGAGCAGTCTCTGATCACGTGCAGAGCACAGCCTCCATTTTACAGCCACAGGCCCCAACAGAGCATTCAACTGCATCAGGATCTTTGTTTTCTCCACAGTTTATATTGCTCTTACTCCAGACCTATTTAGAAGCAGGGACAGTCAGAGTTGCTGCAAGGTACTTCAGTTTCTTGCCTAGCTGCCCCTCCAGCTCCTAAGAGATCTCCAGGAGTGGGCAGATAAGGCTATCTCTGCTTCTCCCTCCTTATTTGATGTGGCCTCTGTCTGTTCAGTGGAGCCATCATTGAAGGAGCTGTTAGAGGAGAGAGAAAGCTCCTTCCCGAGGAAGGTGATGACCTGAAAGAACTGAGGTTGTTTCTTAAAGAAGAGCGCGGTACCCTTATTTCTGAGGCACTAGTGGTGCTTTCCATTGAGAAGCCTTCTGCTTTGGCATCAGGCGTTTCATCTTCGTCGATCAAGAGGGGCTCAGAGGTCCAAAGGCCTTTCATCCAGACATTCAGGAGCTGATTATAGCAGAATAGGTCTTATTGAATACCATGACTTGCTTCTACTCTTGGTTCCACAGGAGAAAAATAAATTACAGCTTCTCAGGGTGAACTCCCTTGTTACAGCAATGACTAAGAAGATCACCTTGCCAGTGGAAGGGGGTATTGCCCTAAAAGACCTACAGGATAGGAAGCTCACTGAAACAAGCCTTTGAAATGTCCACTTTGGGCTTTCAAGAGACAGTATACAGCATGTTCGTAGCAAGAACATGCCTAATATGGCATCAGTAGTCTGCAACACAAGACGGGTTCCATAACGCCCACATGGTGGATGCTATTTATGACATGTAACGGCCCGTATTATGTTTTTGGCTGTCATGGCACATCTGCAACTCTGATTGCAGCATTGGGCAGCATTTGTAATGTCAAAGTCACATCTAGTTAAATTGCCATTTTGGTGCAAGTGGGTATTTGAAGAAGATATCAGTAACTTGGTGAAAGAATTGAGGGGAAACTAAGTCACAGCAGTTGCTGGAGGATAAGCCGAAAGCCACTGGTCATCCCTTTTCAAGAGGCTCTCTGATCTCTATTTCGAGATGGCAGATGATACTGGCCTAGTCATTGGCAGTATGATTGGAGGTCCCGTTTTCAGGCATGCTAATCTTCCTTTCATGCGGACAGGAGGACCAACTCTGTCAGCTATGAGCAATGATGCAAAGTTGGTCTACTCTTTTCCTCCAGTGGGAGGATGTCTTCAGGAGTTTTAGGAGGAGTGGAACAAAATCATGTCAGAGTGGGTTCTGAATATTCTTACAGAAGGTTACAAGTTGGCGTTCTCCTATCTAGTCACTCCTCTCTTTTTGTAGTCTCCTTGTTGAAAGGGAACCAAGGTGGTCTAGGTATAGGCCATCGTAGATTCCTTGCTAGTGCTCCAGGCCATTATTCTAGTGCTCCAGGCCAAACAGGGACAAGGCAGATACTCCCTATACTTCATTGTCCCAAAGAAGAAAGGCACCTTTTGTCTAGTCTTAGATCTCAAAGGTCTAAATCACTTCCTCCCAGTGTCCCGCTTTCGCATAAAAACAGTAAGAGCAGTTATAGCCTCGGTTTGTGAGGGAGAATTTCTCACCGCCATCGATCGCAAGGAGGTGTACTTGCAGACTGACGTGTCATTCTATTAGGATAGCATGACAGCGATAGACAAAGTTGTTCATCTTCTTCTGCAGTTGTTGGGTTGGGTGATCAATTTTGAGATGAGCAGACTAACTGCATCACAGATGCAGGAATATCTGGGCATTCTATTTGACACAGCCAAGGGAGATGATCTTCCTCACAGAACGCAGGATGCCAAAGCTAGTTCAACAGATTTGTCTTCTCAGTCAAGGCAGGCCTAGGGTCTGGGACTACATCCAGGTTCTGGGGTCAATGATGGCGGCGTTGGAAATGATACCATGGTCAAGGGCTCATATGCGGCTGTTACAGGAATCTCTTCTAAGCCACTGGTCTCCAGTGTCACCGAAGTATTTACTTCATATTCCTTGGACACTCATTGCAGACGGAGTATGCAGTGCTAGTGGTCAGCAGATTGCCAAGACCTGTCGCTTCTTTATCTATAACATCAGCAAAACTCGCCCGTTCCTCTCTGAGCACACCACCTGAACACTCGTCCACTCTCTCATTACCTCTCGACTTGACTACTGCAACCTACTTCTCACTGGCCTCCCACTTAGCCATCTATCTCCCCTTCAATCTCTGAGCACACCACCCGAACACTCGTCCACTCTCTCATTACCTCTCGCCTTGACTACTGCAACCTATTCCTCACTGGCCTCCCATTTAGCCATCTGTCCCCCCTTTAATCCATTCAGAACTCTGCTGCACGTCTTATTTTCCGTCAGGACCGATATGCCCATATCACCTCTCTTTTCAAGTCACTTCACTGGCTTCCGATCAGGTACCGCATACAGTTCAAGCTTCTCCTACTTACCTACAAATGCACTCAATCTGCAGCCCCTCATTACCTCTCTACCCTCATCTCCCCTTACGTTCCTACCCGAAACCTCCGCTCACAGGTCAAATCCCTCCTCTCAGTACCCTTCTCCACCACCGCCAACTCCAGGCTCCGCCCTTTCTGCCTCACCTCACCCTATGCTTGGAATAAACTCCCTGAGCCCATACGCCAGGCCCCCTCCCTGCCCATCTTCAAATCCTTACTCAAAGCCCACCTCTTCAATGTCGCCTTCGGCACATAACCATTATACCTCCATTCAGGATATCTAGACTGCCCTAACTTGACATTTCGTCCTTTAGATTGTAAGCTCCTTTGAGCAGGGACTGTCCTTCTTTGTTAAACTATACAGCGCTGTGTAACCCTAGTAGCGCTTTAGAAATGTTAAGTAGTAGTAGTGTTAAGTAGTAATTTGACAGTCAGTTTCCTTTCCGATAACAGAATGGGAGGTAGTGACAACGAACACCAGCAAGTCAGGTTATGGAGCTCATTACAAGTTCCATCTGGCTCATCTGGATGGAACAGGAGTAGCAGTGGTAGATAAATCGCTTGGAGCTCAGGGCAGTGCAGAATGCCTTACATGAGTTTGCTCCCTTTATGGCGGGATCGGCGGTCCGAGTTTTCTCTGACAAAGCGACGGTGGTGGCTTATATCAATAAGCAAGGTGGGACCTGCAGCCGTCCGATGGCAATGGAGGCAGCCTCCCTCGTGTTGGGTAGAGAAAACTCTTCTCTATTTGTCATCAGCTCACATATCTGGGTCCTGGAATGTGGAGGCGGACTTTCTCAGCAGGCAGTCCATAGACCCAGAAAACTGGAACTATTCAGATAGGGTTTTCATCTGATAGTGGATTGACTGGGTTCTCTGCTTCTGGACTTTATGGCAATGAAAGGAATGACAAAGTACCTGAGTTCTTCAGCCATTGGAATGAACTGGGCTCAATACGGATTGATGCCCTATTGCAGCCCTGGCCGGAGACACACCTATTGTTTGTCTGCCTTCCTTGGTTCATGGTAGGCTGTGCATTGAAAAGAATCGCATTGCACTGGGGTTGAATAATTCTCATAGCCCTGTATTGGCCACGGAGGCTGTGATACGCGGACCTGATTCGCTTGCTAAATGGAGATCCTGTCCATCTTTTGCAGGTAAACAGCCTACTGATGTAAGGTCCAGTGCTCATGGAGGATCTGTTTGGTCTTTTGGCTTGGCCATAGAAAGGGCTCAGTTAAGATATTAGTTATTCTGATTCGATCGATGCTACCTTGCATCAGGCTCGGAAACTCTGTATATCCATGGTGTATGCGAGGGTGTGGAGACCGTTCGAAGGCTGTTGTTCTGAGCATGGACTTTCCTTCTCCACTCAGATCATGCACACCCTACCATTTCTCCAGGCAGGTCTTCAGAAAGGATTGGTGTTGTGTTCTCTTAAAGTTCAGGTTGCAGCTTTGGCCTGTTTCAGGATCAGACTACAAAATATGTCTCTTGCGGCTCACCCAAATATCATTCAATTTTTACAATCAGCAGGCCGCTTGCGGCCTCCCTTTTGCACACTGTGTCCAGAGTAGAACTTTATTTAGTCCTTCGGGCTCTTCAGAAACCTTCTTTTTGAGCCACTCTGGAAGACCTCCTGGAAAGATCTTACACTAAAGACTGCTTTCATGGTGGCTGTTGCATCGGTACCTATGGTTTCAGAGCTTCAGTCTCTCCCTTGTTGGGATCCTTTTTGCTGCTTTTGGAGGTGGGGCCTCCTTTGCGCACGTTTCCTTCCTTTCTTCCAAAAGTGGTATTGGCATTTAATCTCAGCCAATTTGTGGAGCTTCCGTCCTTTCACAGAGAGGATGAGAAAGCTCAGTATTGTTCCTTGAATCTTCTCAATATGCGTAGTCTAGATATCTGGAGTTTATGAATGAGTTTCTGAAATTGGATAGACTGTGCTTTTTTGGTAAACAGAGGTATGGCCTTATGGCTTCCAAGCCCACAATTGCTAGATGGCTGAAGGAGATTATGACATCAGCTTATTTGCTTGCGGAGAAGCAGGCTGTTTAAACCTTGTATGCTCATTCTACTAGGCGTACAGCAACATCCAGGGTGAAGACTACCTTACTGTTTCCTGCAGATATTTGCAAGGTGGTGATGTGGTCAGTATGCATACCTTTGCCAAGCACTACACGGTGGCCGTTACAGCATTATCCAAAGCCATTTGTGGGGTTTTGATCCTCAGTGAGCTGGCACCAGGATCCCACCCACTCTAGGAATTGTTTTTAAACATCCCACAGGTTCTGGAATAGTGGGAAGGTATGTACAGGAAAGAATAATCAGGTCTTACCTGATCATAATTTTCTTTCCATTATTTCTTCCCATTATTCCAGAGGCCTGCCTGAGGTTTCTGAGATGTTTAGGCGGTGAGAAGTAATAGATCAAATAACGGCAGTCACTTTGCATGGTGCTTGCTGCATATCTCTTGGTCTGTCCAAGTTGTCTAGAGATGAGAGGTCCATACATGTTTTCCTGTCTGGTTAATGTTAGGTTAGTGAGTTGTTTAAGGTTGTTGTGTGTGTTCTGAATTTCTTCTTACTGCTTGTCTACGCAAATACTGAGGAGCTGGACTGGATGCCGTGAGAGATGTGTCTCAGTGTCTGTCTCCACCTGCTGGTTGATGGCCACAATTATTCCACAGGTTGTGGAATAGTGGGAAGGACTAATGAGAAGAAAATGATCACTTAGGACCTAATTTCTCCACATGTGCACTCTGAATTCTATATGTAGTTGTTGTGGTGCACTAAACAAAGTTGTATTCTCTGCAGTATTTCGAGCCTATTGGCCTGATGTGTAGAATTTGGGCCAAGGCATTGATATCGGGTCATGGACAAAAAGGCTGGTCTTGTCCTTTACATTCTGAAGTTAACTTCAGAGAGAGAGGGGCAGGTTGGCTGTAGCCTTATCAAATGTGTGTACCTGCAGTGAAGGGAATTCAGTTTCTGAGTGAGCTCCCCAGTGAAGTAGGAGTCATCGATCTACTGATTGTCTGTCTTTTCTTTAATTTCTCATTAAATGACATCTTTCCCCTCCTTCACATACAGCTGCGCAGTGAGAAGGAAGTAAAGAAAAAACTAATTGAATCCAGTCTGAATGATGATCTGCAGAATGACTTCTATAAAAAGTAAGATATATGTGCTCATAATTCAGATATGTTGCTATTGAAACATCTCTCATTTTTCTTTCCTATTAATGAGTGTATTGTCCCCAGGAGAAATTAAAACATATTTTTGTGGTCTTGATGTTCAACAAGTGCTGGCTGTATAAGTGCCTTTATTTAGAATTGCCAGCGTGCTGAATGGGTAAATTTTGGATATGTAAATTGATGTCTGTTCAAAATTTATCCATATAACTTTTGGGGGTATTGTGGAGGTGAGGCCTGAGTTTGTCTGGAGAGCCAGGGATGTTTAGACACTGTCTGTATAAATCTATTCATATAAATAGATCTCAAATAGCAGTTCAGACTTATAGGATAACTTATCTATATAAGTTTAGGATTGCATATTAATTGCAGTGGAGAGGAGTAGCCTAGTGGTTACTGCAGCGGACTTTGATCCTGGGGAACTGGGTTCAGTTCCCACTGTAGCTCCCATGACTCTGGGCAAGTCACTTAGCCCTCCATTGCCTCAGGTACAAATAAAGTACCTGTATAAAATATGTAAACCGCTTTGAATGTAGTTGCAAAAAACAAAACAAAACCAACAACACAGAAAAGCGGTATATCAAGTCCCATTCCCTTTCCCTTTTACATTTAAGCAGGTTTGAATATACACATAGAGATTTATAAACTTAATTTAATACTAATGTTTGTATAGTGAGATACTTGCCAAAAGTAGGCTGGAGTTCTCCAGTGCAGAAATGACACTCAGGATGTGCTCTGAGCTCTGACGTTAACTTGTTTGGCATTCTGGAGGCAGAGTCAGATGCTGGAATATCCCCGGAGTCCTCTTTGAAGTAGCAGCAGCATAATTTGAACAACTTAGAGCTGACAAAACGAAAAATGCTGTTCTGGACAGCTCAGAATTTCTTCTTTATCCAGGAACGAGAAACTTTGAAAGATCAGCCTCTGTGGCTTTGAAACTACCCAAACCTATTATTTTCATCTGGAGGGCTGCCAACAATGCAGCCCTATCTTATATTTATAGAATTATGGAGAAAACTTCTCAAAATCATTATGGCACACTGCAATCAAGTTTTTTGAAGAAGAATCACTCTCTGGCTGCAGATAAATGACCAATTTCCTCTCCTTTGCCAAGGAGACATATCTTAGACTCTGATATAGAGTCCAGTTCTTTAGAAATTCAGTTGTTGCCTTCAGTAGAATTTGGAGGCTTTCCAGAAATTCATCTGATTTTTCACCTCTGCGGCTATTGAAGGAATCACAGCCTGAAGATAGTTCATACCCTGAGTTCCTTCAAAACAAATATCTGGAGAATTATATTTAGATGTTCAAGTTAAACCAGACCCCAGAGCTAAGTTTCTGAATGCATTAAATATTTAGATGACCCTTGAAACATGAGGTCTTTGCCAATGCACAAAATGTTTGTCAACTTACAGGAAAGAACCTGGCAAATTCCTTTTTGGTTGAGCTGTCACAGCAGCAGTTTGGGGCCACTCATGGCACCCACATGAGAACCATAAGTTCTGCCATTGGGGCTCACCATGGAACTTTGGCTGATAGAGTTCCATTATGTTCATGGTCAAGTTATGGGTGGCCGAATGCTGACTCCACAGTGCCCCCAGTTGTGTTTGGCTTGTGAATTGAAACCCCCTATCCATCACATAGCAATGCACAATGCTTACCAATGAACCACCTGACTGACGGGGGGGGGGGGAGGGGAGGGAATGGGATATACCTCCTTTCTGTGGGTTTTGCATCTACATTCAAAGCAGTTTACATAGTATATACAGGTTATTTGTACCTGGGGCAAATGAGGGTTAAGTGACTTTCCCAGAGTCACAAGGTGCTGCAGTGGGAATCAAACCCAGTTCTTCAGGATCAAAGTCCACTGCACTAACCACTAGGCCACTCCTTAAAAGTAGTTCATGTTGTTTTTCTACAAAGTATATTATATAGTATAACACTGATCTCTCTCACAATCTTGGGTGAGATAACAAAGCAAAATTTGGTGATAGATGGTGACAATTTTATGTATTCTTTCATAAAAGAAACTTTATAATAATACCTTAGCACCTAGATCTGCAATATGTCCCCCATATGCAGCTCAGTGCTGTTCTTGTCTATAGTATCTATGCAGTTTTAAGTACTTCCACCCATCACAACACTTATATCTAGATTTTTTATTTTTGTAATCCTCCCACTGCTCTGAAAATGCACCTGGGTGGAAACCTAATGAAGATCCTCAGTGAGGATTTGGTGTAGACAATGAAATTCAAAATGCTGTTAGCAGCCTCCATTTACTTTGGAACATAATCTTTAGATTTGAAAATATGTTGAATTACTCCATGAATTTGCAACAGTAAATTCTCTAAAGCATTTTGAATTTAGCTGCTGTCCTGTACTGTGCTTGATTTAGTGATGCCAGTATTTTTTTTTTTTTTATTTTTGGTTAATTAGGTCATATTGTGAAAACAAGACCCCATGATTTATCTGTTTTTCTTTCCAGGGGTTCTGTAGTTGATCAGTTTACTAGTCATTTCTTTTTGTTAATCTTGTCTGGTGACTCTTGTTATGGATGAGTCCTCGGGATAGATCTGAATCTGCTTCTTACAGTGGTTCATTTCATCAGTTGGATGTGAGAAAACCACATAATTAGCCAGACGTTTTGGAGCATCCAACCAGAAGAGGCCTAATGTGTAGGTTTAATGTATGTGTTGTTTTTTTTTTACTTTTTCTTTCTCAGCAAAGAGAAACTGTTGTATGGGGATGAAAAAGATGAAACATTGAAATCCATCAAAACAGAAAAGGAAAAAAAGGATGAGTCGAGCTGCTCCAGCTGTGAGGAAGATGGTGAAGGGGCAGAAGCTTCAGAATCAGAAACTGAAAAGGAGGCAGGTAATGGATGCTTTCATTATCAGAGACCAGGTTCGGCCCTTCACACACAGAATTTTTGTGATCTAATGTTTGGTTCAACAGCATAGAATTTAAAGAATTACTCCTAAGATGTGAAGTACTCATTCACAAATGTACCCCTTGATGTGGTAAAACAGTAGATAAAGATAAGGTCTAACTAGCTCACCCCCCCCCCTTCGCCACTGTCATCCATACAAGCTTCACTGCCTTCAGGCTGTGCATGACTGTGATACCTGGCTGTAATCTATTCAGGAAGTACAGGGTAGGAAAAAAAGGGTGGAGGAGTGGCATATCTTAAGAATAATATTAAAGTGCAAGAACTGCAGGACATATATAAGGAAGAAGCACTGTGGGTTAAACTGGTAAGAGGGAAAAGAAAATGTATTTACATTGGTGTAATATACAGGTCAGATTCACAGTCAGAAGAAATGGAAAGAGATTTAATTGAAGACATCCACAAGGTAGCTAGGAAAGAGGAAGTACTACTGACAGGTGATTTTAATACGCCAGACATCGATTAGGGCGTCCCTGCTGCAGGGTTATCTAGAAGCAAAGGGATTCTCTACAGGAAGAATTGTTTCGGCAGTTGGTAACATAACCAACATGGGATTTTTATTTATTTGTAGCATTTGTATCCCACATTTTCCCACCAATTTGCAGGCTCAATGTGGCTTACATTTGCCATAATGGCGGTTGCCATTTCCGGATAACAGATTACAAGTGGTAATGCGTTAAGTTGCATACATACATGGTAACATACATTTAGCATAACATATATATTATGTGCATATACATGGTAAGGAAGAATAAATTATGGTAATACATGAAAGTTCCTGAGTAAGAAATTGGGTTGTATCATACTTTAGATCATCAGCTATGGAGTGACCACAGTCGACATAAAGTTTGAAGTAATAATACTTATTTATTAATGGCAAAGAGGTTAATCAGTCAAGTGATAGGATTCCAGTTTTGTCTATGTCATGTAAAGTCTTATTATTTAGTATTTAAGCTGGATGTTTATGGCATGCCTTCTTGAACAGATCTGTTTTCAGTAGCCTTCGGAAGATAGTTAGGTCTTGCGTTGTTTTTATTGCCTTCAGTACTGTGTTCCAACGCTGCGTAGCTATTCTAGACCTGGTGCTTACAAATGTTTGTTTCTGATGTTACGGTGGGCGATCATTTGGCATCTAGTGATCACTGAATGGTGTGGTTCAATATTAAGATAAAGGAGGAGAGGGCTTATTCAAGATTGAAGGTCCTAGATTTCAAAGAACTGACTTTGCCGAGATAGGGGAATTTCTCAAGGAAGAGTTAGTTAGATGGGAACAGAACAGTAGTGAGCAAAACTGAAAGGAGCTATTTTAAAGGTGACAAAGGCCTTTATATTAGAAAATTACATAAAAGAAAAAGAAGGACGCTTTGGTTCTCAAACGTGTAGTTGAAAAGGTAAGGGAAAGACGGTTAACCTTCATACGTTACAAGATTCAGAAAGAGGAAGACAGGCAAAAATACCTGCAAAAGCTAAAAGAAGCTAGAAAAGCTGTCAGGCAAGCGAAGAGGCAAATGGAAGAAAAGATAGCTGATACAGTAAAATTGGGCGACAAGCTGAGGGGGAGGAATATATAGAAGCTGATAAGAATAAGTTGACAGTTATTTCTGTTCGGTGTTTATGAATGAAAGGCTGGGGGTAGGACCACAGAAAACAAATGCTAATGGGGATGGATATGTATAGTAGACCAGGACCGATTGTCAGAAGACTGTTTTCATGAAGAGCTAGGAACTAAAAGTAGACAAAGCGATAGGGCCTGATGGGATACGTGTGAGGGTACTCAAGAAACTCGGAGACGTTCTGGTGGCTTCACTGTCTGACCTCTCCACTGCTTCCTTGGAGTCTGCAATGGTTCCGAAGAATTGAAGAAGGGCGGATATGCAGAGGGACCATATCCGCCCTACTTCAGTCCTTCAGAACCATTGCAGCTACAGATATCCATGGGGTTCGATATCATGGAATCTTGCTACTTTCTGTGATTATGACAAGTAGTTGTGACTTGAATTGGCTTGGCCATTGGAAGCAGGTCACTGGTCTAAATGCGCCTTTGGTCTGACCCAGTGTTGCAGGTCTTATGTCCTAATTTTCTTCTCTCTTTGGTCTTTTGCCATTTTAGATAGATAAACGTACAAGACCCCATATTTAAAACAAATGTCCAGACTTCTGTGACATATCAGATCTGCATTACAATTTTTTTTCTCTTTTTTTCTGCCCTTGAAATATAAAGGTAGTCTTTATTTTGTGAAAAGAAAAACATTATTTTCCTTTTGTGTACTTACAATGTCTCTCCTGAACAGATGCTATCTCCAGCTCTGTTAGCTGAATGATTCATTACTGTTCTGTGTTCCCTGGACTTGTTTTTCAAAACTACCTTAATTTCCTTTTTCTGTTTCTCTTTCAGAAAAGCTGGCAAGCACTATCTTGAACCATTTCACGAATGAACAAGATAGAATCATCGAACAAATCCCAGTAGCAGCACACAATTCCTTATCAATGTCAGGAGCTAGAGATGTAAGTCTATATATATATATATATATATATATATATATATATATATATATATATATATATATATGTGTGTGTGTAAAATAAAAAAAATATGGAGCGGGGTGGTAGAAGTTGGATTAGTGATTTCCCATGGTACATGAATAATGCAGTTTATGATTAGCCTCACAAGCTGTTTTATTCATAATGCCTAGGAGCATCGGGCTGCATCTTAGATGTGCATCTTAGATGTGCTGAGCAATAGGAGTGTAATCTCTCCCCTTCTCCAAAGCCACCTTGCAAACCTTCCCCCCTCCAATTCCCCAGCCTACATGGTGTCTAGGAGTTCGGAACATAGGAATATCCAGTTGGTTCTAACCCTGCTGGGATAGAACCTGGTGTCTAGGAGTTCGGAACATAGGAATATCCAGTTGGTTCTAACCCTGCTGGGATAGAACCTGGCATTGCAGGGATGGAAGCAACTGGGGATTGCTCCTGCTCTAGATCAGTAGACATTTTTGATTTCACCAGGTAAGCTTGGTGAAGGGGATGATTCTTTTGGATGTGTTAGGATTGGGGGTGGGAGGGTTAAGCTTTTATTACATGACCCCTTTAAGTTACAGCTTTGGGGCATTGGCTGCAGGCTACCAAGTGTTACTTTTTTCTGGAATAATGAAGCTTACAGTGTTTGATTTATATAATAATGAGCTGTTTTTCATGCCTTGCATCTCATTATTATGTGTCCTGTGCTAACTTATATTAACATACATTATGATAATGCAATTCACATTATTGCCATTTTCCTGTTATTCTAGAAGCTGTGGGTATAGTTGTATTCATCAACCAGCAGGTGGAGATGTGTCTCAGCTTGGTTTTCAGTTCTGTCTCTCCTGGCATCCAGTCCAGTTCCTCAGTATTTTCTATCTCCAGCAAGTGGATGAACACACTTTTCAGCCTCTGGTTCTTTGCTCCTTGTTCAGTTGGTCCCCAGTAGGTGGCTTGAGTCTGCAGAGTCACATCTGGAAGTTTTCAGATCCCTTTCTCTGCTGCCCTGCAAATTTACTTCTTCCCTCCTTTCACCCCTACTTTTTCGGTGGATCTCTCCTTTTCCTGCACAAAAACCTTAAAAAAAAAAAAAAAAAAAGGAAAGAGGTTTACTAGAGAGCATGGGCCATCAGTCCTGAGCCTGTTTTATCTGATATAAGATTTATAGAGATTTTGAGCTTGGGAAGAGGTCTGGCAGTGGTAAGTCCAACTAAAGTTTGACTCGGAACCACTTGGAAGGCTGCAAGTTCTACTTGGTGCAAGGGAGGGATCCTGACTCGCCACTTGGGACACATTATGCTGCACTTGTGACAGTCGAGGTGAAGGGCCACTCATGCGGAGGTAAATAAGTGGTGGTCCCGCTATGGGACCCACTAGCAGGGCCAGTGTACAGTTTGTTGCAGTAGAGCAAGGGAACAGATGCCATTTTGTTGGGGCTGACTTGCAGTGAGGAGCAGCCTCTATCTGATCACACACACAGCACAGCTGCCATTTTAGAGCCTCGGGGACCGACAGAGCATTCGCCTGCATTGGGATATTTTTCTCCTGGGCAAGTCACTTCACTCTCCATTGCCTTAGGTACCTTGTAAGCTGCTTTGTGGAAGCACCTACCAACTATATCCAAATATATAACTCACGTTGGGTTTGGATTTGGAAAAGTTGAGCAGCTCTGGGTAAATCTGACATTGGTTCGGTAAGTGGTATTGCAGCCTGCAGAGAATCAATATCGTTTTATGGTTTATTGGACTTAATATACCGCTACTTCATGAAAACACAGTAGAGCCGTTTACAACTGAACAAATGAATATAAGCAGAATAAGTAAGAGAGATTTGATTTCCTGTCTGTGATTATCTCTCTTTCACTCCCCTTGACTTCCCCATTTACAGATTGACAGTTTGTATAACAAGAGTGAACAGCAGAAAGATGAATCTCCCTCATCCTGGAGACTAGGCTTGCGGAAAACAAGCAGTCAGAACCTGATGAGCAGCGTTGCAGCTTCCCAGGAGGACCTGAGGCAGAGGGCCTCTCCTTTGTACCGTTCGGCTTCCAGTCCTCGCATTTCAGAAATTTTAGACAACAAGGAAAAGGTGTGCAGTGCTGGGATTTGCATGGATTTTCCTTGCGTTTTTACTCAAGGGAATGAATGCATGTGGGCTGTTTGCTAAAGGTGGTGTAGTGGAAGAAGGGCATTTGGGGCTGTTTCTTTTGATTGAGAGGGGAGGCTATGTTTATTGCTCTATTGAAATGGCGTGATCTTGTAGACACAGAACGGAAGAAATCGCTTCATGAATTAGACTCTTGGGGGTCAACCTGTAGCATCTATATTATATTACAGTAGTTATTGGTACTGTCTTTACCGTTTGCACTTCTGAGCAATTTTTTTTTTTTTGTTACATTTGTACCCCGCGCTTTCCCACTCATGGCAGGCTCAATGCGGCGGGCAATGGAGGGTTAAGTGACTTGCCCAGAGTCACAAGGAGCTGCCTTTGCCGGGAATTGAACTCAGTTCCTCAGGACCCAAAGTCCACCACCCTAACCACTAGGCCACTCCTCCACTGTTGCTACTATTTGAGATTCTACATGGAATGTTGCTATTCCACTAGCAACATTCCATGTAGAAGTCGGCCCTTGCAGATCACCATTGTGGTCGCGCAGGCTTCTGCTTCTGTGAGTCTGACGTCCTGCACGTAGGTGGAATAGCAACATTCCATGTAGAATCTCCAATAGTATCTATTTTATTTTTGTTACATTTGTACCCTGCGCTTTCCCACTTATGGCAGGCTCAATGTGGCTTACATGGGACAATGGAGGGTTAAGTGACTTGCCCAGAGTCACAAGGAGCTGCCTTTGCCTGAAGTGGGAATCAAACTCAGTTCCCCAGGACCAAAGTCCACCACCCTAACCACTAGGCCACTCCTCCACTGTTGCTACTATTTGAGATTCTACATGGAATGTTGCTATTCCACTAGCAACATTCCATGTAGAAGTCGGCACTTGCAGATCACCAATGTGGCTGCGCAGGCTTCTGCCTCTGTGAGTCTGACGTCCTGCACGGCATTCATAGGGATAGTGCATGCTTTGGGGATTTTAAAAGTGTGGGTGTAAGTTTTGGACAAAATGTTGTTTGTTCTAAATAACATGAAAATGTGTGCAGGTAATTTTGGTGGGCTAATTTTCAAAGGGAAAATGTGCATCTACTTCATCCAGGCTACACAAGTACCGTATTTTTCGGACTATAAGACGCACCGGACCATAAGACGCACCTAGGTTTTAGAGGAGGGAAATAGGAAAAAAAAAATTTCCTTTTTCCCTCCTCTAAAACCTAGGTGCTCCGGTGCGTCTTGTCCGAGTTCGGGATCGCCCCCCCCCCCCCCCCCCCCCGGCCCTGTCACCATTTCTCCCTACTCACGTCACGCGATCTTCCCTGGTGGTCTAATGACGTCGGGGCAGGAAAGAGCCCCCTCTTTCCTGCCCAGCGCACTGCTCTCCGTCCTCCTGTATGCTGCCTGACGGTCTCGGCGAGATTCAAAATGGCCGCCAAGAATTGAAGTCTCGGCGGCCATTTTGAATCTCGCCGAGACTGTCAGGCTGCATACAGGAGGACGGAGAGCAGCGCGCTGGGCAGGAAAGAGGGGGCTCTTTCCTGCCCCGACGTCACTAGACCACCAGGGAAGATCGCGTGACGTGAGTAGGGAGAAGTGGTGACAGGGCCGGGAGGAGGGCGATCCCGAACTCGGCGGGAGGGAGGGAAATCGCTACCTTCGGACTATAAGACGCACCCCCCATTTTCCTCCCAAATTTTGGGGGAAAAAAGTGCTTCTTATAGTCCGAAAAATACGGTATGTCTTTAATGGTTTCCATTTGCCATGTTGACTGCTAACTTTGCGCCAGCTTAGATCCATTTTGGATTCTCGGGCTTTGAAAGGTACAGAGCCTCTGCACAGTGTCTGTAACAGCTTTTCTTGAGGCTGCTATAAAAGTTCAGCCTTCTTTCAGAAGACTGTGGATCTGTCTACAGATTTGGATCATTCAGCTAGCTGAGAATTCTATTACACATAGTGGAATTGTTGCATAGGAAACATGGTTCACTGTACTGGATCACAGTTTGGGTTCAGCATGGCAGCAGGAACCTCTGATCTCTTATATTTACCCTGTATTGCACTGTTTCTGTTTGATGGGATGCTCTTAGTCCCCTTGTACTGGCATCATCAGATCTGTTTAATACCCTTGGGTGTCCTGGTATTAGTAGAACTAGTGAAAGACAGCCTTAGCGCTATGTACTGACATTAACATACACTTTTCTGCATTATTGAACCCTAAATTTGCAGAGATGATAAATGCCCACTTCCTTACAGCATTTTTTTTTTGGGGTGGTGGGGGCTTTAGGAGAGAGACTACAAGAGTTACTTTGCAACAGTAACCCCTCGGCGACTGAACAGCACGGGTGATGCTGAAGAAAAAGAGAACAGGTATGCATTTCACTACCTAGTGAGTCTTAAGTTAGCTTTTTGGTGATCACTTTACTTTCCATACGTGATCCCCTTCCTTCCATTGGGCACACCATGGGATGAAAAAAGAGAAAGCAGAAAAATCTTTTCTTCAGGCCTGGAAAGATTTATCACTGTTTACTCTGGCATAATAAAAGCCTGGTATTCTCTGTTTGCTTAGCAGTAACGGTTCCTTTTCAGGATGGAGGTCTAGCCTCATAATACCTGGGTTTCTTTACTTTTATCAAGAAGGTGCTAATGATCAGGGTTTTTTTTATGCAGGTGGTTACTTATATCAGGAACTGACAGCTTTGGCAAAGAATGTAGCAGATAGTTTGGGGGAAGGTCTAGTTGATCCAATTTTTGATGTAATAAGGTTTTAAAGAAGGATCAGAGTAATGCTATAATTTGTGTCGTTGACAGCTCAAAAGTGATGGCACTATACATTTAAACAGCGGCGTACCAAGGGTGGGGCGGTGTGGGCGATCTGCCACGGGTGCATGCTGCTGGAGGGGTGCAGAGAGTAGCCGCGCGCCTGTCGGCTCCGCTGGTTCCCTGCTCCCTCTGCCCCGGAACAGGTTACTTCCTGTTCCGGGGCAGAGGGAGCCAGCGGAGCCGAGAGCCATGCGGCTGCTCCCAGCAGCTAAGAATGCACCCAGGGGGAGGGGGTGCATCGGCGATCCGCCCCGGGTGGCAGCCGACCTAGGATCGTCAGCATATAAAATACAGTATCTAGCATCCTGGATTGGATTTACTTCAGCAGATTAACCTGCATCTATGAATACTGGTATTAAAAGCCCTGATTGACCGGGAGGTGATTGGGAGGGGGTGAAGAGAAATAAGGCTACAATCTGTTGCTTTCCATGCCGGTGATTTTAGCATGGATTGTGCTCAACTACTGCTACAGTTGTGCTCTTAGTTGTCAACCACTTCTTCCCAAGATAGGACACTTCAGGAGTGTGAAATAGCTGCTTCATTTTCATGCACTTTTTTGTTAACATCACAAAATTAATTATCAAGATATTTGGATCAAAAGATGATTTACATAGCTTAAATCACCCATACCCCTATGTTGTCGGAGTTCCTGATGCAGCTGAAGGGAGGCTTGTTTGCAATACAGCAACCTGTTATTGTTACTAAAATATGTTAACAAGCCAGATGCTTTGGTGTTCTTAGAGTGATTGATTTAACACACTAACATTTCTCCCATTTTTGTAGAGAATCTGCCGTTAATCTGGTACGGAGCGGCTCCTACACCCGTCATCTGCGGCGAGATCTACTGAAGGAAAATGAGACTCCTCTGACCAGTGCTCCCTCCAGCTATGTGTCAACCTTCCTCAAAAGGTACATGTCCAGCTTCTGTTCTTCCATATCCTGCAGAGCATCTTGAGGAAACTGCTGGAGTAGAACAGACAAGTTTGGGGTGGGGGGGAGGTTTCTCTGCTTCTGCCACAAAAAAGTCAGATGTTCAGAATATAATTGTCATCAAGGAACAAGGGGCATTTGAATTCCTTAGTATACGGTATGTTTGATTGCTGAAAACACCTGGTTCTTTTCTGTTTTCAATAGTTTGATTTTTATTTTGTAAGCTGCTGTGACCTGCCAGCCAAATATAGTGGTATGACAAGTCCTGAATATACATAAACAAGATTGTACCTATTTGTGACCGTGGGGAACGAGAGTTGAGAACCCCTGATATAGGCAGTTTTGTTAATGTATTTGTAAGACGGTGTTTCCTTCAGGTGTACTTAAAGAAAAGGATTTGGATTTAGCTGACACATTTTCCTGTAGTAGCTCAAGAACAGCTACATTCAGATCCAGTATGTATTTTCCTGTCCCCAGAAAGATTACAATCGTAAGTCTGAACATGAGGTAATGGAGGGTTAAGTGACTTGCCCAAACTCACAAGGAGCATCAGTAGGATTTCAGCCCTGGTTCTCAGCCCACTGCTCTAACCACTCTACTGCTCCCCAACTCCTTTTAAAGTAGAATTTAGGAAGGAAGCATATGAGAAACATCACATTTTTCTTGTAAAAGGCTTGATCCTTGTCAAACGATTCAGCCAGTGACACTGGCGTGATTTGGTTTAATAATTTTCAGAAGGAGACATTGATACTTTCTTTGGGTGTTTGTTTGTTTTTTCTTCTTCTTCCCAGCTCTTCATTTGGGAGGCGAAATGATTACAGCGGTCCTACCATTTCAGAAAATCGTGTTACATCTCCTACCTCACCCACGACTACCTCAGCAGATAGCCAGTGGCAACCTGCCTCTTCTTTCCCCACGACTACTGGTGCAAACCCTACTTCATTGGTTCGCCAGACCGGCAGGTGAGGAACTGGAGCTTATAAAATGGTAGACATGTACATGACTGTACAATGTGATTCTTTAGTGCACAGTCAGCTTGTCACAAGGTACTAACCATTGGCATCTTTAACAGAAACTGATGACATCACACTATCTTCCTCTCTTCCAGTGGTATTCCAAATGAAGATAGTTGAATTTTCACAGGGCAAAGAAATAAATATGAAATTTATGAGATGTACAACTAAGAGGATAATTTTATAATAGGATGCCTATGTATAAGTTGCTGCTTTTGGCTCATCAAGCTTTTTTTTTAAATAGAAATTCACTTTTTTTGGTGCGATTATTGGTGTCTTATGTTCCAGGAAGAGTATTTTGCTCTGCTATGGGTAATCAGCTTGTGGTTCCAGCCTTGGATAGAGCCCATAAGGCACTTACTTGAGTTGGGTCTTTTTTCTGTGTGGTACCGTTTTTGTGAAACTCTCTTCCTGAAGTGTTACAGTTGGAGAGTTCTCAGCCTCAGTTTAAAAAATTGCTGAAAGCACTTTTTTTTTATTTTTTTTAAATATCACTGCTTTTGGACCATTGATGGGTGGGGTTGGTTGAGTGGTCCCTGGGTGGTTAAGAGCTGAATGTCTTGCCTGCTCTTGTTTGTATGTGCTTTCCTGTTTTATTTATTTATTTGTTTTAGTGGTGTTCTTTGTTTTAATTTTGATTTTATTTTATATTGTACACCACTTTGTTTTTATTTAAAGTTAAGCAAAATACAAATTTAATAAATTATAATTATAACTGAACAGTCTCAAAAGGCACCTAGTTTATAAAAGCTTAGGTGCCTTTATAAAATTGGCTGATATAATGACCCTCAGTAGTAATAGATATACTTACAGAAGTTTGTACGTGCTATGAAAGCGTAAATGTGTGCATTTACAGGCATGTTTTATGAAATATTTGTTTTCATCCAGTTCCATCTAAACTACAATCCCAGGCAGATCTTATAAATGTAGGCATTGTGATGGGTGTAGTGTTTACACATGTATATCCATATGCAATTTTATGACAGCATGTTTCTGCCTGTAAAATCTGCTTTACAGATGGGAAAAAGCTTTTATAAAATTAAACCCTTCCCTAAGAGTATACTTTTAAGGAAACGTTTTGAACTGGAACACAAAATTTGAAATAGTTTTTCTTCACTTTATATTTCTAGATGTTAAAGTAGTTACAAATATAATAACTTGCACCACGGGAAATTAGAACCCTTCGTGTAATTCAGTTTTCCCCTACTTTAGAGGGACCATCTCCAGACATGGCAGCATGTATTTTTGTGTTCAGTTTGTTTGCCTATTTAGTTGATTGCCCAATGGATACAATGGATTGGAAACTCAGTTAAGAGAAACCATCAATCGTTAGATGCTGGTAATATTTTGATAACGGCCTCTTGAATTTAGATTTTAGCCAGAAACACGGAGGTTGAAAGGTTGTCCATGCTGACAGAGTTCTCTCTTGTCTCAAGATGATGATTTTCAAAAGAGCTGAGCCAAAAGATTGGGTGTAGGAAAAATATGGCAGATTAGGACTGTAGACCCATTTAGTCTGCCTAGTTTCATTTCTAGTACCATGCCAGAGATCTGAGTTTATTTAAAAATGTCTAATCCGCACCATCTACAATTCTGAATGGGGTAAAAAAAAAAAAAAAAAAACGTACATAAGCGATTTTCTTCACATACCAATAAAAACAAAATATTACATACAGTAACATAAAGCAAACTCATGCAATGTCATAAAACAACGGTTCGTATCTTTTTTGCAATCTTAAGAAATATTGAACGCTTGCTGAAACAACCACATCTTTAAGGCCTTTTTAAAATCAATCAAATTATTTAATGCTCTGATCTCTCAAGGTAATGCATTCCACAGATTTGGTCCTGCAATACAGAAGATCGAATTTCTGTATTCATCAAGGTATACTATCTTAAAAGATGGAATATCTAGCATGCTAAGAGAAGCGGATCTCAGTGACCGTGATGGTTGTTGCAGATGCAGTCTTGAGGCAATTACTAGGGAGATTTTATTCACCATTACTTTGAAATCAAAATTTATGGCTTTCCCCTAACTGCTTCTCTTCTAGAGGTTCTCTGTGCCTGTCCCAGGATTTCTTGAATTTCATTATTGTTATTTCTACCATCTCCACTGTAAGAGTGTTAAGTCTAGAGCTCTTTCCATTAAAAAAAGAAAATGTATTTCAAGACCCTATGGAACCTTATACAGTTAAATCAGGCTTTCCTCTGAAAGAAATCTCTTGTGCATTATAAACACATGAGATTCAAATGCTATACTCTTATCCCATCTCTTCTCAAGGGTATTGGGGAGGGGTTTAGTGCATACTCTGTTTTGGTAGTCTTTCTTTATATATGTTTTTGACTAGATCTCTGTTTTAGGGCTCTACCTACTACTTAATGTCTAAACTAAATATGTAACTTCCCTGGATAGCAGCTGGATGATAATGCTACCTGAACAATTTTTTGGCCCACCCTCGCTCCTCTCTTAAACTGGCCTGCTTTTATACATAGTATTGGTCCATTTAGTGAGTTAAAAGGCTCATATTAGCCATATAAATTTTAAAAAATGCTTGGATAGGTAATGCACTGGTCTTCCAGAAGCCAGTGCATAATTCCTTTGCCGGAGGATGCGGTTAGCATATCTGGGTTTAAAAAAGGTTTGGACAAATTCCTGGAGTAAAAGTCCATAGTCTTCTATTGAGATAGACATGAGAAGCAACTGCTTACCCTGGTATTTGTAGTATGGAGTGTTGCCACAATTTGGTTTTCTGCCAGGTACTTGTGACCTGGCTTTGGCCATTTTTTGGAAAACAGGATACTGGGCTAGATGGACCACTAGTCTGACATAGTATGGCTACTCTTATGTAATATTTGGCCAATCCTAGATTGTTTTTTGGCACCAAAAATGATCACTGATGGCATCGTATGACTAGCTTTGTTATATAATGTAGCTAAATTTATTTAGTGCGTTCGTATTCTGCCTATATTCCTAAAAGGATTACAATAGCACACATAATCCATCCAGCTCTAAAACACAAAATTAAGCACAGCAGTTTTAACAAATCATGAAAAGACTTGACTGAACAAATATACCTGCAACCGTTTCTTAAATGCATTCACTGTCGAGATCAATCTCGGTTCCAGTGGCAATTTATTCCATTCCAGAGGTCACGCCACAGAAAAGGCTCACAACCATGTATCAGAAAAATGCATCTTAAAGTTCTCTTGCTAACAAATTCTTTAGGAGCCATGGTTTGTTTATTTAAAACTTTCAGTTCACATAATTATTAAAGTAGGAGAAGAACTCCAAAATAAGAGAGGACAGCTAGATTAAAAACCAAAGTGTATATTAGAGAAGAAAATGATGTGCAGGATTTGGAGCCCCTCCCCGTCATCCAACTGACCTCCAAAGGCTCGCTAAAAAAAGAGGTTTTCAACCCTGATTTAAATTTAAGATGAGATGTTTTAGGAACAATGCTGTAAGGACTCTGGCAACAATATTCACCTCTGTCCTTATGAATTCACTTTTTAGAGCCTCACGGAGAGTGCCAGCAGACTCTACCGAAGAAAGAATAGAAAGTGCCCCTGTTAGCACTCCACTCGGGGTAATTACCAATCGCCCTCTTCCCGGAACTACCAGTAATGGTGTTGCTTCTACCAATACCTCCATGATTACTGGCCAAGAGACCACTGGTGCTGAACTAAGAGAGAGGCGAAGGTGAGTTAAGTTAAAATTTTATGTGCCATCTTTTTACATAAGAATGTTGAAGAGTCCAGTGTTGATGCAAGATATGTATTGCTGATCTTGCTAACACGAGGAAAAGACCTCAATACACCCGAACGCCGACTTGAATTCTAGCGTCTTTCACTGGGGTTATGGAGATCATCATCGGTCTTAAAACCTTGTAGTGTATTTTTTCAGTTTTTTAAGTCCGTTTTTATTTATTAAATTTTTTGGTCCTTAGTTTAAAACATATATTTGTTTTTTATATGTTTTAAACTAAGGACCAGTGAAAGACGCTAGAATTCAAGTCGGCGTTCGGGTGTATTAAGGTCTTTTCCTCGTGTTAGCAAGATCAGTAATACATATCTTGCATCAATACTGGACCCTTCAACATTCTTGTCTAATTTGATTTTTTAGAGCCACAGTTATTTTTCTCTTTGTTTTTGTTACCATCTTTTTATATACCATCTTTTCAAAACAGTCTGCTCATGGTGAGTTCCATTGCATCTTATGTTTTCAAGAAGCAGGCATGTCATAGTTTACGTGTGTCAAATTGCTGACCTGGAAGACCACAAACCAGACTAATTTTTCAGAGTATCCCTAGTAAATATGATTGAGATATATTTGCATACAATAAAGGCAATACATGCAAATATATGTCATGCATATTCATTAAAGATCTCTTGAAAACCAGACTGGTTTATGACCCTTCAGAATTGCAATCTGACATCTCTGTCATAGTAAGGCCCTTCTGGTCCCACTTTACCAATGATTCTGTGCTTTCTACTGGTTGTGTAGCTCAGTGCCTTAATGCTGTTTGTTTGTTTGTTTGTTTGTTTATTTATTGCATTTGTATCCCACATTTTCCCACCTATTTGCAGGCTCAAAGTGGCTTATATAGCACCGTGCTGGCGATCGCCAGTTCTGGTATGTCAAGTACATGGTGATATTATGGTAGAGATTATGTGTGACAGACGCATTATGGAATAGGAAAGGAGAAGAGTTATGTCCATTTCGAGTGTTAGATTCGTTGTGTTGCAGGGTTTAGGCATTTTAAGTTGGATCATTCGGATATGGACTTTTCCTCTAGGAATTTGACCAAACCTTTTTTTTTTTTTTTTTAACCACAGCTATATACATAATAAAAATGAATTTAAAGTCAAGGTAAATTATTTTAAGCCAGATTTGTAATGTTGACTGATGGTATAATGTGATATGCCAGTTTAAGGTCTTAAATGCAGCTGACAAAATGTCTGGAATTTTTTTTTCCAAAGCTCCAAGGCCTCCCAAGCAACAATAACATGAACACCTGCCTACACTAATATTAGATCAATGGAAGATACAGAGCGTCTGCAACCACTGTTTGGTATAGCCGGAAAAAATTCAAATGATCTCTGTTTTGGTTCCTAGAGGCTATGAAATATATTAGTTTCTTTCCCAGTTACCTCTGCTTATTTCTTCAAGGAGAAAACCAGCCAAAGAAATTTGTTTCCAAAACCACTAACCTGAGCTGATAGGGAGTACTGGGTTAGTTTAATGACCGTCGCTTCAAAGCTATATTATGGGGAATATGATCTGAATCTGAAATTTAGGCTATTGCTTGCTTTAGTACTTCCCTTATGCCAAAGAGAACTTCCTTAATATTTTTGCTCACTGTTCCATTTTTTTTGGTCAACTCTCTTTGCATATTATTTATATTCAGATGCAGGGTCTTTAGCATAATAGTGGTAGCATATGATTCCTGAAGATAAAGAGGAGATACAAATAACCATTTTTAATTTACTTCTGATTAATATTCTCAACACGTTCACCATGATTATTGCTATACCAGAGATGTTTTCTTCTCCTGAAGATTTTGCACTATTGCTAACATCATCTTTAGGCCTAGTGTGTAAGCTAAAGGTGGACACCTTACAGCTGATATTCAGCCGACGGTGATCAGCCTATAGATCTGTAAAGTCACTTAAGTGGAAGCATCTATATTCCTGTTGTTTATCTATTCTTAGAATATTTTCAATAGAATATTGATTTTAAAAAATGCTGACTGTCACCAGCTAAATTAGCCCCACATATTCAGTGCCGGGCCATGTCTAGGCACTGGCACTGACTATCCAGGGCTAATTCATAGTGCAGTGGCCATCGGAGCTTATGCGGGTCCCGATGAATATTTGCTGAGACTCGCATAAGACATTTGTACATTTGTGTCCAAATTCTTCCATCCCCCCACCAAAGATATACAAGGTAGGCCCGGGCCCCCTCTTCTTTAGGGCTTACCATACAGAACTCCTGGTGGTTCATTGGTTAATGAGCAGGAGTGATGCCCACTCGCTCCCACCCAGGTCTGAGGTAGCTAGAAAATGGCTGCCGTGATCTCTAGCGGCTGCCTTCCAGTACCTAAAGTACTTGCGGTAAGGGAGAAGAAAGGCTGCATCATACAGCTGCCTTCACTATATGGCTTCAAACCTGGTGTAAGCAAGAAGGCTTTATAAAGGTGGTTGGGGCAGTAGATGAAGAGTCAAGATTCTTGGCTGTATTTGTAGTGATGATCTACATCATTTTGTGGCAGGAAGAAAAACACTAAGTGAAAAAGTCAAGCAGTATCTGGACAGGTGTTTAAATTAGAGGAATTGTTGGCAGATGGAAGAAACGTACAGGAAGTCACCCTCGTCAAAAGCATTATAATAGTAGCAAAAATAAAAGGAGTCATCTGCACCCATTCATCAACAAAAAGCCCTGATGATGGAAATGGTTTTACTAGATCACATTAGCCATTCTCAAGATTATGAAATATATGGCCATCAGAAGGTGGGCATATCAAGTATATTGACATCATCCAGAGGATGTTATCACACCAGCACCTACAATCTTCTTAGGTCAATATACCTTTTTTTTATATACAGTTTTTTCAGAATGAATTTTTTCCATAATAAATATTTTTCTATTTTCATCTTCTATACAGATCCAATTGTGAAAATAGTTCATAATAAAAATTCAAAATTTTTCACTTACCTTATCTTCTAATCACCTTTCAGTTGTGGAACAATCACAGTCAAAAAAATCACCTGACATAGCGCCAAGTTTTGCTCAATGCTATGGCGCTATGTCCGATTTTTTTTTTTGATTGCAGCAATATAAAGTAATGGTGATTTGTTCAGTGACTGCATGGTGATTAGAAGATAATAAGGTAAGTGACGAATTTTGAATTTGTATTATGAATTGTTTTCACAATTTGGTCTGTATTGAACAGGAAAATAGAAGTAAAAATTTATTCTGAAAAAAAATGTATTAAAAAAAAAAAAAAAAAAAAGGTCTATGGCCCTATGCGGATTGTAGGTACTGATATGATAATATGCTCTAGATCCTGGTGAATATACCTGATACACCCACCATCTGATGGTCCACTTATATTTCATAATCTTGAGAATGACTATTGTGATCTAGTTAATTTATTGGATTCTCGGAATGAAACTGACTTTGACCACTTGGAATAGTATACTAATTGGAAATGGATTTAGGCATTGTGGCCATTATAGAGATGTGTTTCAATGAGTATCATGAATGAGATATCACCATACCTTACTATAGTGTATTTAGAAGAGATAAAGAAGGCAGAAAAGGGGGAGGAGTGGCCCTCATGGGGAAAATAAAAAAGGAGCTGCAGCAGGAATCAAACCCGGTTCCGCAGAATCTCAGCCCACTGCACTAACCATTAGACTGTTCCTCTACTGCTTTCAGCACACCTGAAAATCTGGAGAGAAGTAGAAAGATTGTGAATACCTTATAAGAGACTTAGCTCAGGCAAATGGTGGCAGAACCCACTAGGGGAATATCAGTGTTGGATTTGGTATTCATGAATAGAAAGGATGTGTCTAAGGTCTGGGTGGGTGCTCACTTGGATGTCAGCGATTATTACTCATTGTGGTTGAATATACAAGCTAATGTGCAGTCAGTCATCCCAAACTCAGGAAGGTTCTGGGATTTCAAGCCCACTGGCTTCAGTAAAATGGAAAAGTGTCTGAAAGAGAAGGTGGTAGTGTGGGAGAAGATAAGAGAAGTGTAAAAACTGTGGACCAAACTGAAAAGGGCTTTAGAAAGGGCAACAAGTAAGAAAAGTAATTGTAAGCAAGAGGAAAAAGTGCTTTGCTTCTCCAGTGAAGTTGCTGCAAAAAATAAAGGCAGAAGAGGTAGTGTTCACAAACTACAGAAGATCACAAGAAGAGAGATACAGAAAAGAATACCAGACAAAGCTGAAGGAAACAGAGAAATCGGGATGGCAAAAGCATACATAAAAGGAAAAATGGCAAAAATTGTTAAGCGGGGTGACCAAAAAAAGATCAGAGGTGGAATTGCAAGAATCAAAGATTCTGAGGAACATTGTGGGGAGAGTGATGAGGAAAAAACGGAAATGCTAAACAAATACTTTTGGTCGGTGTTCATGGAACAAAATCCTGCAGAAGAACCACAAATGGCTGATAAAGGCATTTGTGGGAATGGAGTAGATACCTTCTTCTGTGAATGGTGTGTTATGTATGAACAACTTGTAAATCTAAAAGTGGACTAAGCCTTGGGGTGGAATGAGATATATCCTAGGATACTAAGAGTTCTCAGAGGTTCTGGCAAGTCTTCTAAAGGGTGCATTTAAGAGATTCTTGGAGATGGGAGAGGTTCCATGTGATTTAAGAAGAGCTGATGTGGTCCCTCTTCGTAAAAACGGTATTAGAAGAAAAGTAGGAAATTATAGGCTAGTAAGCCTTACCTCAGTGGTGGAAAAAGTCATGGAGATGCTGCTAAAGGAAAGGAACTTTCTAGGATCAAAAGGGTTGCAAGATTGAGGTAACGTGGTTTTACCAATTGATCATCGTGTGAAACAAATCTGATAATTCTCTGGTCATACAGTCAAAGAAATCAGATCAAGGGTATGTGTTGAATGTGCTCTACTTAGATTTCAGCATAGCCTTTGATACTGATTCTCATAGATGGCTTTTAAGTATACTGAGTGTCCTGAGGGTGGGTCTCAAGGTGGTGAACTGGATCAGAAATTGGTTGACTGACAGATGACAGAGGGTGGTGGTAAATGGAATTCACTCAGAAGAAAGAAAGGAGACTAGTACTGTACCTCAGGGATTGGTCCTGGGGCCGATTCTGTTCAGTGTCTTTGAGTGATATTGCTGACGGTTTAGGAAGAAAACATTACCTTTTTGTGGATGAGACAGATTTGCAACAGTGTGGACACCCTAGAAGGAGTAGAACAACATAAGTGGACTACAAACATGAGAAGCACTGGCTAAACCTTGGCGGTTAAGTTTTAATGTGAAGAGTGCAAAGTGATGCATTTGGGATGCAGAAATCCAAAGGAGGTGTTTACAATAGGAGTAGAGAGGCTTGTGTGCAAGGACAAGGAGAGGGACCTCAAAATGAGTGTCTGAGGATCTCAGGGTGGTGAAACAATAGGACAAGGCGGCGACCAAAGCCAGAAGAATGCTGGGCTACATAAAGATATAACTAGTAGAAAGGAGGTGTTGATAAGGCCCCTATAGAAGTCATTGGTGAAGCTCCACTCTAAGTACTGTGTTTAGTTTTGAAGGCCATATTTTGCTAAGGATATAAAAAGACTTGAAGCAGTTCAAATTAAGTTGACCAAATAGTATTTGGGTCTGCAGCAAAAGTCGTATGAGAAGAGACTTAAAAACCTGAATATATGAACCCTAGAGGAGCAACAGAGGTAATATATATTAATGACCAAAGAAATCTTTTTCAAAGATGGGTAAGTATGTAACTAGAGGATACAAATGAAGTTGCAAGGAGGTAAGCTTAAAAGCAGGATCTGGAAAATTGTTTTACACAACAAGGGTGTTGAATGCCTGGAAAACCCTCCCAGTGGAGGTGGTAGGTACAAAAATAGTGACAAAACATGGGCATTTTAAAAAGCATGGGATAAACAAACACAGAGGATCCCTATATGGCAAGATGATGACATCAAAGCAAAACAAGTGACTTTCACAGTTCAAAAACAGAAATAATGAGGTGTAACCTGCACAGAGTGGTAGCTACATTCCTAAAAGGTATAAAGTAAGTAACTTACATTTCCACACAGAGTGGCAGTATGACTCTAGCCACCTTGTTGGGCAGACTAGATAGACCATTCTGGTCTTATGTATTTATGTATGTTGATAGTTTGGGATTTATTAACCGCCTTTATGAAGAGTTTCTCCCAAGGCGGTGTACAGCAGGTACAGGTTAACATAAAACTTACAATTTTGTTAACAGTATAACAATAGTAAAAACCTTGGCAGTTAAGCTTTAAGCATGTACAAACTCTTTTTGGATGTCAGGAAGACCTGAATTGTCCATAGTCTTGTTTTTTGCCTACACCTAGACTTCCAGCTGAATTGGAGCAGGTTCTTGGACTCTGTACCATGAGTCTTTAATGTACAATCACCCCTGTTTTGTTTTAGTTTTGGTTTTTTACCCCCTCCCCTGTTCATATGCTCTCCCAACTCGGTCTTTCCACCTCAGCAACATTCTCTGGAACGCAGCTAAAATGTAACATAGACTTTGTCTGGCTACTAGGTGCTGCTACTGAGCAATAGTGGAGGTTCCCTCCCTTGTAAAGTCTCTGAATTTAGCCTCCTAAAATTTCCTCAGCTCTGTCCAACACATGGAGCAGAGTTCTGGCTTGGGATTCTCAAACGCTCGAGCTAAAGCTCACTGCACAGAATCCCATAGCACAACAACAGCGCAGGATGTACTTAAATACAATTTGTGACCCTCTTTAGCGCACACGTTAACACTCGCACGCAAGCCCTTTGAATATTCTGTGCATATTAACGTGAGCGCTAATCCGGCACTAACCACAATTACCACTGGCATTAACTCTTGATCCTCATGGTGGTGGTGTTCTTCTGTTAGGCTGTCTGTTTATCTGTAATATTTATGTGCAGCAGACTAACAAGACAGTGAGCTGTTTCTAACTGTGTGCAGCCTATCTAGGAGCATACTAGAGGGACAGGAATAGGTTAAGTTCTCCAACCACTTTCATATGGTTAAGTGAGCCATTGACCAACGCTTGCTGCTTTGTGTCCCTCTGTCAGCCACATGTGCATTTAATCTGGCTTCAGATAACACAGCTCCATTTAAAAGCTTAGTTCTGGTGGCAATGGTGGGGGGAGGAGGGATTAAGGAATGCTGTTCTCTTTTATTCTCCATGTTTGGCAAAGGTCAGGTTGCTGAAGGTTTTATCAGAAGACTGAGTTTTTATTTGGAGAAGGTGGGGTCAGTTACTATCAAGAAGTCAGCTTTACGGAAAGCAATGGAGCAGGTGTATGTTGCTGAGTTTTTGGCTAAAGGACTTACATGTTTCCTGTATATTCTGAAGTAGCTGCTGTAAAGAGAGGGACTCGGAAGAACTAAGGCACAGCTCTGATATTAGTAGGATCGACCTGCTGCAATGTGGTGAAGTCAACAGAAGGATATCATTGTGACCCTGTAGCACAGGCCAGTCCTACAGGAATGCAGCAGATAATTTTTTAGCTGCAGAGCTTCTGGAACTTCCTAGAAGGCACAGCAGGAAATGACGATCTAGACAGGAGACCACAGGTGTAACAGGTAAAATTATCCTTTGGCTTTATGGCTTGGCTAGATCTTTTCCACACCTGCACTACCACCTCTCAGGTATCTTATAGTGTTTTGCTGTTTTATTTTTATTTTCCTTGGGTTCTGAATTAGCTTAATGGCAGTGTAAGGGCATACACTGTACTGTGTTAATGCCACAGTGTCCCTATAAAATAGTGATAAATCACACTAAAGATGTTCATTCAGTTCATCTGGATTAATTTAAGGGAAGGGGGAAACGATTATATGGTGATCATTACAGTTTGTCCATGAGTCTTCAGGAAAAACATACTTTATCTCTCAATAGATAAATATTCATAAGACTGTCCAAAAGGAGTAGTGTTGCCTGTTGGTAAACTGAAGAGCTGGTTTCTTGCAGGATGCCGGCACATCTTGCTGTTTACTGATCTTCTCTAATGTTTCTCTGATTGTAGAAAAGGGAATTGTAATAACATAGTAACATACATAGAGGCATATTTTCAAAGCACTTAGCCTTCCAAAGTTCCATAGAAACCTATGGAACTTTGGAAGGCTAAGTGCTTTGAAAATATGCCTCATAGTAGATGACGGCAGAAAAAGACCTGCACGGTCCATCCAGTCTGCCCAACAAGGGAATTGTAATAAGATTCCATATATTTAATCCAACAGTTGGAGTTACAGCATCCTTATGTTATATTCTGAATAATAAAAAAAAAAAAAAATTAAACCCAGATAGTTCCACTTGAGTGGTTAAACATATACCCAAGGATTATTTATGGCAATGAACATCCAAAAAAAAAAAAAAAAAGTAAGTGTGGAGCAGTGGTCCTCAGTCTGGGAGCTGTCACTGATGCTCCCACTTTTAATCATTCATAGTGATCTGGAAAGTACACAGTGATTTGTTTTAGTACGGATGAAAACGTCTTTTAAAAAATACTATAGCTATGTAATGCAAGGTTCCACATTAGGAATCACCGACCAGGAAAGGGATCTAGGCGTCATCATTGATGATACGTTGAAACCCTCTGCTCGGTGTGCGGCGGCGGCGGCTAAGAATGCAAATAGAATGTTAGGTATTATTAGGAAAGGAATGGAAAACAAAAATGAGGATGTTATAATGCCTTTGTATAGCTATATTGTGTGCAATTCTGGTCACCGCATCTCAAAAAAGATATAGTGGAATTAGAAAAGGTACAGAGAAGAGTGACGAAAATGATAAAGGGGATGGGAAAACTTCCCTATGAGGAAAAGGGCTCTTCAGCTTGAAGAAAAGACGGCTGAGGGGGAGATATGATAGAGGTTTATAAAATAATGAGTGGAGTGGAACGGGTAGACATGAATCGCCTTGTTTACACTTTCCAAAAATACTGGGACTAGGGGACACGCAATGAAGCTACAAATTTAAAACAAATTAGAGAAAATGTTTCTTCACTCATCGTGTAATTAAACTCTGGAATTTGTTTCCAGAGAATGTAGTAAAAGCAGTTAGTTTAGTGGGGTTTAAAAGGGTTTGGCTAGCTTCCTGAAAGAAAGTCCATAAGCCATTATTAAATTAGACTTTGGGAAAATTCACTGCTTATTTCTAGGATACACAACTAAAAGTTGGGGGAGCAATTTACTCCATCAGCCGTACACTACTTATAAGGGGACGTCTCATACTGTCACGCAGGCACTCTGTGTCATGCTTGTATCAAGCCTCTGCAATTGTGACTTTTTATAATCATAGACTGCCCCCAACCTCCAGTAGTGCACACAACTTGCTATTATTGTGTTTTATATATATATATATAAGTATCTATAAACATCACTGTGCTCACATCAATTCATTTTTTAATGATTTTTTATGTGCAGTACTATTAAAGTACTAAAAGTCCAAAAAACTTGCAGTAAACTTGGTTGTCATGCAAATAATTGACTTATCACAATATCGCTGGAAGCTGCAAGCTTCTTTGTTGACCTTCGAATTTGTATGATTTTTGGTCTCTTGCGCTTCCAGGGTTTTACTTGTCGGCATATAGTTATGTCTCCGGTATCCATACCAACCCGACAGGAGCCTGTTTTGCAATCTAACGCTTTGTCAAGGGAAATTGGCATATACTTTAACAGCAACCGGTGCGGTTCTTGTCTGGCAGTGCTTTGCAGAGGGCCGTGGATGTTGATTCCGGGGTTAGGTCAGTTTTTCCTGAACCGGAATGGGGATACTGAAGAACCAATGCTCACTTCTGTCATCATACAATGGCAAGACAGTATGACTAGATTTTGGACTCATGATTGCAGGGTCCTGAAAGGATGTAAGGAGTTAATGCTGCGAGATTCCACAGGATACAAGTACCTTATTTTATCTGTGAGAGGTAAAATCACAAATATAGGACCGGTTTTAGATTTGAGATTTTCCTTAGTGATCTTGCTGCTGTTGCCTTCACCAGGCCACATGTTCACTTCACCTGATGGCAGGTGTCAACATGCAGTGGCGTAGCTGGTTCCACACCGTGGCAGTAGAGCAGTGCATATGTCTAGTACCTAGTTGCATCTCTTCCTTTTGTCTCTTGTACTTGCCTTTGAGCTCCATCTGTTGGATTATTCCCATTAATTTTTCTTAAATGCCAAAGTAGCCGATTCTGGTTTTTTTTCTGCTTGTCATTTCCTGTTGTGGTCTGGTTGAATAAGTATGTGAGTAGCTCTGTGGATGTCTGAAATCACCAGTCTATGAATCGACAGGGCTTTTTCCAGGTAGTACTTAGTAGTACTCGATACTGACACCTTTTCCATTCCCTGATAAAATTGAACCAAGGTCCCCAAGTATTAAAGAGGGCACAGGCCCTGCACACCCTAAATAGAATGCCCCCCCCCCCCCCCCCCCCCAGGAGAAGCAGTGTTTTAGCTAATCCTTGCAGGTCCACAGATTGGCATCCTATATGCACATAATAGCTCAGCCCCTAAAGGTAGGAAAAAATGTTTAGCTCTGTTTTAGTTATTTGAATATGGCAGCTTTAGGAGTCTGAGGGGCCGATATTCAGCCCACATAATTACCGCAATCAGCTCTGACCCCAGATATTCAATGCCGGGCCATTTCCAGCGACCAGCATTGAATATCCGGGTTGATTTTGCCCGTTAAAATGTTAATAACCTATGTCAGTATTCAGTGCTAACTAGTTAACTTTGTAACGGTAAAAGATAGGCATGCTGTTTAAGTGGCCAGTTTTGCCCACTCAACATAGCCACTCCTGACTGGTTAAATAGCATTTAAGCAGCTAACCACATATATTCAGTGGGAGATAACCAGCTTTCTCCGAGGACAAGCAGGCTGCTTGTTCTCACGACTGGGTGACGTCCGCGGCAGCCCCCACCAACCGGAAAGAAGCTTCGCGGGACGGTCGGCACGCAGGGCACGCCCACCGCGCATGCGCGGCCGTCTTCCCGCCCGTGCGCGACCGCTCCCGCCAGTTCCTTTTTTTCCGCGCCTGGAGAGAGTCGTGTTTTGCGCTCTCTCTGTTCAGCCGCCGGATCGTTCGATCGCGTATACGCTGATCGTGTTTTTTTCTAACTTTGTTTTTCGGTTTTAGTTACCGCCCGGTTTCCTTTTAAAAAAAAAAAGAAACCCTGCGCGTGTGGGACACGCGCTCCCTTTTTTCCCTCGCTTCCAGCGGGGACGCCACGTTGCGGCCTAGTGGCCGCTCGGTCGTTTGTTTTTCGTGGTGTGATTTTAGCCACCATTGACGACTTTGACTTCGCCGACGCGATTTTTCCGTCGATGTCCTCGAAGGTCCCGAGTGGATTTAAAAAGTGTGGTCGCTGCGGCCGGCCGATCTCGCAGACCGACACCCACGCTTGGTGCCTCCAGTGCCTCGGGCCGGAGCACAATCTCAAGTCGTGTTCTTTGTGTCTCGGTCTCCGGAAACGGACCCAGGTTGCGAGGCAAGTTCTGCGGGACCGTCTTTTTGGAACTTGCGCCGGCCCCTCGACGTCGACCTCGAAGGCATCGGTATCGACGCCCGGCCCTTCGGTACCGGTATCGATGCCCGAGACATCGGCACCGATGGCAGCGACCCCAGGAGAACAGGTCCCGTCGGCCCGCCGGTCTTCCGGTGAGAGTGGGGGTGAGAGGCCGCGTGGGCAGTCGGCCCCGGTCACGCCCTCAGCTCGTGGGCCGCGGGACCGAACCCTGTCTGACCCGGTACCTCGAGACCGAGGGGGATCGACCTCCTCCTCCTCCATGCCCTCCGGCGCCGGTGACGTGCATCGGAAGAAAGACAAGAAGCGTCGTCACCGGTCGCCTTCGGTGCATCCCGATGTCGGAGAGGAGACGACGCCGAAGCGTCATCGTCGTGAGGAGAGGTCTCCGTCGGTTGTGGAGGTACCGACGCGTCGGGGTTCCGGCACCTTGGTGCCGTCTCCTGGCCCCCAGCAGCTTCCGGCACCGACACCCTTACCGGCCCCACCGCCTTTCCCGGCAGCGGGCCTGGACGAGTGCCTCAGAGCCATCCTTCCGGGGATCCTGGAAGGGCTGATGCGCCAGGCTGTGCCGGCGCCGGGGGTGCTTGCGCCCTCGGCGCCGATGACTGTGGCGCCGGTGAGCTCTAGCCCGGCGCCGGGGCTGTCGACACCGCCGCCGCTTGCGGTGCCGGTCTCGACCGCCACGCAGGTGGAGTCCCCGTCGACGTCGATGGAGGGAGCTCCGTCCCCGCCGGCGCGGGAGTCCACCGCTCGACGACACCGAGACCTCGGTGCCTCGACGTCGAGCCGGGCCCGGTACAGGACTCAGCTACATGAGCTAATGTCCGATACCGAGGATGAGGACTCGTGGGGGGAAGAGGAGGACCCTAGATATTTCTCCTCAGAGGAGTCTACGGGCCTTCCCTCGGACCCCACGCCTTCACCGGAGAGGAAGCTCTCACCTCCTGAGAGTCTCTCCTTTGCCTCCTTTGTGCGGGATATGTCTATAAGCATTCCCTTCCCCGTGGTCTCTGTGGAAGAGCCGAGGGCCGAGATGCTCGAGGTCCTCGACTATCCATCACCACCTAGAGAGTCCTCCACGGTGCCGCTGCACAATGTCCTGAAGGAGACGCTGCTCCGGAACTGGGTGCGACCATTAACTAACCCCACCATTCCCAAGAAAGCAGAGTCCCAGTACAGGATCCACTCTGACCCAGAGCTCATGCGGCCCCAATTGCCCCATGACTCAGCGGTCGTGGATTCTGCTCTCAAGAGGGCACGGAGTTCGAGGGATACCGCCTCGGCGCCCCCGGGGCGGGAGTCTCGCACTCTGGACTCGTTTGGGAGGAAGGCCTACCAATCCTCCATGCTCGTGACCCGCATCCAGTCATACCTGCTCTATATGAGAATTCACATGCGGACCTATGTGCAACAACTGGCGGACCTGGTCGAGAAGCTCCCGCCGGAGCAGTCCAGGCCTTATCAGGAGGTGGTCAGGCAGCTGAAGGCGTGCAGAAAGTTCCTGTCCAGGGGTATTTTTGACACCTGTGACGTGGCATCTCGTGCTGCGGCCCAAGGTATAGTGATGCGCAGGCTCTCATGGCTGCGTGCCTCTGACCTGGACAACCGCACCCAGCAGAGACTGGCTGACGTCCCTTGCCGGGGGGATAACATTTTCGGTGAGAAGGTCGAGCAGATGGTGGACCAACTGCATCAGCGGGAAACCGCTCTCGACAAGCTCTCCCACCGGGCGCCTTCAGCATCCACCTCCACAGGTGGACGTTTTTCCCGGGCCCGGCAGGCTGCACCCTATTCTTTTGCGAAGCGTAGGTACAACCAGCCGGCCCGAAGGCCTCGTCAGGCACAGGGACAGCCCCAGCGCGCTCGTTCTCGTCAACAGCGTGCGCCTAAGCAGCCCCCTGCGCCTCCACAGCAAAAGCCGGGGACGGGCTTTTGACTGGATCCACGGGAACATAGCCGCCCTACAAGTGTCCGTACCGGACGATCTGCCGGTCGGAGGGAGGTTAAAATTCTTTCACCAAAGGTGGCCTCTCATAACCTCCGACCAGTGGGTTCTCCAAATAGTGCGGTGCGGATACGCCCTGAATTTGGCCTCCCTGCCTCCAAACTGTCCCCCGGGAGCTCAGTCTTTCAGCTCCCATCACAAGCAGGTACTTGCAGAGGAACTCTCCGCCCTTCTCAGCGCCAATGCGGTCGAGCCCGTACCACCCGGGCAGGAAGGGCAGGGATTCTATTCCAGGTACTTCCTTGTGGAAAAGAAAACAGGGGGGATGCGTCCCATCCTAGACCTGAGAGGCCTGAACAAATTCCTGGTCAAAGAAAAGTTCAGGATGCTTTCCTTGGGCACCCTTCTGCCAATGATTCAGAAAAACGATTGGCTATGTTCCCTGGATTTAAAGGACGCATATACTCACATACCGATACTGCCAGCTCACAGACAGTATCTCAGATTCCGCCTGGGCGCACGGCACTTTCAGTATTGTGTGCTGCCCTTTGGGCTCGCCTCTGCCCCACGAGTGTTTACCAAGTGCCTCGTGGTGGTAGCGGCCTACCTACGCAAGCTGGGAGTGCACGTGTTCCCATATCTCGACGATTGGCTGGTCAAGAACACCTCAGAGGCAGGAGCCCTCCGGTCCATGCAGTGCACTATTCAACTTCTGGAGCTGCTGGGGTTTGTGATAAATTACCCAAAGTCCCATCTCCAGCCATCCCAGTCTCTGGAATTCATAGGAGCGCTGCTGAATACCCAGACGGCTCAGGCCTACCTTCCCGAAGCGCGGGCCACCAATCTCCTGGCCCTGGCTTCGCAGACCAGAGCGTCTCAGCAGGTCACAGCTCGGCAGATGTTGAGACTTCTGGGTCATATGGCCTCCACAGTTCATGTGACTCCCATGGCTCGTCTTCACATGAGATCTGCTCAATGGACCCTAGCTTCCCAGTGGTTCCAAGCCACCGGGAATCTAGAAGATGTCATCCGCCTCTCCACCAGTTGCCGCACTTCACTGCTCTGGTGGACCATCCGGACCAATTTGACCCTGGGACGTCCATTCCAAATTCCGCAGCCCTCGAAAGTGCTGACGACGGATGCATCTCGCCTGGGGTGGGGAGCTCACGTCGATGGGCTTCACACCCAGGGTCTGTGGTCCCTCCAGGAAAAGGATCTACAGATCAATCTCCTGGAGCTCCGAGCGATCTGGAACGCACTGAAGGCTTTCAGGGATCGGCTGTCCTACCAAATTATCCAAATTCGGACAGACAATCAGGTTGCAATGTATTACGTCAACAAGCAGGGGGGCACCGGATCTCGCCCCCTGTGTCAGGAAGCCGTCGGGATGTGGCATTGGGCGTGCCGGTTCGGCATGCTCCTCCAAGCCACATACCTGGCAGGCGTAAACAACAGTCTGGCCGACAGACTGAGCAGAGTCATGCAACCGCACGAGTGGTCGCTCCATTCCAGAGTGGTACGCAAGATCTTCCGAGAGTGGGGCACCCCCTCGGTGGATCTTTTCGCCTCTCAGACCAACCACAAGCTGCCTCTGTTCTGTTCCAGACTTCAGACACACGGCAGGCTAGCGTCAGATGCCTTTCGCCTTCATTGGGGGACCGGCCTCCTGTATGCTTATCCTCCCATACCTTTGGTGGGGAAGACCTTACTGAAGCTCAAGCAAGACCGCGGCACCATGATTCTGATAGCGCCCTTTTGGCCCCGTCAGATCTGGTTCCCTCTTCTTCTGGAGTTGTCCTCAGAAGAACCGTGGAGATTGGAGTGTTTTCCGACTCTCATTTCGCAGAACGACGGAGCGTTGCTGCACCCCAACCTTCAATCCCTGGCTCTCACGGCCTGGATGTTGAGGGCGTAGACTTCGCTGCGTTGGGTCTGTCTGAGGGTGTCTCCCGGGTCTTGCTTGCCTCTAGGAAGGATTCCACTAAAAAGAGTTACTTTTTCAAGTGGAGGAGGTTTGTCGTTTGGTGTGAGAGCAAGGCCCTAGAACCTCGTTCTTGCCCTGCACAGAACCTGCTTGAATACCTTCTGCACTTATCAGAGTCTGGCCTCAAGACCAACTCAGTAAGGAATCACCTTAGTGCGATTAGTGCTTACCATTATCGTGTGGAAGGTAAAGCCATCTCTGGAGAGCCTTTAGTCGTGCGATTCATGAGAGGCTTGCTTTTGTCAAAGCCCCCTATCAAGCCTCCTACTGTGTCATGGGATCTCAACGTCGTCCTCACCCAGCTGATGAAACCTCCTTTTGAGCCACTGAATACCTGCCATCTGAAGTACTTGACCTGGAAGGTCATTTTCTTGGTGGCAGTTACTTCAGCTCGTAGGGTCAGTGAGCTTCAAGCCCTAGTAGCTCATGCTCCATATACCAAATTTCATCACAACAGAGTAGTGCTCCGCACCCACCCAAAGTTCCTACCGAAGGTGGTGTCGGAGTTCCATCTTAACCAGTCAATTGTCTTGCCAACATTCTTCCCCAGGCCGCATACCCGCCCTGCTGAACGTCAGTTGCACACATTGGACTGCAAGAGAGCATTGGCCTTCTACTTGGAGCGGACACAGCCCAACAGACAGTCCGCCCAATTGTTTATTTCTTTCGACCCTAACAGGCTAGGGGTCGCTGTCGGGAAACGCACCATCTCTAATTGGCTAGCAGATTGCATTTCCTTCACTTACGCCCAGGCTGGGCTGACTCTTGAGGGTCATGTCACGGCTCATAGTGTTAGAGCCATGGCAGCGTCAGTGGCCCACTTGAAGTCAGCCACTATTGAAGAGATTTGCAAGGCTGCGACGTGGTCATCTGTCCACACATTCACATCACATTACTGCCTCCAGCAGGATACCCGACGCGACAGTCGGTTCGGGCAGTCGGTGCTGCAGAATCTGTTTGGGGTGTAAATCCAACTCCACCCTCCAGGACCCGAATTTATTCTGGTCAGGCTGCACTCTCAGTTAGTTGTTCTTCGTAGGTCAATTTCTGTTGTTTCCTCGCCGTTGCGAGGTTCCATTGACCTGGGTTCTTGTTTTGAGTGAGCCTGAGAGCTAGGGATACCCCAGTCGTGAGAACAAGCAGCCTGCTTGTCCTCGGAGAAAGGGTATGATACATACCTGTAGCAGGTGTTCTCCGAGGACAGCAGGCTGATTGTTCTCACCTACCCTCCCTCCTCCCCTTTGGAGTTGTGTGTTTCATCTTTTGCTAGTCATTCAACTGGCGGGAGCGGTCGCGCACGGGCGGGAAGACGGCCGCGCATGCGCGGTGGGCGTGCCCTGCGTGCCGACCGTCCCGCGAAGCTTCTTTCCGGTTGGTGGGGGCTGCCGCGGACGTCACCCAGTCGTGAGAACAATCAGCCTGCTGTCCTCGGAGAACACCTGCTACAGGTATGTATCATACCCTGTATTGTGCGATATAGCTGGTTAGCAGCTAGCCACTAACCAGGATATTCAGCGGGAGATAACCGGTTATCTCCCACTGAACATTCGCAGTTAGGCGCTTAAACGCTATTTAACTGGCCTGGAGCTGTTCCTGGTTGGTTAAGGCTGGTTAAATAGATTTGAATATCAGGGTGGGGGGCGGTGGTCAATGTGTAGCAAGGTGGTTGCTCTGTTTTCTTTGTATTCTGTGCACCAAACAAGCAGAAATTTTGGTATAGTAAGCAGAATCCAGCTTCTTGGGGTTTCCACTTCAGTTTTTCTTTGTACATATTTATTTTTAATATATGTGGTCCATGTTTTCTGTGTTAAGGTTCTATCCTTGTTCTGCATATGGGATTAAGGGTGAGGTATTTTGCCAGCATGTAGTTTTCTGTGCAGGAATTTGTAATAGTTTTATTCTCTCCCACCCCACCCCCCTCCCAAATGAGTTGTGTTCTGAGGACCGGTGTAATATTTGCAGTAGTGGTTTTATAGACTCAGTGGTAGATTGTAAGGGTTGGTTCCTTGGATGGTCACCCCCCCCCCCCCCCCCTTTATAAATGAAAGGCCCTGAATGGATTTGGATTTAGCTCATGCCTTTTCAGTTTTTGCTAGAAAAAAATCACTGTCAATCTGTATTTCTTACCAGCAAAGAACCTCTCCTCTAGTCAGAATTACAAAAGCCACTAGAACAGTGGTTTTCAAACTAGTCCTCAAGGACTGCCTGGTCAATCAGGTTTTCAGGATGTCCACAATGAATATGCTTTAGCGATATTTGCATGCAGTGGAGGATGTGGATGCATGGCCGCCGAGAGACTGGGCCAGGCCCGGGGCAAGGCCGCCCCCGAGGTCGTTGCCGCCGTCCCCCCCCCCCCCAGGTCGCCGTGCCGCAGTCCCCATCCGCTGCCGGGCCCCCTGCATTAAAATCATCACAGCGCCTCACCTGTCACCTCGCTCCGTGACTGAAAGTGCAGCCAGCAGCAGCAGCAGATCAGATTCGCCTCCCTTCAGGCCTTCCCTCCCTATGTCCTGCCCTCACGGAAGTTACATCAGACGAGGGCGGGACACAGGGAGGGAAGGCCCGAAGGCGGGCGAATCCGATTTGCCACTGCTGGCTGCGCTTTCAGTCACGGAGCGAGGTGACAGGTGAGGCGCTGTGATGATTTCAATGCAGGGGGCCTGGCCCGGTGGCGGACGGTCGACGGAGCCGAGGGCGGGTGAGATCGGGGACTGCGGCGCTGGGCCCCCCTTGGAGGCCTGGGCCCGGGGAATTTTGTCCCCCCTGCCCCCCCCTCTCGGTGGGCCTGTGTAGATGCTAATACATCTCATGCACACTTGTTGTAGGTAGCCTGAAATCCTGATTGGCCTGGGTTGAAAGTCACTGTGCTAGAATATGCAGAGAACATGACTTATTGCTGAGCTGCGCGCAGAGGTAGACTGGATATCTGAATGGTCTGTATCAGCTGCCATTTAATTTCCATCCCTGTTGCAGTAACCTAGACCCTTCATCTCTAACTTCTCCGTGCTTGCTCCACACTTCCTTGAATACTGTAGCTATTTTTGCCTCTACCACCTATCCTTGCAGGCTGTTGCTTGTACCCAGTACCCTGTCCATGAGGAAAGACTCCCATATGTCATATTGTTTCATTTATTATGTTTATCCGACTACCTTTAGCCCATAGAAGCTTGGAAGAGGAATCTTAAAAAGTACAGCCTTGTTACAAAACGTGGCTGAAAACATCACCCACTAACCTTCCAATCTCTTCCTTCATATATATAGCTGAGTGTGAAATTCAAAAGGTGCCTATTTTAAGCATCAAACATATAAACAGCGAGTGACCGAACTCACTCGCAAATGCGCAGTAAAGACCCTCTCTGTCCCACCCCCGCGTCAATATGTGATGACAGGGGTGGGACAGAGAGGGTCTCTACTGCGCAAGGGGAGGGACGAAACCGCCGTCGCTATTGCTTCCCCCCCCCCCAAGGTCGCCGCCACCACTCCCCCCACCCGGAGTCGCCGCCGCCACCCATCCTCCAGGCAGAGAAGGACAGCAGCTCATCTGAGCTGTGTGCTGCGTTCCCGCGCTGTTTCAATAGCGAAGCGAGGGCCCGGCCCGGGTGGAGGGGTGGCGGCGACTCCAGGGGGGGGCGTAGCGGTGACCTCGGAGGGGCAGCGGCGAGCTCGGCGGCGGGGCGGCCTTGCAGCGGCGAGGAGAAGGGCCCTTTCAACCCCCCCCCCCCTCCTATACTAGCCCATTTTTACGGGCTCAATGGCTAGTATTTTATAAAGGCATCGTAGGGCCCTATATGCCTATATAAAATAGGAACCCAGAACTAGCCCGAGGAGTGCACAAATGCTGATACTGTTATGGTTATTCTTATGTTCTTATGACATACACATTTATACTTGCTCTAAAGTTGTAAGTGGCGTGTGTGTGTGTACTGTAAGCATACAGTTGCATCCTTGTTGGCATGCATACTTATATATGCTCATATGTTGTCACACAGTTTTATAAAAGGCCACCTCTGCGTAACAATCTAAATTTGGATTTACACAATCTTTTTTTTTTTTTTTTTTTTTTTATCCTTACAACTTGTCATCATGCCTCACTATTTTAAAAGTTATGTTTATGAACACAGCCACCTCTGGGACACATTGCCAGAGTTCATCACAGACTGTATGAAAGTTTCCTGAGGAAAGAAGCAGCAGTTTTATTACCCAATTAAACTGTGGTACTGCGAGAGAAGACTTGCCTAATTTCATACAAAGCTAGTGTCAGAAGCAAGGCTGGGTTTCTGCCAGGTACTTGTGACCTGGATTGGCCACTGTTGGAAACAAGATACTAGACTAGATGGACCATTGGTCTGACACAGTATGGCTATTCTTATGTTCTTATCTGGTGAAAAGCTGTACCCTAGTACATTTGCATGGCTATACAGAACAACTTCTAGGCATTGTTGCAAGCTGTGGAGATTTTAATCCAGCAGGTAGCTCACAAGAAAATACCTAGCTTTCAAAGGGAATCTCCCTGCAGACTTTCTCGTGCAATATTTAGGGTAGGCAATTTTATAAAGCATGTGAAGATTTCAAAATGATTCCCCTATATGGATATCTATGGGGAAGTGAGGCCAGTCCCAGGCAGACTTCTACAGTCTCTGTTCCAAATATGGCAAGACAATTTGGCTGGAGAAAACTACAATGGCAACTTCAGTAGTTGGGAAAATAAGACCAGTGCTGGGCAAACTTCTACTGTCTGTGTCCCGAAAATGACAAATTAGAATCATATGCTATGAGTATGGGTGTGTATCTCAGTGGGGGGAAGGGTTGACATCTTAAGGGTAAAATTAGCAAATAAAATGTTGATAGCAACGTTATTGGATTGTTGATTTAGTCATGTATTAACAATGAATGACTATGCTATGGACAAAATACAAACGACTCTTCCAAGATTGAGTCATATATAAGTGCCTTTCTGTGGCTGGCTTTGTGATGAATTGACAACTGCCTTGTTTGTGATGCCAGTATTTATTCATGAAGGAGTGTAACCTGCACAGAATGGCTGGTGCGACTCTGGTCATTTTGATAGGCAGACTGGATAGACCATGTGGGTCTTTTATTTGCTGTTATTTACTACATTATGTTATGTATGGTTTCCCTTCTCTGCCCTATCCACACTCCCATCCATCTATGATGAAACCTATGTACACTGTGAAACAGCACTCGTGCTTCTTACTAGCCCAGTGCAGAACCTGTGCAGCAGATGGAGACAGAGATTTAAAAGCTTGTTCTGCTCTATAAGGGCTCCATACAGCCTCAGTAGATCAGTATTTCTCTGTCTTCAGCAGAAGATGATGGGCAGGAGGGGGGAACAGATGTGGGGGAGGTGTGCATGGAGAGTGAAAGGGGATGACTTTTGTGGGATTTTTTTTCTGGTATGGATGGAAGTGTGATAATAGGAGGGCCTTGGTTACACAGGGGACTTAAGGGGGGATATAAACAAAAGTCGCTATGGAGGAACAGTTATGTGTTCGCTGTTGGTAGCTTTGAACAAGTATTACGTTGCTGTCATACATGTTTCTCTGTATTGGCACTAAAAATACAATAAAAAAAAACAAAATAGGCATTAGATGTGTCCACCTTTAGCTTTCCAAGCTGTTCTGTTTAGTACCTATGTTTTGAAGGCTTTCCGCCTCAAGGTCCACAAAGGTCATGGGCTTTCAGTTTCAGATGAGACTGAGAAGCCTGCAAATGATGCTCAGCTAGAGATGTCTAGCTTATATGGATGTCCTTTATGATTTCATCATACTTCTTCAAGGGGCATGGCACTGGTGATGTCGTCTAGGCCAGTGGTTCTCAAACCTGTCCCAGGGGACCACCAGCATGTTTTCAGGATATCCCTAACCAATATTAATACAATACAAACGTGGGTGACTTAATTTCAATATAGTTGTAACATCAAACACATTCAAATATCATCACAACTATGAACACTTGCAAAAAATTATTTATTCAAATTTATATAAAAAAAAATGTCAAAACTACTATTATTATTGCAGTAGTGTTGTTACCCTACTTGTATATGCACATACATTATACTGTTAAAACATGACAACAACTCTAGTAGAGTAGTAATTGTGTCCACACCCCCTCCTATAGCAATCAGTTGAAAGTTCCAATGGACAATAATGTACTTATCTCAAATGTCCTTCTGATAAACTCTCAGAGTCCACATTGTCTGGCCTTCCAGGAGCGGGCAGTCAGGTGTTCTCAGACAGCTCAACAGTGATGTCGTCTGTCAACAAGCAGGGAGGCACTAGAGGTGAGGCTGTGGGTCAAAAAGTGCATCTGTTCTTACACTGGGCAAAGAGGCACCTGCTGGATCTCTTGGTGGCATACATGGCAGGAATGTGGAACATATAAGTGAACTACCTCAGCTAAAGTTCACGGTTTTTCATCCAAAAAAAGCAAGGTTCTGAGGGTCTGGATGTGTTAATTCACCCATGGCCAGATAGATCAGTTGAACAATTTTTCACCCCTTCTCATGCTAGGTCAATTCTTGCAAAAGATTACATCATATTCGGGTCAGATTGACCCAGAAGGCTGTGGTTTGTGGACTTGGTCCACCTCAGAATTGATTTCACCTCCGGTAAAAGGGCCTCCTTCAGGCAGCAGTGATGATGGAAGATCCATCTTGCTTCTCTCTTACAGCTTTTCTCTTGAGCAGTCGCATCTGAATCATAAAAATTATTCTGGAGAGATGCTTTCCACCTAGTTCCAGGCTAGGAAACGCTCTACCTCCCCAACCTATGCAGAATCCGAAAGGCATTTTTTCTGACCATTTCTTCAGTGTGCAGAATATCTGAGTCACCGTTCTTATCCTTTGGGATCCTTTTCTCTGATTCACAGAAGTGTGTGTGTGTGTCTGGGGGGGGGGGGGGGGGGGGGGGGGGGGGGGGGGGGGGGGGGGGGTCTCAGAACAGTGTCCCTTCCTAGGTGGCAGCTGTCTTCCATGTAACTGAGGCCCTCAATCTACCTTCCTTCCTCAGAGAGGATTGTGGAGAAGAGCTTATCACTGCATTTATTAGATGTTTGACGAGTACTTCTCAGATACCTAAGAATAATGAGTTTTGAAGGTCAGACTGTTCTGTTCTGAGGGTGACACAGCCTCAAAGACTAGGATTGCCCACTGGCTTAAGGAAGCTATTGCAATAGCATATGTTTTAAAAGGAAAGCAGTGTCCTGTAGTGTTGAATTCATTCTACAAGGTCAATAGGTACTTCTTGGGCACAGTTGCTTGCAATGGCTCCCATAGAATTTGTAGTATAGCCACCTGGTCGTCTCCCCATACCTTTGTGACCATTATAGGATAGATGTGGCAAGCATTTGGGGCCAAAGTTCATCAAGTTGGGATTTCAGATTCTCACTCATATTTTAGATTGCTTTACTACATCTCACAGGATCTGGACTGGACTGGACTGGTCTGGTAAAGACGACAATGAAGGAGAAATTAAACCTTATCTCATAATTTTCTTTCCTTTAGTCCCACCAGACCAGTTCAGAAGTTCTCCCAGGTAGTACTCTGATGCGTATATATTGAAGAGTGCATTTTCTTCTCTTTTTTCAACATCCTTCCATCTATTTACTTACATTGTTTGCTGTTTGCATTATATTATAGATATTATAAGAATTTACAAGTTGAAAGAAAGGAAAAACATCTGTCGCCATCATTGTAATACTGTGGCTGCACAAAGCCCCTTACAGGGCAGAGCCAACCATCTTTCTATTGTGTCTCCCATCTGCTAGTCAAATCCACATATTCTGGTCTGGTAGGACTAAAAGAGAGAAAATTATCAGGTAAGATTTAATTTCTCCTTTTGCTAGCAGAGGGAAGGCAATTTTCAACCCAGCAAATTTACTCGGATAATCCCATAGCTGCCTGTGTAAATCTCTTTAAAAATGATCCTCCCTATATACCAATCAAATGCTCTGCAAGAGGTTTCTTTCCAAGTTAACCATTTGAACCTAAAGCCTGCACAAAAAAAAAGGCTTGTTTTGAATTTATTTTACTGATTTGCTTCCTAGGTCCTGTCTGACTCCCGTGAGAGACGAAGAGGCTGAATCACTAAGAAAAGCTCGATCCAGACAAGCCCGACAGACTCGCAGGTCCACACAAGTAAGTAATAGAAAGCCTTCATTATGCAATGTGGGCCAATGGCCCTACAGCAGTGGGGAAGGAATTAATGCAAGAACAGGATCACATGCAAAAAACGTTGCCATGGTATCCCTTGATGAATGCTAAAATGTCTTTCTCCAGCTCTTTAAAAAGAAATAATGTTTGTCTGCTTTGCCATATACTTGGAAGCAACCCATTTTCATGAGTGAGCGTTTTTTTTTTTGGACACCACAAATTGCTAGTAAACCAAGGCTAGTTCCCAAGCCTGGCTAATGCTGTATCTTGGGTTGACAAATGCTGGAGGTATTGCAGAAGCAAGCAGTGCTTACGTCTTCTTGGGAGGGGAGGAATGGCGTCTCATTTATTGTACTGCAGCAACTCTTGTCTGACTTGAGATGCATATATGTCAGATTCTGAACAGTGGATGAGTTGCCTAGTGGTTAGAGTGGTGGACTTTGGTCCTGGGGAACTGAGTTCGATTCCCACTTCAGGCACAGGCAGCTCCTTGTGACTCTGGGCAAGTCACTTAACCCTCCATTGCCCCTTGTAAGCCGCATTGAGCCTGCCATGAGTGGGAAAGCGCGGTGTACAAATGGAACAAAAATAAAATAGATGCTATTGGAGATTCTACATGGAATGTTGCTATTCCACTAGCAACATTCCATGTAGAAGCCTGCGCGGCCACATTGATGATCTGCAAGGGCCGACTTCTACATGGAATGTTGCTAGTGGAATAGCAACATTCCATGTAGAATCTAGTAGCAACAGTGGAGGAGTGGCCTAGTGGTTAGGGTGGTGGACTTTGGTCCTGGGGAACTGAGGAGCTGAGTTTGATTCCCGGCACAGGCAGCTCCTTGTGACTCTGGGCAAGTCACTTAACCCTCCATTGCCTGCCGCATTGAGCCTGCCATGAGTGGGAAAGTGTGGGGTACAAAATGTAACAAAAAAAAAAAAAAGTCTGTGCTACTGAGCCAGACAGCTTCATCTTGTGATGACTATGCTGGATAAGAGGGCTTGGAAAGAAGTGAAGATCTGTGAGTTTTTACATATCTGGCTTCATGTCAGGGAAGGTTGCTGGTTGATTAGACATATGATATTCAGTCTTGTTGTGTGGTTGGCTTTTTTAAAAAAAAATATTTTTAACTGCCAGCTACTCTGACTGAATTAAATCCCAATATTCAGCACCGGTATCTGGATAATGGCCGCTGCAGAATATTGGGATTCAGCAGTTACTAGTGCCCAATCCAGGTGAACGGTGATATTCAAACTGCTCTCCGGACAGCTTGCTGGATAAATGTAGGATGGCCTTTTTGCTATTCTAACTTTATCCAAATAATTATCCTTTTAATGAACCAAGTATCATCACTAACCAGATAACTTCAGACTCTGCCTTTTTACTATCCCTGTACCATCCAAGTCCAATTTCAGAGTGATTGCTCTATGCCATGCTAAGGTAGCATTTCCTGCTACCTTCCTCTTAAATCACCCCTTTTGTTTTACATAAGCATGGTTGATGTGACCTGCTACCAGTGTTTTTTTTTTTTTGTGCCGGTTCACGCCAGTACGGTGTACCTTCACCTCTTTTTTTTTTTTTTTTTCCCCCCCTCCCCACTCATCCCCAGCCTCTCTCCCATGGCCGTAGCTGCTTTTCCCAATGGTCAGCAGCAGCGGGCAAAGCAAGAAGTAGCAGGTATGGGGCTGAAGTGCTAGGACACACATTGTTGGCTCTACCAAACCCCTGCCCCATAGCAGAAAGTTGACGTCAGAGAGGCAGAGGATCGTCAGAGCCAACAACGAGCATCTGAGCACTGTGGCCCCTGTGCCTTTTACTCCTTGATTTGCCCACCACTGCTCCTCGTTGGGAGAAGCAGCGGCGGCTGCAGGAGAGATGCTAGGTGGGAAAGAGGGAGCAAGGAGAGAGAGATGCTGGATGGGGAGAAAGGAGGCAAGGGGAGAGGTGCTGGATGGGGAGAAAGGAGGCAAGGGGGGATGGGCTGGATGGGGAGAAAGGAGGCAAGGGGGAAGGGGCTGGAGGGGCAAGGGGGGATGAGCTGGATGGGGAGAAAGGAGGCAAGGGGAGAGGTGCTGGATGGGGAGAAAGGAGGCAAGGGAGGAAGGGCTGGATGGGGAGAAAGGAGGCAAGGGGGGAGGGGCTGGATGGGGAGAGGGGGCAAGGGGAGAGAGGTACTGGATGGGACAATAGAGGTAAGAGAAGATGAGGAAAGTAGAAACTGGGACCAACACAATTGAAAAAAAGTATGTGGCCAGACAACAAAGGTAGAAAAAAGAATTTTATTTTTAGTTTGAGGTTAAAGTAGTGTGGTAACTGTGTTAATTTTTTATTTTATTTGTAGTTGTTAATTTGTAATGTAGTGAGTGGAATACGTCAGTTTTTGAAATTTACGTCTCTTATCTTTATAGCAGTACAAGGGGAAAATATTTTTTTTGTTTTTCTGGTGTTATCCTGCATGCCAGAGTTTGGTTTTTGGGGTTTCAGCAGATTTTTTTTTTGTCTAAATATTTTATTAGATTATGGTCACTCTTAGGGGTTCTTTTGTTAGACCTAAGGACTTGTGCACTATTTTCAATGATGCCTTTTCATATGCTCCATGGCTGGTAAAATAGATTTGGCTACTGTGAGGGTGGAGCCATAGATAGTGACCCTGCCTTTAAAGTTGGCCCTGTATGAGTACCAGTACCTTTTTTCCTACAAAAAAAAAAGCGCTGCCTTCTACTTTGCCTTTATTGAAGGGTGTGACACTAACGGATCTCCAGGAGGCCGAGAAAACCTTCAGCCGTGCTCGGGCAGAATGGCAAACTCAGGAACAGCAGAGTGACAAAACTGAAGCCAGTGAGGTAAAGGAGAGGTGCAATGAAAAGAGAGAAGAGAAACCAGCAACTGTCCGAGAACCTGGAGAGAGCAGAGATAAATGGAACAGGAATCTAGAAGGCGAGGTAATTTTATTTTCAGCACTGAGTAGGTTTGACACTTTTTGTAGATTTGTCAATCATAAATAAATGTGCTGTCAGTCATTAACGCACCTTTATTGGATTTGTCAGATAAAGAAACAGACTGCATTTTGCTTTGAGATGCTAGCAGTCTGTGGGTCACAATGGAGATCAACATAATTCATTTGGCAGCTTATGAATTTGCTCAGTCAACCAAGGGGTCCCTTCCTCTGCAACATAAGCAGAGACTGAAACAGAAACTGAAATAGCTCTTCCTGCTCCTGTTGATGATATGAGCCTTCATTTACAACCACTTGGTGGGTTTTTCACCATTTTAACCTCTCATTTAGCCCAACCATCAGAGTCAATCCTAATCAGACTTGGAGGCCCTCTGGTACAGGTGCACCCTAAACCTTCTACTTCAGAATTGGTAGCTATATGCCTGCTGGGCTCCAAGATCCAGCCCCAGTTGCTCACAAATGCCAGTGCAACCTTACACCTGCTCCAAAGAAGGTGTGAGTGTACGCTACATCTGTACCTGCATATTTTATAAATTATATGTTTACATCTCACAACCCAACTTCAGTTCTGTTCAAACTGTGCTCCTGGGAGTGCCTATGCACAGATCATGTAAAAGAATGCATGTTTCTGTGCACATGCTTTTTACTCTTACAGGTGTATGTAGTCATACAATTTTATGCAAGCCTTTTTCTGCATGTAAAACAGAGTTTACATGTAGAAAAAGATCTATAAAATGTCCTCCTTAATGCTTGTCTTCACATGTGCAGTGCTTGTGTGGTAAGCTGACCATGAATGATACCTGTCATCAGTAAGTTACAAAATCACTGAATTAAAAAAGAAATCTAGAAACAAAGAAACCACTGTATTCATTTTCTCTTTTATGTAATTTGAGATTCTCCAGAGATCAGCAACTTTGGGTCATGTGACTGTGTGTGCCGAGTTGGAAAGATGGAGATGGGACTTGATATACTGCCTTTCTGTGGTTATAATCAATGCGATTTACATATTCCTCAGCGACCCTCCAGACCGGTCAAGACGCGTGGGTTATGTCCTCCTACCAGCAGAGGGAGACTGAGAAAACACTAAGCTTTTGAAGCCTGTATATATAACCTGTGCAGAACCTCCACTAGCCAGTATTTTCTCAGTCTCAGCAGAGGTAGCAGTTGACAGCCTGTGCAGTCTCCAATAATCTGGTGAGGTAGTTTGTCATTGGGTCGTAGGATTTTTTCCTTCCAAACTTTATTCTGTTGCAGTACCCTGTACGTGTGTGTAAAAAAAAAAAAAAAAGTGCTTTGGGGCCCTGGGTCTGGTGGGGCCCAGTTTTTCCCCCTGGGGTGTTACACCTATGTTTGGGTCCCTCCCCCTGTGCTACTCTCTATTTCTGTTTGCTTGGCAGCTTTGTGCCTCGGCTGCTTTCTCAGTATTGTAGCCTTGAGTGCCTTACAATTTCCAGATGCCAGAGTTAGAGTACTGTGCCTTTAAGGTCAGTTATTCTATTTCATGTTGCTGGCCAGCTTTGTGCCTCGGCTGCTTTCTCAGTATTGTAGCCTTGAGTGCCTTACAATTTCCAGATGCCAGAATTAGAGTACTGTGCCTTTAAGGTCAGTTATTCTATTTCGTTTTGCTTGGCAGCTTTGTGCCTCGGCTGCTTTCTCAGTATTGTAGCCTTGAGTGCCTTACAATTTCCAGCTGCCAGAGTTGGAGTACTGTGCCTTTAAGGGCATTTAATTCTTTATTTTCAGCGGACCGAACAGGGGTTTCGATTCCTTGCTGGAACGAGAGAGCAGCGCTTTCTTCAGTGCTTTTGCAGTGTGAGTGAGTTTTTGGTTTGGCGCGTTTGCGGAACAGCTTTTCCCTTCCCTCGTGGTTTATGGCGGCCCAGCTCCTCCGATGTCGCGCGTGCTCGTGGCGAGGGGTAGAGGCGCCGGGCGCTCAGTGTAGCTTTGCGGTGCACCTATAAAGGTGGCTGCGGCACCCCCCGACTTGACCGCGGAGGGATCGATGGTGTCGGGAGTCTCCGGGTCAGCGGGAGCGTAGGCAGGGCCGCTGTCAGCGGGAACAGTTTCGGCGGGAACAGCCGCCATCTTGAGTCTGACGCAGCCCGTGGAGCCAGCTGTTTTTGTGCCTGCGGCCTCCGTTTTTGGCACAAAAGGGCCTAATGACGGTCCAGGAATGGTGGGCTTTCCTCCAGATTTTGTCTGGACGCGGTATCAGGCCTGGAGATCGGGACCCCCCCCCCCCCCCCCAATTGGAAGAGGGGGCTATTTCCGTCTTGGCTGAGAGACCACGGTTAGAGTGGTCAGAGGACAGGCAATGTTTTTCTCCTGTGGCTGCAGAAGCTGTGCTTAGTGATCTGGGGAGTCAGATGGAATTGATGGCTCTCAGGAGCAGGATTGTTGGATTCCTGGAGAGGATCCTTCAGTAGTGCGGATTTTCCATAGAGATGAGCTGTCAGAACTCATAGATCAGGTGTCGTCCTCCCTTCAGTTTGGTTCTGAGGTGGCTTTGGGGGAAACTGTCCAGGATCCGTTGGTGAAGGGCATTCAGCGTCAGGCGTGATCCTTCCCTATGAACAAGGATCTCCGGGAGATGATTTGTCAGGAATGGGATTTGCCGTGTAAGGTGGCAAAGGCAATGGCGAAGCTTTATCCCCTCCCTCAGGACGATAGGGATTCCTTTAAGGCTCCCACGGTAGATGCAGTAGTGATGGCAGTAATTATAGCTACGGCTATCCCGGTTGATGGAGGAACGGCCCTCCGTGATCCTCAGGATAGGAAGTTGGGATCTTTTCTCAAGCGTAGTTTTGTTTTGTCGGCTCTAGCCCTGCAGGCCTCGGTTTGTGGGGGTCTGGTAGCTCGGGCATGTTTTTGTTGGGCCGAGAAGCTCCTGGATGATTCGGTAGATGTTGGTTCTTCTGGGGGTCAGGAGTTAGCCGACTTGGACATGGGTTCATCCTTTTTGTCTGAGGCTTTTATGATTTGTTGCCTACTTCAGACAAAAAATATGGCTATGGTTGTGGGTCTCTGCCACTTAAGGGAGCTATGCTCTTTGGAGAAGATTTGGACAAGTTAGTGTGAGGTCTTAGTGATACCAAGGTTCTATGGCTTCCAGATTTTCGGTTCAAGGCAGGGGCCAGAACTAGTTCCTCTCGGGGACGGTTTAGGGAGGCTCAGCGGTATAGGCCAGGCAGATCGAGTGGGACCTACCCTTAGCTGTCTGTTTGTCTGTCCAATTTAGATTGTAAGCTCTGTTGAGCAGGGACTGTCTTTTCATGTTAATTTGGACAGCGCTGCATAAGTCTAGTAGTGCTGTAGAAATGTTTAATAGTAGTAGGACCTCTACGGGTCGGTTTTTCCAGCGCACTCAGTTCTTTCGTGAGAGGCGTCGCGGAGGGCGTGGCTTTTCCGCAGGAGATTAGTATTCATGCCGCAATTCCCAATGAAGGTGTGCGGGCTCAGGCTCTGGTGCATGTTGGGGCTCAGCTGAGTCTGTTTTACCAGAGCTGGGCCCAAATCAGGTCAGATCAGTGGGTTCTCAAGGTGTTTCGAGGCGGATATGCGCTGGAATTTGAAAGCTGTTCTCCCGAAGTGTTTCTGGAATCCCTCTGTCGGTCTTGGAGCAAGAGGGCAGCAGTGAGGGACACTCTGCGGTGGCTGCTCGCGTTGGGAGCCGTGGTTCCTGTTCCTTCAGATCAGCAACGCTCAGGGTGCTATTTGATCTATTTTGTGGTCCACAAGAAAGAGGACACTTTTCGTCCCATTTTAGATCTCAAAAGGGTCAATGCGGCACTCAAGGTGCCCTCTTTCCGGATGGAGACGTTGCGGTCGGTCACTTCCCTGGATTTGACGGAAGCTTATCTTCACTTTCCTTCGTGCAGCCTTTTGGTTCCAAGTTACAGGGTCCGATTCGTCGGTTCCTTGCAGAGAAGGCGCCGACGGCCCGTACTTATCGTCAGGTCCTGGGCCTGATGGCGGCGACCATAGAGGTAGTTCCATGGGCCAGGGCGCACATGCGTCAGGTACAGTCAGCTCTGCTCAGTCATTGGTCCCCTCTGTCGCAGGACTTGGAAATGTGTTGTCCGCTGTCGGTGGCCCCTCGTCTCAGTCTCCGCTGGTGGCTCAACCCGCGCAATTTGGGAAAAGGAATGCCGTTGGAGTCCCCACAGGGGCTGGTAATGGTCACGGATGCCAGTCTGCAAGGTTGGGGGGCACATTGTCTCGGTCAGGTAGCTCAAGGCCGGTGGTCTCGGGCAGAAGCAGAGTGGTCCATCAACCGGCTGGAAACTCGGGCCATTCGGGTGGCGCTCCAGGCCTTGACGTCGGTGGTTCGCCACAAGGCAGTCCGAGTGCTCTGTGACAATGCCATGGCAGTAGCATATGTCAACCGTCAAGGGGGGACGAAGAGCCTTGGCGGCGCAGTTGAACTCATCTTCAGGCTCTCTTGGCAGCGCATGTGGCCGGGGTAGGTCACATAGATGCAGATTATCTCAGCAGGCACACTCTAGATCCCAGAGAGTGGTCTTTTCTTCTGTCAGTGTTCCAGTGAGTTGTGTCGGTCTGGGGATTTCGGTGATCTTAGGGCAACGGCTCGCTATGCGCAAGTTCAGAGATTTTTTTTTTTTCAGTCGCTGAAGAGACCCTTGAGCGGAGGGAATCGACGCTCTTCTGTTGCCTTGGTCTCGGGACTGACTGTATGTGTTTCCTCCGTGGCTGTTAGTCGGTCGAGTAATATAGCGCATCGAACATCACTCCGGTCGGGTGATTCTGGTAGCTCCGGATTGGCAGCGTCGACCATGGTACGGAGACCTGGTGCGGTTGGCAGGGGCGGCGGCCCTGCCTTTGTTGGGATCAGTTCTGTGTCAAGGCCCGATAATCATGCCGGATCCGGCTCGGTTTTCGCTTATGGCTTGGCTCTTGAGCGGCACAAGTTGAAGAAGAGGCTTTCGTCCAGTGGCTTTGCTACGATGTTGAGTTGCCGTAGACGATCCACTTCCTTGGCGTATGTCCGGGTTTGGAGAATCTTTGAGCACTGGTGTGAAGACCATCGAGTTCGGCCGTTTCGCTCTTCGGTGGCGGAAGTTTTGGAATTTTTGCACGATGGTGTTGATAGGGGTCTGGTCTTGTCTACACTGAAGGTTCAGGTGGCAGCTTTGTCATGTTTTCGTGGGAAGCTTCAGTGAAAGTCCTTCGCGTCTGTGCCTGAGGTAGTGCGTTTTTTTAAGGGTGTTAAGTTGCTGCGTCTGCCTCAGTGACGGATGGGGCCTCCGTGGGATTTGAAGCTAGTTTTGGATGCTTTGATCAGGCCTCCGTTTGTGCCTCTGGTATCGGCATCTTGTAAGGATTTATCTTTAAAGACGGTCTTGTTGGTGGCGATTACTTCAGCACGGAGTGTTTCAGAGCTTCAGGCTTTGTCTTGTAGGGAACCATTTTTGTCCTTTCTGAGGGAAAGGTTTCGTTGCGGACGGTGCTTTCCTTTTTTGCCCAAGGTGGTTTCCGAGTTCCATGTTAATCAGGTCATCTCTCTGCCAGTGTTGGGTGATATGGCTGGAGATTCGGAGCAGCGTGGTATTGCCAAGCTGGATGCAGGAGAGTTTTGAGTTGTTATCTCTCTGGAACTCAGGACTTCAGAGCCTCTGACCGTTTAGTTCGTTCTTCATGGTGGCCCAAAGAAGGGTGCAGCGGCTCCTAAGGTGACCATAGCATGGTGGTTGAAGGAGGCGGTTGCATCTGCTTACTTGGTGAAGGGTCCTGTGGTGCCTAGGGGCTGGTCTGCTCATTCCACTAGGGGAATGGCAGCCTCGTGGGTGGAGAATAGTATGATTTCTCTGTTAGATATTTGTCGGGCTGCGGTTTGGTTTTCGTTGCATTCCTTTGTGAAGCATTATAGGATTCCTGTGCATGCAAAGGACGAGGTGCGCTTTGGGGCAGCAGTTTTGACCTCTGGCCTTAGTAGGTCCCTCCCGTAAGTTAGTTACTGCTCTGGTACGTCCCACGCGTCTTGACCGGTCTGGAGGGTCGCTGAGGAAGGTGAAATTAGATCTTACCTGCTAATTTTCTTTCCTCTAGACCCTCCAGACCGGTCAAGAGCCCGCCCTGTCTGTATTGGAGGCCAGGAGGTGTGTTTGTTGGATAATTCTTGGCTGCTGTAGATTGTTGTTTCTCTAATTGCAGACTGTTTATTTCTGTTTTGTGATAGGAGTCCGGGACAGGTGGGGCTCTTCTTTGATAGTCCACCTGTAGAAGCCCAACTGTTTTATCAAAGGCAAAGGAACATGTTTCCGTAAGAGCAAGCGGAAGATGTTTGTTTTTGCAGTTTACTGTGACCACGTACAGGGTTGCTAGTTGTTGTTAGTGTTTTTTGTTTCTCTGCTTTGTCAGGGTTATACTGGCTAGTGGAGGTTCTGCACAGGTTATATATACAGGCTTCAAAAGCTTAGTGTTTTCTCAGTCTCCCTCTGCTGGTAGGAGGACATAACCCACGCGTCTTGACCGGTCTGGAGGGTCTAGAGGAAAGAAAATTAGCAGGTAAGATCTAATTTCACCTTATATACAAGTACTTTATTTTGTACCTGGGACAACCCTCATTCTCCCTTCCCGTTACTTCCAGGAGCATTTATTTTTCTTGATATCTAATCTTTCAAACCTTCCTTTATTCCTCTACAACCATTTGGTTTTCAGTGTTTTCAGTCTTTTTTTTTTTTTTTTAATTATTTCTTTTGATGATTTATGTATCGGTGTTCTGCAGGTATTCTTGCTTCAAACAGGGCTGGCTGAAGGGTATCTAATGCACTAGATGAACCTTCAGCCATGCTCCCCCCCCCCCCACCTCCTCCCTGGGCAGTTCCATGATCTCCCCTCCTACCTTCATCTATTATCCAGCATCTCCCCTTCCTTATTCCCCTCCCCCCCAAAGATGTCAGCATCTCCCTTTCTCTTCGCTCTCCCCCCTCCCCCTCCAACAGGTCTCCAGCATCGCCCTTTATGTTCTGCACCCCTTCAGGGTGGCAGCAGTCAGCATCTGTACTTGGTGGGCAGGACAGAGAAGGCCTTGGCAAGTAGCTTTGATTACCCATGTGGGTCATCCACTGAGTCTTCCTTAGAGATGCTGAATGCAGCGCCAGAGCTGCTCCTTCCCTCCCCCAATAAAGTAAATAAAAATAAATTGTGCAGTCCAAGATGTTCTTCTGGTCTTTTTATTTTTCATTTTAGATCTGGCTTTTGTTAATTTTTCTGATGTGTCCACACTGGATTCAAGAACTTCTCCCATTGTAGATACAAAACAACCCTCAATGTTCTCCCTGAAGTCTCTTGGTGTACAAGAGCCAGCCAGGACACAGCTGGATGTGGAAAGTGCTCCTTTGACCCATCAGGGAAGAGTCAGTTTAGCATGCTGGTTTTGAGGCCCGAAAAAAAAGACCCCATATTTTGAGAATTATTTTGCTGGTGGTGTGTGCCAATCATTGGATTGAATCTCTCAAAACCATTCTACCCCTGACTAGGAAGAAGGTAGATGTCTGGCCACTAGGTGGTGGTGTTGACTGATGACAGAACTTCACCTCAGCTGTCCCAGGAATCAAATAGAGACCTACACGGGAATGGGGTTCACTGGGTTCCCGTGGGGATGGAAACAATTCCTATGGGGTTCCAGTGGAAGTGTACGCTGCACTTGCAGCCTTTTGCGGTCTGTGTCCCACAAATGAGAAGACGAATAGGCTGGAATGGGCATCGACAGCAACTCCATCAGTTGGAACATAAGGATAGGGCCGGACGGACTTCTGTGGTCTGTGTCCCCGAAACACCAAAGAGAGATCATAATCAAGTATATAATATTACGTTCATTGTTGATTTAATCATGAATTAATAATGAGTGTGACTATTGGGCAGACTAGGTGGACTGTTTATCTGCTGTCACTTATTATGTTACTATTAATCCTCTCTGCTCCCGGGCTCATGCGCAGACCTCAGCTCTGACACAGGCACGAGCATCAGATGTCACCTGACCTACTGGTCCATGGATGTGGCGACCTCTTAGCACACAGTGCCAGTGAATCAGAGACAAGTCTTAGATTTGCACATTAGTGTGTTCCAACTTCCGTTCCTTCCTTGCCTGCAGTGCTGTGGCTCGAACCCAGAGAGAGACAGAGAGCCGATTGGAATTTTTTTTTTATGTACATTAAATCCTTGCGGGACTGAGTGGGGACAAGTTAAATTCTTGTGGGGATGGGTAAGATTTCAGTGGGAATGGATGGAGATGGGTAAGATTTCTGTCCCCGTGCACCTCTCAAGAATCAAATCCAGGTCTTTGGAATTTTTACACTGAGCTGGCCTCTGATGGCATTTCTTGGTATTTTGTAGTCTTCTGTGCAGTGCAGATTAGTCCTTGATACTGATAACTTTTATTAAGTTCTCTCTTAAGTGCTCTTGGAAATGAGCAGGGAATTTGTCAGAATCTCATATACTTCTGATGGAAGAAGATTCTGTATCTGATGTGCAACTAAGTCCTAGAGTCTGTTTACTTGACCATGAAAAAACACCAATCTACTACATTTCTTTGAAGGGGTGAACAAACATGTGGATAACGGTGAGCCGGTTGATATTGTGTATCTGGAGTTTCAGAAGGTGTTTGACAAAGTACCTCATGAAAGACTCCAGAGGAAACTGGAGAGTCATGGGATAGGAGGTAGTGTTCTATTGTGGATTAAAAACTGGTTAAAAGATAGAAAACAGAGAGTCGGGTTAAATGGTCAATATTCTCAATGGAGAAGGGTAGTTAGTGGGGTTCCCCAGGGGTCTGTGCTGGGACCGCTGCTTTTTATAAATGACCTAGAGACAGGAGTAACTAGTGACGTAATTAAATTTGCTGATGACACAAAGTTATTCAAAGTCGTTAAATTGCGGGAGAATTGTGAAAAATTACAAGAGGACCTTATGAGACTGGGCGTCTAAATTTATTTATTTATTTATTTGTTGCATTTGTATCCCACATTCTCCCACCTATTTGCAGACTCAGTGTGGTTTACAATAATACATCCTGACAATCGCCAATCAACAGTAGATAAAACAATTGGTTACTAAAGAACAAGTGTAACATAATGGATATAATCAATTCAATAAATCAGAAAACAGATTATAGAATTCGATAAATCAGAAAACAGACAGATTATCTAGTAAGTAGTGATGTGTTGGAGTTTCTATTATTGATTATTATGGTAAGTCTTGTTAAAAAGGTAGGTCTTTAGTGATTTTCGAAAGTTGATAAGGTTGTGAATATTTTTTAGGTCAAGTGGTAATGTATTCCACAGCTGCGTGCCAATGTAAGAAAAGCAGGACGCATTAACTAATTTGTATTTTAAACCTTTACAACTAGGGAAGTGGAGTCCCAAGAATGTACGTGCTGATTTTTTAGCATTTTTGGGAGGTAAATCAATAAGGTCTGACATGTATACCGGAGCATTTCCATGAATGAATTTATGAACCAGTGTGCAAACTTTGAACACAGAATGTTCCTTAATTGGGAGCCAATGGAGCTTCTCTCTTAGGGGTTTTGCACTTTCGTATTTTGACATACCAAAAATGCACCTAGCTGCTGTATTCTGGGATGTCTGAAGTTTCTTGATGATATGCTCTTTACAGCCAGTATACAACGCAATGCAATAATCTAGATGGCTCAACACCATTGACTGTACCAGGTTGCGAAAAACGCCTCTTGGGAAGAAAGGTTTTAGTCTTCTAAGTTTCCACATTGATTGAAACACCTTCCTAGTTGTATTCTTAACATGACATTCAAGTGTGAGATTACGGTCAATGGTTAAATGGCAGATGACGTTTAATGTGAGCAAGTGCAAAGTGATACATGTGGGAAAGAGGAACCCGAATTATAGCTATGTCATACAAGGTTCCACGTTAGGAGTCACAGACCAAGAAAGGGATCTAGGTGTCGTCATTGATGATACGTTGAAACCTTCTGCTCAGAGTGCTGCTGCGGCTAAGAAAGCAAATAGAATGTTAGGTATTATTAGGAAAGGAATGGAAAACAAAAATGAGGATATTATAATGCCTTTGTATCGCACCATGGTGCAACCGCACCTCAAATTTATTGTGTTCAGTTCTGGTCACCGTATCTCAAAAAAGATATAGTGGAATTAGAAAAATTGCAGAGAAGGGTGACGAAAATGATAAAGGGGATGGGACAACTTCCCTATGAGGAAAGGCTAAAGTGGCTAGGGCTCTTCAGCTTGGAGATTAGGCGGCTGAGGGGAGATATGATAGAGGTCTATAAAATAATGAGTGGAGTTGAACGGGTAGATGTGAAGCATCTGTTTACGCTTTCCAATAATGCTAGGACTAGGGGGCATGCGATGAAGTTACAAAATAGTAAATTTAAAACGAATCAGAGAAAATATTTCTTCACTCAACCTGTAATTAAACTCTGGAATTCGTTGCCAGAGAATGTGGTAAAGGCAGTTAGCTTAGCAGAATTTAAAACAGGTTTGGATAACTTCCTAAAGAAAAAGTCCATAGACCATTATTAAATGGGGAAAATCCACTATTTCTGGGATAAGCAGTATAGAATGTTTTGTACTTTTTTGGGATCTTGCCGGGTATTTGTGACCTGGATTGGCCACTGTTAGAAACAGGATGCTGGGCCTGATGGACTACTACTACTACTACTATTTAACATTTCTAAAGCGCTACCAGGGTTGCGCAGCGCTGTACAATTAAGGAGGACAGTCCCTGCTCAAAGGAGCTTACAATCTAAAGGACAAAAAGTGCAGTCCTAGTATAGCAATACTTATGTACATATGTAACATTCTGCACCTCTTAGTGTCTGGCTTAAAGTTGAACATTATCAAAATATAGTCTTCCTTAATTGTTACCTTACATAAACGTCCATAAAGGAAGCTGAGCTCTGGCCAGCCTTTTTTTTTTTTTTTTTTTTTTAATGCAGATTCTGCTGTATTTGAGCTTTTCCGTTTGGAACTTTGTTGACTTAGGGTATATTACCTGAGTCTTATTGGGCTGGTTAAGACACTTTCCGACTCCGTTTACTTTTGTGAGCTCAAAACATTTGACTGATGTGCTGTTGACAATTCCACTTTCTTGGATTTCTGTCTCATATCATTCTCAAAGTCAGTTATCAAGCAGTTACATTCAAATTACAAAGCCAGATTTTAGTCCAATATAACAACCAAATTAATTGTTGTGCTGGTGCTAGCGATTAAATTAATACATACCCTTGGCGAAACTACTATCAAACCAAAACCTTAACCCATACATATACGCAGATGACGTGATGATCTACATCCCATTTAAACAAGATCTAAAGGAAATTTCCAGTGACATCAACCAAAGCCTACACATCATGCATACATGGGCGGACGCATTTCAGCTGAAACTCAAAGCAGAAAAAACCCAATGCCTAATACTCACCTCGCAACATAATATGAACAAATTCACCACAATTAACACACCAAAATTGAATCTTTCAATCTCGGACACCCTAAAAATTCTTGGGGTTACCATTGATCGACACCTAACAAGAGAGTCACACGAAAAACACAACCAAGAAGATGTTCCACTCAATGTGGAAATTAAAAAGAGTAAGACCTTTCTTCCCAAGGGCAGTCTTCCGCAACCTGGTACAATCAATGGTACTCAGCCATCTAGATTACTGCAACGCACTTTACGCTGGCTGCAAAGAGCAAATAATCAAGAAACTTCAGACAGCTCAGAATACTGCTGCTAGGCTCATATTCGGCAAATCAAAATATGAAAGTGCTAAACCCCTACGAGAAAAGCTACACTGGCTCCCACTCAACGCATCAGGTTCAAAATATGCACCCTAGTTCACAAAATCATTCACGGAGACGCCCCAGCCTACATGTCAGACCTGATAGAATTACCACCCAGGAATGCTAAAAAATCATCCTGCACATTTCTCAAGCTTCACTTCCCCAACTGTAAAGGTCTAAAATACAAACTAACGCATGCGTCAACCTTTTCCTACCTGAGCACACAATTCTGGAACGCGCTGCCGCGCAATTTAAAAACGCTCTATGAACTAACCAACTTCCGCAAACTACTGAAGACCCATCTCTTTGACAGGGCATACCACAAAGATCAACAAATGTGAACTCCTATACAAATATCCAGAGCTGCCTTATAATATTTGCTTGTTAAACTACTAATATGTTTTACCATTATCATATAACCCATGTTCCTTCTGTAATGCTAAATGTATATTTTCTTATATGTTTCCACTATTCATGATGTATTGTAAGCCACATTGAGCCTGCAAAGAGGTGGGAAAATGTGGGATACAAATGCAATAAATAAATAAATAGATGGCAGTGCTGAATATTCAGATTTGCATTCAATGTACAAGCATTATGCATTTAGTATAGCAGTGGCGTAGCCAAGGGTGGGCCTGGGTGGGCCCAGGCCCATCCACTTTGGGCTCAGGCCCACCCAGTAGCAGCACACCTATGGTGTGGTTGACAGGGATTCCCAAGCCCCACCAGCTGAAAGCTCCCAACAACTGTCCCTCCTGTATACCTTGTAAATAGCAGATGGCATGCAGGTGAGACAAGGAGAGACCAAATCACCTGTGGGACAGGGAGGGGTTATTCTGCCCACCCATCTTGGGTCCAGGCCCACTCAAAGTTGGGTGTCTGACTATGCCCCTGTAGTATAGGCTTGCTATTTGATAGGCCTAAACTCAAGTTTTTATTGTCCTTGCCAGATCAGTTCAGACGAGTGGATTATGTCCTCTGCCAGCAGATAGAGCCAGAAAAAAAACAGCTTCACTTCTCTTACAGGGGGCTGGTGCTGCCTTGAGCAACTCAGTAAATCTCAGACTCTAGCAGGTTGTGCAGACATGTGGCCTGGGTCAGTAATAATGAGTAGGCTACTCCCAGGAAGGCTACAGGCCAGATTACCAGTGGAGCGTACAGTAGACCAAGCCTGGGGAATGTTGTAGGCAGCAGCCCTTTGGGAACAAACTAGAGGACTGGGATTGGCAGAGGCGAGTCCACAGAACCTAGAGGGTGCTGGTCCCTTCTCCTGCTCCTTACGTCCTCTCTCCCCCTCCCCCCTCAAGCCTCAAGGAATGGTGGCAGTCATTGATTTATGGAAGATTGTTAGTGGTCTCCTTTCCAGTCCAATTTCTCAGTTGTGTGATTTCTCTTCTCAAATGGTGACAACAGTGAATGCCATGAATAAAAGATATATAGGAATGGACGATCATTTGACTTCCTTACAGACTGCGTGTGGGACTTTACAGAATATTGGATCCTTTGGCATTAAGGATATCCTGGTTATCTATAGGCGGCTTGAAGCCATGGAGAGCCAGACTAGGAATAGGAACATGAGAATATTACATTTTCCAGTTTGTTCATTGCTTTCTCCTGAAATTCTGTTTCAAAAATATCTGAAAATAGTGTTGGTAATATCGGGTTCTGATAATATTTTGATTTCTTTATGCTATTATATTTCTTCTAATGTAAAACAGGATGATGAAACTGATGTTATATGTCCAGAAGAACTGTTTTAACACAGTTTTTGTAAACTTTCCAGGTCAATTTCACAGAATGAGCCACCCTCTTGGTCTTTTTTTTGTTTCTGATTTTGAGGTCTTATTTTAAGAAGAAGGAATATTTGTTTTGTGGAGGTAAACGTCAAATATTTCCTGATGTGGCTTGCACCACACAATTGCGTAGAAATAATTTCTTCAATTAAAATCTCATGTGCTTGCATTGGGGGCAACTTTTTTTTTCTAAAGTTCCCCTGGAAGTGCATAATAAAGACTTCTGATTTAAGCTATACTTAATTTGATCCTTCTCAGAGCAATTTGTATTATTTTTATTATTTGTTACATTTGTATCCCACTTTCTCCCACCTTTTTGCAAGCTCAATGTGGCTTACATATTAACGGCGTTAGCTGCTTCCGGTCTGAACAAATACATGGTATGAATGGATACAAAGTGATATTGTGGTAGAATGAGGTACATCTATGGTAGGTACAATTGGGGGGAACTTAGAGAGGGAAAGGGGGAAGAAGAGTCAGGTAATGTCCGTTACGGTCTTTGGTTACATTGTGTCGCAAGTGTCCAGTTATTTTTATGTTGGGTCGGTGGGGTATGCTCTTCTGAACAGGTCTGTCTTTAGAGCTTTCTAAAAATTTAGGTGGTCGAGCGTAGTTTTTACTGCTCTTGGCAATGCGTTCCATAGTTGTGCGCTTAGGTAGGAAAAGCTGGATGCATAGTTGGATTTGTATTTGAGTCCTTTGTTACTTGGGTGCTGGAGGTTTAGGTATGAGTCAAGTGAATGATAACCTCTGGCCATACCAACAAGAGTTCTAGAGGGCCAGCTAGCCCAGTTTATCAGATCACAAGGGTTCTTTTATATAGAGTTAGACTCTGTCTTCTGGAGGATGCTGTTGAGACAGTGCCCATGCCTTTGTTGCACCCCTTCTGTACTTGCCTCGGTGTGGGTATACAGGTCTGGAGATTTGACACTTTAGGTGTAGGAGTTCTTAGAGTTATCGTGGCTTCTGGTGGTCTGGGTAGAGCTTGGGTCCCGCTCGTCTAGACAAATCTAGCATGAATAATAAGGAAAGGGGCGTTCAGATTTGCATATTTTCTTTCCTTGAGTCCTGGCTAGAACCTGCCCATGGAAGCCCTGGCAGTCGAGGGTTTTCAATCTGACAAATTCAGAAAGCTAACAAAGAGTATGTTATCGCTCTCTTTGGAGGTAGTTGTCTCCTTGGTGTATACAATTCTTATTTCTAGGTTAGTGACCACGAATATGATTTTGAATGTACCAGGTTTGGCTTTGGAAGTGAATTGGAAACCTAAAACATAAGAATTGCCGGACCAGATCGCTGCTGCGCGCAACCCCCCCCCCCCCCCCCCCCCCCCCCGGCTGCAGGGCAACACGGTACCCCCCCCCCCCCCCCGGCGTGACATGGCAACCCCCCCCCCCAGTCCCCACCTGTCTGCCAGTGCTGTCCACCCGGCGCCTTGCGCGACTCTGCGCTGCTGTAAAAGAAGAAAATCGCTTCGTCGGCCCTTCCCTCACTGTGTCCCGCCCTCTGATGTAGCGTCCTATTTCCTTGAGGGTGGGACAGAGTGAGGGAAAGGCCGACGAGGCGATTTTCTTCTCTTACAGCAGCGCATACACGAGGCGCCGCACCACACAGCTGCCGGGTGGATGGAGCTGGTAGGGACTCGCTAGCAGAGCACCCCCCCACCCATTGACACCCAGGGTGGACTGCCCCCACCGCCCCGTCTTTGCTACGCCACTGGCTTGTTATGCCTTTGTATGCAGCTGAGCATCCTTTTGACCTTGGCCACTACCTTGTCACAATCTTTTATTACCTTTAGAACCTCAGACACTATGACCCTAAGGTCTCAGACGTTCCTGGTCCGTGCACATCAGTCTCTTGCATCCTTTGGATTTCTGTGCTCCAAATGCATCACATCACTTTTTTTCACATTTAAGCTTAACTGGGAGGCGGGGCTAGTGCTGGGCAAGACTTCTACGGTCTGTGCCCTGAAAATGGCAGATACAAATCAAGGTAAGGTATACATAAAAAGTAGCACATATGAGTTTATCTTGTTGGGCAGACTGGATGGACCGTACAGGTCTTTTTCTGCCATCACCTACTATGTTACTATGTCTACATATTGATACCATTTTTCAGGCATTAAAGCTAGAAGAAGGGGTGGTAGATGGAAGAAAACAAGTTAAGGGTGAAAAATTGTATCTTAAAAAAAATTGTCAGGCTTATTTACCATTGGCTACTGGGTATATGTCCTACAGGGTGAAGGATTTATTTATTTTTTAAATTTTATTTGTAGCATTTGTATCCCACATTTTCCCACCAATTTGCAGGCTCAATGTGGCTTGCATTTGCTGTAATGGCGGTTGCCATTTCCGGTTAACATGATTACAGATGGTATTGCGTTAATGTGCATACATTCATGGTAACATACATGGAACATAATATATATGGAACAGATCATGGTATATATATATATTTTTTGTTACATTTGTACCCTGTGCTTTCCCACTCATGGCAGGCTCAGTGTGACTTACATGGGGCAATGGAGGGTTAAGTGACTTGCCCAGAGTCACAAGGAGCTGCCTGTGCCTGAAGTGGGAATCAAACTCAGTTCCTCAGTTCCCTAGGACCAAAGTCCACCACCCTAACCACTAGGCCACTGCTTGAGAACATGGTGTATGTATATGTGTGTGTATATATATATAGAGAGAGAGATAGATAGATAGATACCATGTGCATACATACATGGTAAAGAAGAATACATTATGTTATTGCAAGAAGGTTCCTGAGTAGTAAATTGGGTTGTAACATACATTAGGTCATCGGCTATAGAGAGACCCTATGATGCAATAAAGAGTGATTTTCTGCATTTCTAATGATTCAGTAATGATAATTGTAATACTTAGGGGTTTTGTAATGACTTATTTTCAACCATTTAATAATTTATTTGCAGTCTGGTAATCGTCGATTAAGGTACAAATCCTCCCAGCTGGACAGCCCCACTACACCAACATCATCTCCGACTACCTCATCCTATGTGAGCTCTCAGCCTTTGCAGCAAAGCAGACTTCTGGGCCTTGCTTCTGCCACCCTAGCAGACTCCAAGAGCACTGCCCCTGAGATGGAAAATCATGGTAACTATGTTTTTAAAATCAAAACTAAGAGTAGGGCTGCAAACACCAAAAGTGATATTCACATATCATAGTCTGTGCTGTTACTGAGATTTTCAGTCTTGAAAGGTTTACCTGTAATTTTTAAAAATTGTATTTGTTTCCATTTATTTCACATCTAATAACTACATAATTCAAGTGAGCTTCAACACCCAAAGATAAAATTAGTAAAAATAATACAACTAATAAATCAGCATAAAAATTAACATAAGATAATAAAATGAAATACATAAAAGCCCTGTTAAATAACACATCACATATCCCAGTCATCTCTCATGTCCCATCTCAGTTTAAACTAATCCATCAGACCAATTCAGAATCTCCTCTAGTTTTGATAAAATAATGGTGTGCTGCTGTTTTTTTTTTTTTAATACTCCAGTTTGGTAGTACATATGGGCAATGCTGGTACTATTTATCACTAACATGGTTTCAGGCCTCTTCCCCCACCCCTCCTCCAAGCATGTGCATCTGCTGACATTGCTCTGTGTAGCTGGTCAGATGCCCACTCCTTTCAAGGGATGAGTTTTGCTTCCTCACCTCCTGTACCATCTATTATATCATTTCCTGTATTGAGTTAGAATAGTGTAGACAAAGGGAAAAAAAGCAGAGAATGAATTTGTGTTTTACTGAAGTACAGTTGATTAACTGTTGTTTTCATTTATTTATTACATTTATTCTACAGTAACTGAAGGGCTGGTCACAGACAAGGATTCAGGAGATAGCTCCCCTAGCAAACTGTCAATACGAGAGCGACGGCGGCCTAAAGAACGGAGAAGAGCCACTGGTATCTCTTACGGGGGGAAAGAGGTGGGTGATTCCTATAGCTTCACAGACCTGTCTAAGCTTTCCCTATTCTCAATTCATGAAGCTTCTCTTACCTGTTCAACTCCTGCTTGGATCACCTGGCACCTAGTTCCTTGTTCTTTGGCAAAGTTTTACCATCTTTCTCTGCCATCCCTCCTTTTTCCTTTCTGTTATCCCTCTTTCTTTTCTTTAAGTACATCTTATTGCTTCATAGGATACTTTGTATTGGTTCAGCATAAGAACTGTCCTAAGGTGTTCTAAATAAACTCTTAAGTCCATAAAAGTCACTTCTGTAGCCCTGTGTACAAATCCCTTTTCTTTTTTCTCCAAGATCAATATACTTTCTGTAGATCTACGTGGATACTACCTCCATTGTATGTAAATCTTATCTCATGCATATTCATTAGGGATATCCTGAAAACTTGGGCCTGTTTGCAGTACTCAAGGCCTAAACTATTGCATCCCTGTTGCTTTCTTCTCCTACCCCATCTTCTTTCTTCCTCATTCCTTTTTGTCTCCTCCATCTCGTGCTGCTTTCTCTTGAGATGGATCCTCTTTTGGACTAGGGATATAACCAATTCAGTAAAACCTATCAATTCAATATGTCGAACAATCCTCATCTTCCAAGTGTATCAGTCTGCTACATCTTTCACCTTCCACAACCATCACATCATTCCATATCATCATGCTGATCAATCCATAGACTGGTGGTTGTGTCCATCTACCAGCAGGTGGAGATAGAGAGCAAACTTTTGCCTCCCTATATGTGGTCATGTGCTGCCGGAAACTCCTCAGTATGTTCTCTATCTCAGCAGGTGGTGGTCACACACAGCAGCAGCTCTGGCTAGGCCTCCAAGCCTAATTTTTAGGTTTTGTTGAGTGCCTGGGGTTGAGGGCTCTTCTTGAGCAAGTGCAAACCTGGTGGCGCCAGGTCCCTCCTTTTCTCCCCCCTCCCGCTGGCTCCGTTGAAAAAAAAAAAAAAAATTTTTGAACGTCCTTAAAGGCGTTTATTTCGACATTTATTTAAACGTTTATTGCAGCTACTCACTGGGACACCAGGTCGTTACAGCTCTGAGCGGAAAGCAGGTAATTTTTACCTTTTATAGCGGGCAGGGGGTTCCCCGATTGGTCTCCACGTGGCCTATGGCGTTGGAGGGCGAGGGCGCAAAGAGTCGCTCCCCGGATCGCGTGTGCGCTTCTAGAGGGGATGCGGGGGTCTTAAAGTCTGATCGCCCTTGTTGGGTGACAGTTTCGTGACCGATGAGTGTCCCGGTCCTTCCTTCGGTGTGGCGGTTTTTCCCGCCATAAACGCCCATCCCTCGCGGCTCGCCTCCGCCATATTGGCCAGCCACGCGGCTCGGACGGCTTCTTCTTGGGCCGCCCTTGAGGTGGGAGACATTGATGCCATGAATGCCCTTAATTTGGGCGATGGCACAAAAGCGGCTAAAGTTAAGCGCCGTTTTTCCCGCGCGGCTCCTTCGCGGAGTGTCGCGCCGGACGCCATCTTGGATGCGCAGCATGTCTCTCCCCCGCTCTTGCGAGCGCCGGTTGAGGGTGCGTCTAGGGCTGTAGCCCAGGCTGCGGAAGTGCACAGTCTGGGGGGTTTCTCCCCCGAGCTTGTTTTGCTGCTGCATCAGGCCTCCCTTATGCAAGACGCTGCCCCTGCTCCCTCGTCTGGTAAAGAGGTTGAGGCCCCGGAGGTAAACGCCCTCGGGTTGATTCCCAGGCCTTGGAGGACTTTGTCTCCTCCGATGTAGATGAGGGCAGCGTATCTGAGTTCTCCCAACGGTCCTTTGCGGATTCCTTGGAGGAGACGGATCCCCGCTCGGATGGAGCGGATGACCCCTCTGCAGCGCGGCTCTTTAGCTCAGAGGATTTGCCCAACCTGTTATTGCAGGCCATGGGCATTTTGAAGATTTCCTCTCCGGAGGACGTCTCTCCCTCAGCCCCTGTTGGCTCTGCCATTATGCTGGGGACGAAGCGCCCGCAAAGAACCTTCCACGTGCATGAGGCCATGCACACCTTAATTTCGGCTCAATGGGATGTCCCGGAAGCGAGCCTTAAAGTGGCTAGGGCTATGTCCCGCCTCTATCCTTTGCCTGAAAGTGAACGTGAGGCCTATCTGTGGCCTACCGTGGTTTCTTTAATCATTGCGGTGACTAAGAAAACGGCGTTGCCGGTGGAAGGTGGCACGGCCCTAAAGGACGCCCAAGACAGAAGATTGGAGGCGGCCTTAAGGTCGTCCTTTGAGGCGGCTGCTTTAAGTTTGCAGGCCTCAGTTGCGGCTCCTATGGGGCCAGGGCGTGCCTGTCTATGGTGCAGCGGGCTTCCCCCTCGGATCATTCCTTGAGGGCTGATTGGCCGGCCCTGGAATCGGGCTTAGCCTATTTGGCAGACTTGCTGTATGATGTCTTGAGGGCCTCAGCTAAAGGCATGGCTCAGACAATCTCTGCGCGGCGGTGGCTTTGGCTGAAGCATAGGTCTGCTGACCACGCCTCTAAATCCCGCCTGGCTAGATTGCCTTTTAAAGGCAAGCTGCTCTTTGGGGTCGAGCTGGACAAAATCGTGACCGATTTCGGCACGTCTAAGGGCAAGAAGTTACCAGAGGTCAGGGCTCGGGCTAGTGCTCGCCCCGGTACCTCCAGAGAACGGTTTCAGGAAGCCCGTCGGTACCGCCCGGGCAGGTCGGGCTCCTCTGCCCCCTCTTCCTTCAAGAGGAACTTCTCCCCCAAGCAGCATTCCTTTTGCAGCGACCGCCGTCCTGGAGGTGCTCCCTCCGGTCCTCCCCTAGGGTCTTGTACCCAATGACGGGGCCTTGGTCCACGCCCCAGTGCAGATTGGAGGACGGCTGTCCTCGGTTCTGGACGAGTGGACCACAATAACTTCAGACGCTTGGGTGCGGGAAGTCATCAGAGACGGCTACAAGCTAGAGTTCTGCCGACCCTTAAGAGACGGGTTTGTACTCTCTCCCTGCAAGTCTCCGGTCAAAGCTGTGGCAGTGCAGCAGACCTTGGACAATCTGATCCGCCTGGGTGCGGTCGTTCCGGTGCCAGAAAATCAGCTTGGCAAGGGACGTTACTCCATTTACTTTGTGGTACCAAAGAAAGGAGGTTCTGTACGGCCTATCCTCGACCTCAAAGGGGTCAATCAGGCACTTTCGCATGGAGACCCTCCGCTCTCTTATAGCGGCAGTGAAGGCAGGAGAGTTCCTGGCATCCTTGGACATCAAGGAAGCGGACTTGCATATTCCCATCTGGCCTCCTCATCAACACTTTCTGCGTTTTGCAGTACTGGGCCGACACTTCCAGTTCAGAGCCCTCCCGTTCGGGTTGGCTACTGCTCCGCGGACCTTCTCCAAAGTAATGGTGGTCATCGCGGCCTTCCTGAGGTAGGAAGGAGTACAAGTCCATCCTTATCTGGACGACTGGTTGATCCGAGCCCCCTGTTATGCAGAGTGCGGCAAAGCTGTGAACCGGGTGGTTGCTCTTTTGAGCTCCCTGGGGTGGATCATCAACTGGGAGAAAAGCCAGCTGCGCCCAACTCAGTCCCTGGAGTATCTGGGAGTTCGATTCGACACCCAAGTGGGCAGAGGGTTCCTGCCAGACAATCGGATTGTCAAGCTTCAGGCTCAGATGGACCAGTTCCTAGTAGCCTCTCCTCTTCGGGCTTGGGACTATGTGCAGCTGTTGGGCTATGACGACCACGATGGAAGTAGTGCCCTGGGCCAGGGCTCATATGAGACCACTACAACACTCTCTGCTGCAGCGCTGGACTCCGATGTCGGAGGATTATGCTGTGCGCCTTCCCTTGGACCCAGCAGTGCGCAAGGCGCTGAGCTGGTGGACGCAGACAGACAAGTTGTCTGCAGGAATGCCTCTGGTGACCCCGGAGTGGATTGTCGTCACGACGGACGCCTCTTTGTCGGGCTGGGGAGCCCACTGCTTGGGAAGGACAGCGCAGGGGCTCTGGTCTCCTGCAGAGGCAAAGTGGTCTATCAACCTCCTGGAACTCAGAGCCATTCGGTTGGCGCTTTTGGAGTTTATCCCGGTACTGGCGTTTAAGCCTGTACGGGTCCTGTCGGACAATGCCACGGCTGTGGCCTATGTCAACCGCCAGGGAGGTACCACGAGCGCCCCTCTAGCCAAGGAGGCCATGAATCTATGCCAGTGGGCGGAAGCGAACCTGGAACAGCTGTCAGCGGCCCACATTGCCGGGGTCATGAATGTCAAGGCGGACTTTCTCAGTCGCCATACCTTGGAGCCCGGAGAGTGGCAGCTATCTGCTCAGGCGTTCTTGGACATCACGAAGCGCTGGGGCCAGCCGAGCCTAGATCTGATGGCGTCATCGGCCAATTGCCAACTGCCGCGCTTTTTCAGCAGAGGACGGGACCCTCGATCCCTGGGAGAGATGCTCTTCTCCAACAGTGGCCGACACAAGAGATTCTCTATGTGTTCCCGCCCTGGCCCATGTTGGGCAGGGTGCTAGACCGGGTGGCAAAGCATCCGGGCCGGATAATCCTGGTGGGTCCGGATTGGCCCAGACGTCCCTGGTATGCGGACTTGATCAGGCTCTCAGTGGACGAACCTCTGCGACTGCCAGTGGAGCAGGGCCTGTTACATCAGGGTCCCGTGGTGATGGAGGATCCCTCCCCCTTTGGTCTTACGGCCTGGCTATTGAGCGGCAGAGTCTGAGGAAGAAGGGCTTCTCAGACAAGGTCATCGCCACTCTGCTGAGAGCGAGGTAGCGCTCTACTTCTACTGCTTACGCCAGGGTTTGGCGTACCTTTGCAGCGTGGTGTGAAGCAGGTTCACTTTCTCCATTTGCTGCTCCAATTTCTTCAGTGCTGGCGTTCCTGCAAGAAGGTCTGGAGAAAGGCCTGTCGCTCAGTTCCCTGAAAGTCCAGGTAGCGGCCCTGGCTTGCTTCAGGGGCCGCCTGAAGGGTGCTTCCCTGGCTTCGCAGCCAGATGTGGTGCGTTTCCTCAAGGGAGTTAATCACCTGCGCCCTCCTCTGCACTCAGTGGTGCCTGCGTGGAATCTCAACCTGATGCTAAGAGCCTTGCAAAAGCCGCCTTTTGAACCCTTGTCGAGGGCATCTCTGAAAGACCTGACGTTGAAAGCAGTCTTTTTGGTGGCTATCACTTCAGCCAGAAGAGTTTCCGAGCTCCAGGCACTCTCTTGTCGAGAGCCTTTTCTGCAGTTCACTGAGGCAGGAGTGACTATTCGCACAGTGCCTTCCTTCCTACCCAAGATTGTTTCTCGCTTCCATGTGACTCAGCAGCTCTGTCTCCCTTCCTTTCGTAGGGAGGACTACCCAGAAGAGTATTCTGCTCTCAAATATCTGGATGTGAGACGGGTCATCATCAGATACTTGGAAGTGACCAATGATTTCCGGAAATCGGATCATCTGTTTGTCCTGTTTGCAGGTCCTCGTAAGGGTCTGCAGGCTGCTAAGCCTACAGTGGCAAGATGGGTCAAGGAAGCCATTGCAGCGGCTTATGTGGCCGCGGGGAAGGTGCCGCCTATCCAGCTGAAGGCTCCCTACACTAGAGCTCGGGCGGCCTCGATGGCAGAGGCCGGGTCCGTCTCCTTGGCAGAGATATGCAAGGCGGCAACTTGGGCATCGGCCCATACATTCTCCAAGCATTACCGTTTGACTGTGGCTGCACGGGCGGAGGCCCGGTTTGGAGCTTCAGTGTTGCGGTCAGGGATTTCTATGTCCCGCCCTGGGTGAGTACTGCTTCGGTACATCCCACCAGTCTATGGCTTGATCAGCATGATGATATGGAAGGTAAAATTATGTATCATACCTGATAATTTTCTTTCCATTAATCATAGCTGATCAATCCATAGCCCCTCCCAGATATCTGTACTGTTTATATTCTGGTTGAATTTTAGGTTCAAGTTTAGTCTTCAGTTCCTTCAGGAGGACTTCGTGTTCAAGTTTTTTCACTTGGATTCTTCAAGAGTTGAGACGAGTTTGTGTTACAGTGAGCTGCTGCATTCCTCTCCCCTCCGTTTTACCGGGCTGGATTGAGACTTAAATTCTGCCGGCACTCCCTCCTGCTTCGTGCGGCTGTAGGGCAGCTTTGTACCCCTCCCGCTTCGGCGGTGTTAGGGTCAGTCAGCTCCTCCCGCGGTTGCGGTTGCAGGATAAGCCAGATCCCCCCGCATCGGCGGGTGTGGTGTCCCTCCCCCGCTCCGCGGGGATGAGCTGGACGGATTCCCCTCCCCCACTTGTGTGGGGATGAGCTGGGTTAATTCCCCTCCCCCGTTTCGGCGGTGGTGAGCTGGGCAGAGTGTCCCTTTGTGGGTGTAATTCTCTAAGTGCTGAGTCCTGCGGATGGAGCTTTGATATCGACATACTGAGGAGTTTCCTGCAGCACATGACCACATATAGGGAGGCAAAAGTTTGCTCTCTATCTCCACCTGCTGGTAGATGGACACAACCACCAGTCTATGGATTGATCAGCTATGATTAATGGAAAGAAAATTATCAGGTATGATACATAATTTTACCTTCCTCCTTCAAGCTTCTTAACCTCATTTCCTTTCCTACATCCACTTCAGCTGTTAAACACCAGAAGCTAGAAATGATGCATAAACAAAACAAAAATATCACGCTTTTCGTTACTGCGTGCTTATTGTCAGATGCTTACACTTTGATGTTATGTTTGTATGTTTTGACACACTTAACATACTGTAATTCTGTAAGCCTTTTATTGGGCCTGATAACAGGCATTTGCAGAAATAAGGCCATGTCAAAGTCGTTAAGGTTCATTTATACTGTATAGCTCCTGTGGCATTGTTCTACTCTTAGGCCATCTCTGCTTCTTCTAGGGAAGTTTATTTCTTCTGTCTCTTGTTGTTTTACGAACTGTTGGTTATTCAGAACCTCACTATTTCTTATTTCTGTACGGCTACTAGATGTTTGCAGCGCTGTATAGATAATACAATAGAGAGTCCCTTCTCTGTAGATAACTTAAATTTTAAAAGTCTTTGCTGCCTTATAAATTTCTTTTGTTAAGAAAATGATTAAGGCCAAAAAAGTGTAAAGGCAACCTGAAAAGACAGGTTTTTGGACTGAATTTTTGTAAGGAAATGTGATGCACCAGTCCAGGGGTTCTCTTTCAAATATGCGGGGCAACAATGTGGAAAGCATGACATTGGAAGGTGACTGTTGATGGTAAGAGCTATAATTAAGTGACTTGCCTGATGTCCAATATTCTTATCACCTGTAAAATATATATACGTGTGTGTGTTTGCGCACCTGTGTTTGTGTCTTATTTTCAGAAACCAAATAGGATCTCTGCTACTACTAAGCTTCTCTCCATGCTTGTCTTCCTCAGGACACTGAGACCAGTTGTGTTGTGGAGGTGAAGGAAACTAGGGTAAGTGGTACTTATGGTCAGCAAATGACACAATACTACACCAATAATAGAAAAAAAATTAAACAATTGTGCAATTTCTTTCTTTGAAAGAATTATTTTCCCCCAGCTGTTTGCTTCTTTGCTTGTTTAGCCATTCTAGTTTAAGCCAGAGCCAGCCTCATTTGAGGCGATGGCACTTTGAATTCAGCTGGCTCTCTGGGGTTAGGAAGGCATTTGACATTTCCCCCCACTTTTAATACCCTTTCCATCTAACCTGTCCAACCTAATAAGAAAACTGACCAAAATCCGTAGATTTCAGCTCTTACACATACGTATTTGTCAAGAAGGTGGCAGTACTGAGTAATTAGCACACCACAAACCCCTTCCCCCCATGCCACCAAGGAGGGCTTGGGCATTGAAAATTGGCTTCCTTGTGCCCTGTTGCTTAGCCAGGGTAAAGTCAGAGTCTTAAGCCATTGACAAACTCATTAGAAGAGCAAGAATGGGAATGTTCTGAAATTCTGAATTATTGCAGCAGCATACTACTACTACTACACCTATCAAACATATAAACGGCGAGTGACCGAACTCACTCGCAAATGCGCAGTAAAGACCCTCTCTGTCCCGCCCCCGTGTCAATACGTGATGACGGGGCGGGACAGAGAGGGTCTCTACTGCGCAAGGGGAGGGACGAAACCGCCGTCGCTACCGCTCCCCCCCCCCCCAAAGGTTGCCGCCACCACTCCCCCCACCCGGAGTCGCCGCCGCCACCAACCCTCCATCCAGGCCCTCGCTCCGCTATAGAAACACTGCCAACGCAGAACACAGCTCAGCTGAGCTGCCGTCGGCCTTCCTTCCCTGCTTGTGTCCCGCTCTCGCCCACAAGGGCAGGACACAGCCAGAGAAGAAGGAGGGCCGACAGCAGCTCATCTGAGCTGTGTGCTGCGTTCCCGCGCTGTTTCAACAGCGAAGCGAGGGCCCGGCCCGGGTGGAGGTGTGGCAGCGACTCCGGGGGGGGGGGGGGGCAGTGGCGAGCTCGGCGGCGGGGGGGGCCCTTGCAGCAGCGAGGAGAAGGGGCCTTTCAAACCCCCCCCCCCCCCCCCCCCCCCGTCCTATACTAGCCCGTTTTTACGGGCTCAATGGCTAGTGTTCTGTTAATTAGCCACTGTAGTTCAACATTGTGTGTACCAGCTCAGGTCACATTTCATGTGCAATTTGGCTTCCTCAGGAATCCAGATAATCAGCAAAAGATTCACAAGGAGCAGGGTTTTATGTTATGTCTCAAAAGTGATGATGTCCCAGTTCCTTCCTGGAGGAACCCCCTCAGTCAGCTTAGTTTTCAGAATATCCATGCACCACCTCCACTACATGAACATTTATCTCATGCGTTTTGACTGTGGAAATTCTGAAAACCTGAATGGATGGGGGGGTCCAGGTTTGGGAACTACTGGGTACCAAAAGGGTGTATCAGTAGCAGGATTTCCTTTTTTTAACAATACGGGGAAAAAAACATTTGACGCTGGAAATTGGAGTTTCATTAAAACCCTGCATTACCACAGTACTGGGAATATGGAGTTCAGTGTTAATGTATTAATGTTCAGTTATGTATTAATGTGACAGTCAGTCATGTCTTTCCCAGATCTGCTAGAAAAACATTAAGAGCAGCTTGCTATAATTAGACAAATGCAAAACACATGTTCTCTGTTGTCCTAACCGAATTAATTTTCAGTCCTGTTTTATAAGTTAACTGTGTCTGTGCTGGATAAAGGGATTTCAAACAGGGCATGTTGCATGTACCGTGGTACACTGTCACTTAGAATGTATTTCGGCCCACAGTTTTCAATAGAAAATGTACCCTAATGTGCATAGTACAGCTGTGGAGATAATTAAATTTTCAACAGTACTTTGACACCTTAATATATAAATAAAGTGCAATCAGAAAAAAAAATCTTGAAAAGGGAAAAAGCCTTAGCTTCCCACTCCACTACCCCAGAAGACGCTGAGAAATAGGTGCATTCAAATCTGATCAAGACTTTTTTTCTGGCACGTCTTGACACAGCGTTTTTGATGAAACTCTGGCCACAGTCGATCTGAATGAATGTCTACAAGTTGAGACGCACTATTAAGCTAAGTTTGCTTTTTTGTTTTCTCGTTTTGCTGTTGCTATGTTTTGGTCCCATGAATTGGAAAATAAATGAAGTTTTAGCAATCTTTTTCTGAAAAGGGTTTTTTATGCCGATGAGATTAAACCCGCTAGCGATTCTTTTACCATTTACAAAAGAAAAAATTGGGGGTGGAGCGGAAACTGAGGCCTTTTCCCTTTTCAATAATTTTTTCTGATCACACTTCATTTGTGTGTTAAGGTTTCAAAGTATTGTTGCCAATTTATTTTGTGAAAGAGTTTTGTAGTGTTTTATAGCAATATATTGAAGCTCTTTTTACTCTCTTTTTGATTGGATATATTGTACAGCTATGGAGAATCACATGGATGGGTGCGTAGGTTTTTATGCAATGATAAGACTGTTGGAACTGTTGTAGTTTGGGGGAGTTTCCATGTCTACTTCATCGTAGGGGGAGGATTAGGACCACCACAGTGGAAACAAGAGACAGGGAAGGTTATTCTGAATCGCAGTATTTTTCAACTGCCAGTCCCAGGCTTACCGGGACTGCCAGTTGAAAAACACTTACTGAATAGAGCTCAGAATCTGAAAGTCCCTTATGAGGCAGAGCCTTAATCTCCTTTTGAAATTAATATCAAAATTGTATGGAGGTGGGATGGGAAGAAAAAATGATAAGACGTGATCAAAGAATTGAATTTTCTCCAAGGCACTAGTAGGTGGACAGGCTGCCCAGGGATGATGTATATTAGCAATCCTGTTTTACAGTATTATCCTGGGAAAGTGTCATTGCGTTCTTAGAATCTTGAATTTATGTACGTGGGTTATGATATAAAGGTATTAGGATTTGTTTGTTCTGGTTCTGATAATTCTCCTTAATTTAATGCTTATTGCTTAATTAATTTGTCCTGTGAATCTGTATTGCGGTGCACTGCTCTGTCTTCTAACCCTGCTTAGTTATATTCTAGTGGAATTTGAACGTTAAATCAACTGAAAATTCTTTGATCAGACTGTAGCATTCTGGTCATACCTAGAGAACATTTTTTGATACAGCACTTGGCTGACTCACTGGGACTTATACTGCTTATCCCAGAAATAGTGGATTTTCCCCAGGTCCATTTAATAACGGTCTATGGACTTTTCCTTTAGGAAGCCGTACAAACCTTTTTTTAAACTCCGCTAAGCTAACCGCCTTTACCACATTCTCTGGCAACGAATTCCAGAGTTGCATGTTGAGTGAAGAAAAAGTTTCTCCGATTCGTTTTAAATTTACTACATTGTAGCTTCATTGCATGCCCCCTAGTCCTAGTATTTTTGGAAAGCGTGAACAGAGGCTTGACATCTAGCCGTTCCACTCCACTCATTATTTTATAGACCTCTATCGTATCTCCCCTCAGCCGCCTTTTCTCTAAGCTGAAGAGCCCTAGCCGCTTTAGCCTTTCCTCATAGGGAAGTCGTCCCATCCCCGTTATCATTTTCGTCGCCCTTCTCTGCACCTTTTCTAATTCCACTATATCTTTTTTTGAGATGCAGCGACCAGAATTGAACACACTATTCGAGGTGCGGTCGCACCATGGAGCGATACAAAGGCATTATAACATCCTCATTTTTGTTTTCCATTCCTTTCCTAATAATGCCTAACATTCTATTTGCTTTCTTAGCCGCAGCAGTACACTGAGCAGAAGGTTTCAACGTATCATCAATGACGACACCTAGATCCCTTTCTTGGTCCATGACTCTTAATGTGGAACCTTGCATGACATAGCTATAATTCGGGGTCCTCTTTCCCACATGCATCACTTTGCACTTGCTCACATTAAACGCCCAGTCTCGTAAGGTCCGCTTGTAATTTTTCACAATCCTCCTGCGATTTAACGACTTTGAATAACTTTGTGTCATCAGCAAATTTAATTACCTCACTAGTTATTTCCATCTCTAGGTCATTTATAAATATGTTTGCATATGTGTTTGCATGTCAGAGGTGCTTAGATGGCAACTCAGACTGTACAAGCCAGCCCAGCAGTGGCCTTAGTTTTTACAACCAATGTCCCACATATAGCAGTCCGGTTTAGGATGGGCTGGAGAGGGCTTTGACAGAGATTCCAGTAATTTGGAACACAAGGACAGTGCCCGGCAGACTTTTACGGTTTGTGTCCCACAATTGGCATGACAGATTCGGATAGGCTGACGTGGGCTTTGACAGCTACTCCAGTAGTTGGAACATAAGGAAAGAGCCAGGTGAACTTTTATGGTCTGTGTCCCCGAAACACCAAAGAAAGACCATGATCAAGTATATAATCTCACGTTCATTGTTGATTTAATCTTGAATTGGTATTGAATGTGACTGTTGGGTAGACTGGATGGATTGTTCAGGTCTTTATCTGCCGTCACTTACTATGTTACACAGTGTAAGAGCAATTCCTTGGGTGATTTAGGGACAAAATATAAAGGAACAGAATATTTGTGGATCACATGAAAATATATTTGCATCTAAATTTCGTAGCTGTGACATGGTTGTGGAAATGGTGAGATGTTTCCTCTTGTACTTTGTGTAATGTGACAAGTTACTCTTAGCACCCAGAGAATGCTAAAAATGACTTAGTTGTAAATAAATGTGCTCCTGTGATTTTTGGTGGTGTAATATCTTAGGCATTATTCTCCAAGACATTTCCAGTAGGGTATGAATATATTCTTTTTTGTATTCTTTGGGAATTTACCAGTGGTTTAATTCATTAGGCACTGGTGTACCAGTTATGATGTAATACTTTAGGTGCTGTTTTTATGATATGCCCGTAAAGCCATCAGTTTCAGCTTTATTTATTTTTCCTTTTGGTCTAAAATCAATAAAGATAATATTTAAGAAAATACCTAATATTAAATAGCAAAATGAATGTAATAATTTGTTATCAACAGGGGCATTCATCTAATCATCTGCTTGTTAGCATTTTGAATTTTCCAGTTCTGTCTTTCTTGCAGTGAGTCTGCTGGTAACAGTGAACTATGTGCATGGCTACCCTAGGGACCGTTCATTCAGTGTAACCGTGCTACCTTATGTAGCTGCTGTTTAGTTCTTACAATCACTTGTCCTTGCTGCTGGCCTTGCTTCCTCCCAGTGCCAAACTATTATATTGGCAGGAGTAGTGGAGCTTAGTGCTCTGCTGCAGCCTTTGTTACAATCGTGCCAAATACTTGCGAGGCCTGCCTCAGAGAAAACGATTTTAATATTGTGGCTGAGGGTTCCTAGCCTGCCCTTTTAGGTAAAGGTCTGCCTGCATGTTGAATTGTGTGCTTTCCCTCAAGTCTGATTGCCTAATATGGTAAGGTATGTCCTAGACACGGACTGTTCTACTTTACTGAGATGGGGGGGGGAATGACATGAGGCTGTGAAAGGCGATTAGTGATAAGACTCTGTAGGTGAACCTCTGTCAGATTAGTATCCAAGTACAAAGGGAGGGAAAAAGAAATCCACAATAACCCACTTGTTAAAATGCTCCTGTTCTCCACAGAACACGTTGTAACTAGACCATTAGCTAAACAAAGGCATGATTCTTTGGAGAACAAGTTGAAATGTGATTTATTCGTTCTCTGTTGCTCTTTGTTTCGGTTGTGATGAAGCATATAGTGGGATAGAAGTCGCACATGGCATGGTGTTTTTTTTATTTGTGGCAGGAAAAGGAATTTTTAAAGTTCATGACTTACATATGGACTGCCTAGATATTCTATATTAAAATTATCATTTAGATTTATGTTTTTGTAATGGTGTATTATATTCTTTAAACTACCCCGCTGTCCAACTACATGTCCATAAGGTGCAGTTGATAGGCAAGATAAAAAAATATTTTCAAGAGATTAATGTTTTATATAATAACTACTTGGCATTACATTTCACATATCCTACTGTACTACACACAGTTGTTACAGATATTTGTTATGCTTTAATTTGGTATAATTAAACATATTTATAAGAAAGCTTCATTGTATTGTGGATGAACAACATTTGATAATTGTGTGCCATTGGCTCAGTGAGGTTTGTTTGTGTTATGCAATCCTTTGTAATTGGTTGCAGTTTCAGTTGGGAGATAAATTTTATGACTCAAGGAAGTGCACACCTGCCTGAGAGCAGACTCCCATCAGAGACGACAGTGAGTTGATCTGTGTTTTTGGAAGAGCTGGAAAGCGAGCTTTGTTGAGCTTTTCTTGTTCCAGTGGTACATGAAAGTTGGGAGAATGCAGAAGAACCAGCAGAGGGTCTCCCAGTCCACTGATTTTCGAAGTTTGCGGACATCACATTTCCCTGTTTCTTACCAAAGACCGGAGGCTTTGACCAGAAACACCCGGGTGTGTATGAATGCTACTAGGAGACGTTGATTAATTTTCTCATGAGTGGTATCTCTTGAGCAGATGGTGTAAGCAAAATTGAGGCCATGTTGTGAGTATTCATCCTTGTTTTCTTTGCTCTGAAATCTCTAACCTCCAAGTTATCCAGATCTGTTCAGGAAATTTTCAGCACTTTCCTAGAGGTCTTGCTAAAGGCTCAGATATAGATGAATTCTTAAGGACTTTACATATTAGGCCAGTGTTTCCCAGTCCAGTTCTGGAGTACCCCTTGCCAGTCAGGTTCTCAGGATATCCACAGTGAATATGCATGAATTTGATTTCTATGCACTGCCTCCATTATATGCAAATCTTTCATGCATATTCGTTATGGATTTGCTGAAAACCTGTCTGGCAAGGGATACTCCAGGACCAGACTTGGGAGACCACACATAGGAAAAGACCTCATGAATATTCACTGTGATTATTCTGAAGCCCAAAACTAATAGGGTTACCCAAGGATCATATTTGGGAACCACTGGACTGGATGACTATGAGGCCTTTTCCAGTCGTATCCTCTGTGCTTCTACTTTGAAAATACTTCTAAAAGTTAGCAGACTTGCAGGATCTACCACAAACTAAGATATTGCCATTGAAACTCCAAACTGCCTTCTGTGGTACCCTGCTCCGCACCTCTCAGATCTCAACTTAAAGCGCCACAGGAAATCATAAGCCTTGCGATAATACTTGTGAATGTTTGGGAATGTGCTGCACAGCCAGCACCCTATAAAAAAAGAAAGCATCCATTGTCAGTTTGTTGACTGTTATCATGCAGATGATAGTGAGATGTAGAGATTCTGTTTTGTACTTGCCAGGGAAACTCTCCTTATTTTTGGTGTATGATCTTTTGTTGTGTGCAACTCATGCAAAAAATTAAGCAACATCTAGACAGTGTAGGTTGGCATTAGCTCTGGGGATGTCTATAACGAATCTTTCAGCCCCTGCTTGGTCTTTTGTAATAAACCAGACAGGCCTGCTTATCCTGTCTGTGGCTGTGCTCTTCACAGCAATTTTTGTTTTATTGTGTTGATATTTCAGTTTACTTAAGAAAATTCTTGCCCACTATGAATTATGCAAAGTTTATAAATTACCCAGTGTTGTACTCTAGAGGACTGCGCATTTCATATTCAAGTAAACATTGCAGTTCTTAGCTTGTGTTCCTGGTTCTTTTGGCAGCAGTCTTCTTGGCAAGAAGGTCACAAATAATCGCCCACATTGGTGGTTGAGTGGAGTGTGATGTCAGTTGTGACATCACAGGCAGCAGCACTAATCTTCAGAATAAAAAAAAGTACCAGGATAGGGCCTGCAGCAGCCAGCACTTTCTACAGTATGGAAAAAGGAAGAAATTCGTTGGAGTTACAGAGGTTCTAGATCAGTAATGTGAAAGAAAACTAGCACTGACTTAAGCAGCTAGACAATTTTCAGCACAGGCCTGCATTATAATATTGTCTGGAGATACAGACTAGATATTTTCTTTATTATTTTACGTTCTTTTTTAATGGTAGAATATGCATGAAGTATTTATGTTAATTTTTAGTTTGTGGAAAATTTGTGGATGTTTTTCAAATAGCAGTGAAGTGACTTTCTATTAGTAGTCGCACTATATAAGATTTTTAAATAAAATGACCAGATGGGCCAAAGAGAACCAAAAACTAGATAATCTCTGACTCTTGACAGCACGACCGACCGAGGCTGGTGCTGCAGGGGGCATAGTAGGAGAGTCAGTTAAATAATTTTTTTAAGAGGTCTCATAATCATATACATTTGTATTGATGCAGGAATGTCTGCCTTCACTAGCCTTGTATAAAAGTGAAATAATGTGCATGCACCTTATGCACATCTTTCTTTTGATGAATGTTTATAAAACATTAAATATATCAATGTGAAGGGTCCTACTAACATGGCAGATACAGACTATCCAATCTACCTAAGTATTCTGTTCCACTCTGCTAAACTAAGACTGCCAACTGTATCCAGATTCAAAGGACAAGGTTGATCCAGTCCTGGGTTTATCCCAGTGGATGCTGGGACTCAAAGTCTTGCTTTTCTTAGGGAATGCAATGGGGAAATCAGAGTACCAGCATGCACTGGGGTAAATCCTATGGGTAGCCATTGAAATTTCACCACTTCAGAGGGATATTCCTTAAAATAGTAAAACTTATAACCGTGTGATCAAAAAATGTAAATTGCAGTTAATCACCTGATTAAAAATGTTGTTTTGCAGTTAATAGTATTTTTAATTGCTGTCCTTGGTGGGGTGGGGCTCTGGGGGTATTCGGGAATAGACCCCCACCCCCCCAATCCCCTTGTAGGTTCCCTCAGGCCTACCTTAAGAATGCTCTGGTACTCTCTGGAAGGACAGACAGGAGTGATCTGTGTGTTTTGACGAGGTTCAAACGTACGGTAACAGCTTCTAGTGATAGTGTCACAGTACTGATCCCTAGCAGCTCAATTCAGCCTGGGGTTGTCATTGTTAGTGCGTTAATAATTTTAATAATCATTAAGGTTTGCTTGTTAGTCGAGATTAATGATGACCAACAGTACTAGCAAAATTTAGAGAGAAATTACATTGGCTTCCACTTAAGGAACGCGTTACTTTTAAAGTTTGTACACTAGTCCATAAGATCATCTACGGCGAAGCCCCAGCGTACATGTCTGATCTAATAGACCTACCACCCAGAAACGCTAAAAGATCATCCCGAACACACCTAAACCTCCACTTCCCCACTTGCAAGGGCCTGAAATACAAGACGCTGCATGCGTCAACCTTCTCCTACAAGAGCACGCAGGCTTGGAATACACTACCGCGCAACCTAAGAATGATTGACGATCAAGCTTCCTTCCGTAAACTACTAAAGACTCACCTGTTTGAACAAACTTACGGAAAGAGCCAACTCACATAAAGTCCATACTCACTGTTCATCAATGCAATATACATCCACTTGATCCCTCATCCCGCAATCCAGTCTATCATACACTTATCCACTTATCCCCTTCCAATTATTTCTATGTTGATGTCCCATTGTCATATTCCTAATTTGATATTTGAATGTCTCGTATAACTTTGCACAATGTAATCCATAACCAAATTGTAACAAATGTATTTCTATTATTCATATCCTATTGTAAGCCACACTGAGCCCGCAAAAAGGTGGGAAAATGTGGGATACAAATGCAATAAATAAATAAATAAATAAATAAATAAATAAATAGAGCTTTGGCTGTCCTTGGCAAATGGGAGGAATTCTACCTTTTTTTTTTTTTTTTTTTCTTAACCAACACAAAACGGTTTGTATTTGTGGTTACAACTGATAAGTGGTTTCAGCACTTTCCTAGAGATCTTGATAAAGGCTCAGATATAGATGAATTCTTAAGGGCTTTACATATTAGACCAGTTTTCCCAAGTCCAGTTCTGGAGTACCCCTTGCCATTCAGGTTTTCAGGATATGTACAGTGAATATGCATGAACTTGATTTCCATACGCTTCCTCTATTATATGCAAATTTTTTAATGCATATTCATTGTGGATTTCCTGAAAACCTGACTGGCAAGGGGTACTCCAGGACCAGACTTGGGAAACACTGTGTTAGACCACACATTGGAAAAGACCTCATGAATATTCACTATGATTATTCTGAAACCCAAAACTAATAGGGTTACCCAAGGATCATGTTTGGGAACCACTGGACTGGATGACTATGAGGCCTTTTCCAGTCGTATCCTCTGTGCTTCTACTTTGAAAATACTTCTAAAAGATAGCAGCCTTGCAGGATCTACCACAAACTAAGATATTGCCATTCAAACTCCAAACTGCCATCTGTGGTACCCTGCTCCGCACCTCTCCGATCTCAACTTAAAGCGCCACAGGAAGTCATGAGCCTTGCGATTTTCCACCAATTTGATCTATCTTATCGCTGCAATATAATTTGCACCCTGGTATAACAGTGTTCCATTGGTTATCTTCCTTTCACCAAATCTCAGAGATGCCTATTATGTCTATCTTTTCATTTAGTGCTACATATTCTAACTCTCTCATCTTATTTTTTAGGCTTCTAGCATTTGTATTCAGACACTTCAAACAATTTTATTTTAAATTCCCGTTAACAGCTAGTTGAGCAGTTGATGGTAATCTGTTGTAATCTTTCAAAGCTGTCTGCTCTTTATTTAAAGGTGCCTGGTCTACTGTGGCCCTTATTGCAGCCTCACAGTTGTGATGCCCTGACTTTCCTGCTTTGCTGATATACTTCAAAGACTTCTTGTCCTGAACCATGCGCTTTTGAGCAATTGTCTGCCTTCCCCCAGTTTTTAGTTTAAAAGCTACTCTCTCCTCAATATCGATGCCATTTGGAGCTCATTTCATCTTTTAGCGCTTTTATATATTCTGCATTGCCACTCTGACAGCGTGGTGCCATAGGTGGAAAACAGAGACAATAGGCCGAATAGCAGTCTGCTTTGTAAGGCAGGATACTGTGTGCCTGCACCAAACTTCCTAATGTGCGTTTGATATAGGTACATACCTTTTTATTGTAGATACTTTTTTTTTAATTGCTCTCCAATTCAGATCAGTCTGTGTCCTGTAGTCCTGTATCTTCCATTGTGTGCATGGGGGAGGGAACCAGAGAAGGTGCATACTGGGTTTATAAATATTTTTGGAGTCCTATCAGATGGGAATTGGTTGCAGCTAGTTTTCTTACTTGCTGGTTTGTTCTACTTCCTCCTCCCCACTCCTCTGTTTTAATCATAAAAAGTAAAGCTGCTGACATTGGAGGGATCACAGGCAGTTCAGAAGCTGCCATGGTGGAAGATGAGGAGTTTTCCTGGGAACTCCAAGCACTGAGTGAAGGGCAGCTCGAGCTCTTGGTCTGTTACAGTGCACTTGGCTTCCATTTATGGGAAACTCTTGTGGTTCTACGCAGAATGTTTATATGATCACACAGTGCCATGCCAGGAATTGTTTATCTCTGTTTCCAGTCTGAAATGATGCTTTTCTCCTGTTGGACTGGTGGGGTCGAGGAGCAGAGTTGATGATCAGGACTTTACCCCTCCCCAGACATTAATGTTGGGGCATTCCTGCTCCAGATGGTGACATTGCAAATGTACATTATTTGTTAATTCTCTACTGGGATGTTTTATGATGCTCTTTATAAACTGCATACAACTTACTACTCCAGTGTCATTCTTGAGCAGATGTAAGAAGAGCAAAGCATAGAAAGAGTGAAAGGGAAGAGTATAGATGACATTTGAGGGTGGCAGACAGGAGAGAAGAATAATTTATACCCAGAACAACAAGTGACTTGGGTGTGCATAGAAAATACTTGATTTTTGTTGTTGTTATATTTTGGATGGGGTGCACATTGAGCTTAGTGTCTGCCAAGAGCTGCTTAACATCAGAGTTGCCCTACTGGGTCAGACCAGGAATCCATCAAACCCAGTATCCTGTTTGGCACAGTGGCCAATCCAGGTCACAAATGTCTGGCAGGATTCTAAAATGTAGCAAGATTCCATGCTGCTTACCCTCAGGGATAACAGTGGCTTTTCCCAAGTCTACTTTAATAATGGCTTATGGGCATTTCCTCCAGGAACTTGTCCAGCCCTTTTTTAAACCCAGCTGCGTTAACAGCTTTTACCACTTCCTCTGGCAATGAATTACAAAGCTTGATTATGCACCATGACTATTTTCTTCAATTTTCAAATGGATTTGTTCGGGAAAATAAATGTGAATACCTGTCTGAAAATTGCCCTTTCTGTACATGTTCAAAAGTATGCACTATGTTCCAGAGCTCTTCTACTTTTACCTTTGTTACAATGGAGGTGTGTCTAGCCCTGGGTTAAGGTGAGAAGAAAGTTTAATGCATGATTTTGTTGGGGAAAAGTGCCTGCAGGGATTTTCCTTAGGCAGCTTTCAAATTGAAAGTATACACTACACATGCTTTTGACTATGACAATTGATGCAAAGACCACTGGTGTAAAGTACCAGTTATTTTAAAACGTACCCCCTAGCTGGTCTTACTGCTCACTAAATCGGAAAAACAGAGCAACTTTGTTTTTGCATATTATATTGTACTTTTTTCTTAAGATAAATAAAACACTTGGACTAAATAAAAGGAAAAAAGGAAAAATAACAAAAAAAAAAAAAAAAAACCCCAACTGTAAAGATTTTTCTTAATTTTGAAATGACATGAAATAAAGCCATGTCTTTGATGTGTTCATGTTTTAGGAGTACAGCACAGCCCTATTAATCACAGCACCAAATCAAAGTGATAAGAAAATGTGTTTCTATGTTTGGCATTTAGTTTTGATTGCCAGTGCGAAGACGTGCAATGAAAAGTTAAGGTTATGTTTGTGAAGGCTTTATCTGTGACTCAGTCTAATAATACAGTGATGATGAGGAAGGATAGATACCTTTATTTTGTTCCTCTTCTTTGTTTGTTCCGTTGGACAGTGAAAGATGGAATACCTCTCACCAGGAGTGCACCTGTGATTTTGTGGTACTTTTCAAGAGGTTCTTTTGTGTAGAATTAGTGATGTTCCCTGCTCTTTCCAGAACAAGGCACAAAAACAGATTTGTCTTTAAATGTCATCTTTGATGATAGAGTTTGACTAACAGCAGTGCCAGTGAGTACAGCTCCTACATTGTTATTGCAAGGCTGCTTGTTAGAAGAATATCGGGAGTAGATATGGCAGTATTAGGTCAAGGGTGTTTCATCATCCCTAATGAGCAGCAAATGTGAGAGGCTGCAATACCAACAGTGGCCATGAGGTGTCAAGAGTGGAGGAGTGGCCTAGTGGTTAGGGTGGCGGACTTTGGTCCTGGGGAACTGAGAAACTGAGTTTGATTCCCACTTCAGGCACAGGCAGCTCCTTGTGACTCTGGGCAAGTCACTTAACCCTCCATTGCCCCATGTAAGCCGCATTGAGCCTGCCATGAGTGGGAAAGCGCGGGGTACAAATGTAACAAAAATAAAATAGATACTATTGGAGATTCTACATGGAATGTTGCTACTATTGGAGATTCTACATGGAATGTTGCTATTCCACTAGCAACATTCCATATAGAAGGCTGCGCAGGCTTCTGTTTCTGTGAGTCTGGACGTCAGACTCACAGAAGCGGAAGCCTGCGCGGCCACATTGGTGATCTGCAAGGGCCGACTTCTACATGGAATGGACTTTGGTCCTGGGGAACTGAGGAACTAAGTTCGATTCCCACTTCAGGCACAGGCAGCTCCTTGTGACTCTGGGCAAGTCACTTAACCCTCCATTGCCCCATGTAAGCCGCATTGAGCCTGCCATGAGTGGGAAAGCGCGGGGTACAAATGTAACAAAAAAAATATATATATCTTCTATTATCATTGATGGGTTTTGTCTGTTGGTGGTGGAGTTGGGCACAGAGATGGCAAAGGCTGTGGCTTTTTACCGTGTAGGTCCATGGAGTTAGCTGCATCAGCATCACCAGTAATATGACATAGAGAGGGAGTTCAAAAAGAAAGGGGCAGCAAAAAAGAAAGCATAATGGCGGGTGAATTCTAACTGGGCTGATTTAGGATTTGGAAGAACTAATCTATGATCATTAATTGAGTGAAGCAGACGGGTGGGAGAATAAGGAATAGTCAGTGTGGGAGGTAATCTGGAAGACTTACTCAATATTCTTTAAAAGTGAGAGTAAGCAAATTAAAATATGCTGTTCTATTGGAAGCCAGTGAAATTTTTGTAGTAAAGGAGAAATGTGATCAGACTTATGTGCATGGCAAGTGAAGGTAAGACCTAATTTCTCCATTTGATACACGATATGGTGTGGAGTAACTTGACTTTCTGGTGCCAGTCATGAAACAGATTTAGTAGTTACCATATCTTGTTGTGTATGTGTTTTTTTTGTTTTTTTTTCTTTTCTTTTTAAAGGGGGTATGGAAAAGTGTGAGTGCTTTAATTCAAGCATTTTAAGCCTAGCTCAAACATAGGAAACCATCCTTTTAAATGCTTGCAGCTCTGTAGGACTTTTATAGAAGGTAGCGTGGGAGCCTGGAACAGAGCCACTGGATACTGTGCCACCTGGTTGAGCGCTCTGAGAGCGGACAGGCTTAGACGAAGCCTTAAAATGCAACAGATTGGCTTCAACTTCCCAAATTACAACTTCCCTATGGGTTCAGCTTCTCTGTAGATTTCCTCTCTCCCTCCTCCTCCCCCACCCCTGCACATTTTGTTCTTTTATAGGAGTGGAAGCTTAAGTCCCTTAAGTTGAAAGGGAATCTTTTGCCCTTGGCCCTTTTCCAGCATTCCTGGCTAAGCGAGTAAGGATCTGGAATGTCAGGCACCAGCAGGGGGTGGGCAGTGGATTGTAGAAAAAATATATTTATGCATAATATATAGTATGCCTGTGTTTCCAGAAATGTATTATGGCAGCACAGTAACTAATAGAGCTCAGCAGCATCATCCTTTGGACTGCCCCTTTTCTTCCAATAAGGTCTTCATCCCTTCTTTTGTAGGATTTTATTTTTCCCTTCCATTCCTAAAATCTGGGGGCTGGACCCAAAGCAAAACAGATCTTTCTCGGGATTGAAACAGCAACATTCTGCCTGCAAAAGTTTGAGTGGAAAAAGAAACTTATTTCTTTCTGTTCTGATTCATCCTGCTCTGACCTGGAGTACAAGTGACTCTTTGCCGCCAAGGTCTATCTGAAATTTTTGTCTCGTTTTCCAGGGTCAGACATTGGCCTCTTGAAAAGTGCACTTCCAGCAGATTGAAAAGACTTGCCTTAAATTTGGAAGGTGGTGTACATTGTTACGTAGCTGATTCCCTCCCCTCCTCCAATTTCCATCCGCATGTGGACCATGGACAGGGCAGCTGTCTGTGATAAAACGACACAGAGAAATTAAAACAGCTGACGCTGTTCTCCACCCCCCCTTTCTATTACACTTGTCTTACTATATGGAACAAAAGGGTTTCAGCATTGAACTGTGTGCAGAGAAATTTTGAAGGAGGAAAGAAGAGAAAGGGTGTCCACTGTTACAGAGCCCCATCCTCTGGGACCATGTCCTCCCTCTACTCCCGGAGCAAAGATTTTCCACGAAGCAGGAAGTCACAATCAGACTCTCCCCCATCCTCGCCGTCTCCCATTGCCAAGACATTCAAAGTAAGCTAAGCTTTTTATGTTTTTTCTTTATTTTCTTTGGAATTATGTTTAATTTATAGCATGTTGCAGGAACCAGTTTTGTGTGTTTGAATTTGATGATGGGGGGGGGGGGGGTGAAAAGTATTTGTTGCTTAGTATCCCCATGTGGTGCCCTTGTTAGTGATCATAAATGATGTAATGTAAAAACTATTTGTTTTTTTTTCTTTTTTCTTAATTAGAAAGTATCATAGGGTATTTAAAACAACTCAAGTTTATGCCAGGCAGCGAAGAATTTCTCACCTGTGAGTTTTATGTCTCTGATTGTTATTTTTGTTTCACTCCTTTTTATTCACACAGCTTATTAGGTAATTTGTGCATAAAACTATGTGAAAGATGATGTGGTCTCCCCTGCCACCTTGTGACCTCAGAACTCACCATTTGTCTTAACATTTCCCAGACCACCTTCCTCCTTCCTCTTTTAAAACTGAAGGCACTCATAAGGTCTCACACAGTGCAAAAAGCAGGAATGTGAAGGAATGGGTTCCTTGATCTTGGGGTTCTGGCTGTTTGTATAGATCTCACTGTACACAGCTTCACATGGTGTTTAGCTCCTTCTGCCAAAGAATATATGATTAAGCTTTAACACAGGTAATAGACCTTTAAACCACATGATTTTTTTCTTTGCCCTATACTGCGAACCAATAGTGCTATTTAAATAATACTAACATCGTAAAATGTAATATAAACTGTGTTTACCCTAAAAAATTTCATTACTGAAGCAATGTCAACAGACCTCTGAAGCCTTGAAAAAGTTTCAGGCGTCTTCCATAAAAGGCCTTCCTTCGACCCTAAGAGAAATCTGAGAAATGTATTGGAGCAGTGAAAAGAGTAGAAGTGAATGCTGGAAAGGAACATTTCTTGACTCTCCAATTTGCCTTTTAAATTCTCCAACATGACCTTGGTCTGACCTTCTTCTTTCCTGTCTCATGGACTGGGGGAGGGGGAGTTACCTTGTCCTATAAGTACATAAATGGACAAACTCTGATACTAATGAAAGGTGAACATGCTCCATCCCCACCTATAAATCAGAGAAATTAATCAAATGCAATATCATATGTGCATTGTAGACTCAAAAATAAGGCAAGCAGTAATAACCATGGAAAGAGGTCTGACAAGCTGGTGTACTGGAAACAGGAGTACCTGTTGCTATGCATTTTCTACCAGTGTAATAATATCAAGATTGCAGTTTGGTTTTTTTTTAAATAGTACAGAGTTCTACTAGGCATATTGATCCTGGAAAAACCTAGAACCTTTTTGGGGTTTGATGCCTTTTACCACATCAACTAGAAATGATGTTTTGTAGTGTGTGAATTTTAAGAGACTACCTGAACTCTTTACCCTTTAGCCACATCTGAAGAAGGAACTTGTGTGATCTGAAGTCATATACCACTGCATCTTTCATGTTTAGACTGGCAGTACTGGTGTGCGGCTGTACAGCAGCACCTGTTTCATACTCTGTTTTGGTTTTTGCTCCTGGGATCAGAGCTGGGGATTCCACAGACAGTGATTATAGTGATTGGCTTAACTTTGACAATACTGACTGCTTAATAACATACCTGTTCTTGTGTGAACCTCAGTTTGAGCATCTCAATATAAGGATTAGGAACATAGTTAAAAACAAAAAAAAAACCTCAGGCAGCTGTGAATGGAGCTTCATGGTATCAAATAACCTCCACAAGAGCTACTTTGAGGTGGGCATAACCCTAGCTTATTAGGCATAAGATTTGTTAAGGAGCTGTTACTTTTCAGCAGCTTCATTGCTTTGAAATTGGATTATACCATGAAATTAACATCCCACTGGCTCTTAATGTTGTATACTGTTAAACACTATGCCTGGGTTTCAGCCCTGCCATTGGGTATCTCTCCTTTTTGCTGATTGGTGCTGTGGATGGTGTTAGAGTAGTCACCCTATTGGAGAGGAACAGGGTGGAAGAAGGAGAATCACATATAACTCTTGGGATGGAATGTAATGGGCAGTCGAAGGAAACCTTTGGTACAAATTGGTCTGTAAGAGCTGATGCACAAGAAATGATTCAGTTCTGGAAGCCATACCTTATGTGCTGCCTCTGGGAGACAAAGAACTAGAAGAACAATGGAACAGAAGAATAAACAAAAGAAAACCAGTGTACCCATCTTCACATAATTTATTTACCAGATTCTATAAAGGTTGCTCAAATTTGATGCTCAGGGCAGATGCACTTGCAAATTATGAGCCATTTACAATTATTGGTGTTAATTGGCACTAATTTGGACTTGCACATAGACGTGCAAATCTACTATAATAAAACGCACCTCCAACGTTCTGAAGCTGACTCAGTGGCTTCAGTGAAGGGTTCGTAACGGTGTCACATCTCTCTCTGCCCAGCCCTCGCGTCAAAATGAGATGACGTTGCCCTCGCATCAAAACGTCATAGCATCGAGGGCGGGGAATCTGAAGGCAGGACTGGTGAGGGAACAAAATCGAAGGCTGGAGACAGGCTACAGAAGTCAATGCGTTATGACGTCAAGGGCGGGTAAGCAGAAAGCAGGAGGACTGAGGGAACGAAATCGAAGGATGGAGATGGCCAGGGCTTTCAATAATGCCACCACTTCGACGGACCGAATCAGGGGACAGATGACAATCGCTGGGTGGCTGTAGGGGGGGGCAGGGGACAGATGAGAATCGCAGGGTGGCTGTAGGGGGGGGGGGATAGAGGACAATCGCTGGATGGCTGGAGGGGGGGCAGGGGACAGAGGACAATCGCTGGGTGGCTGGAGGGGAGGCAGGGGACAGAGGACAATCTCTGGGTGGCTGAAGGGGGGGCAGGGGAGAGAGCATAATCGCTGGGTGGTTGAAAGGGGGGCAGGGGACAGAGGAGAATCGCTGGATGGCTTGAGGGGGGGCAGCGGAGAGAGGAGAATCGCTGGGTGGCTGGAGGGGGGGCAGGGGAGACAGGAGAATCGCTGGATGGCTGAAGGGGGGGGGCAGGGGAGAGAGCATAATCGCTGGGTGGGGCAGAGGACAGAAGATAATTGCTGGATGGCTCGAGGGGGGCAGTGGAGAGAGGAGAATCGCTGGGTGGCTGGAGGGGGGGCAGCGGAGAGAAGAATCGCTGGGTGGCTCGAGGGGGGACAGGGGAGACGACAATTGTGTGGCTGCAGGGGGGCAGGGGACAGAGGAGAATCGCTGGATGGCTCGAGGGGGGGAAGCGGAGAGAGGAGAATCGCTAGGTGGCTGGAGGGGGGCAGGGGAGATGACAATTGCTGGGTGGCTGCAGGGGACAGAGGAGAATTGCTGGGTGCCTGGAGGGGGGCAGGGGACAGAGGACAATCACACACACTCTCTCACAGACACACTCGCACCCAGTCTCACTTTCTCACACACACACTCGCACAGTGCTGCCAACCAAGCAGATGGGGGGGAGGGGCAGGGGGTCCTGAGACCAGAGAGGAGGGGAACACAGAGGGGGGAGGGGGTCCTGAGACTTGACACAGTCAGTGTCTTTCACTCTCACACAGTCTCTCACTATGTCTTCCACTGTATCACATTCACTCTCTATGTGTCACAGAGTCACTCTCACACTCGGTCTCACAGAGAGTCTGTGTATCGCACACATACACTCTCTCTGTCTCACACAAACTCTCACACACAGTGTATCTGTGTGAAGCACACTCTCTCACACTCACTGTGTCTCACATACGCACTCGCACACACTCTCATTCAAACACAAACACGCTGTCACACACACACACACACTCTCTCACAGACACACTCGCACCCAGACTCACTCTCTCTCTGTCACACACACAGACACTCGCACATTCACTCTCTCTCTCACACACTCACTCTCACATACACACTCCGAGGAAAACTTTGCTAGTACCCATTTCATTTGTGTCAGAAACAGGCCTTATTTACTAGTTATTCTATAAGGCTTGTTCTGTCCTTGCAAAATATTACTTGTACTAGGCTTGACATTCAGTTTTAAGCCAGAGTACAGAACATCATTATGAGAAGACTCTGAACTCTTGAACCAAAATCTTCTTTAATGAAGTAATCAAGCAAGGAAACATAACTTACAGTTTAGATGTGCTGGACAAGAGTTTTTGCATTGGAAACTGGGAGTCTATTCTCAACCAGCTCTCTCTCTATGCAGGAGAAGCTGGCAGGATTTCAGCAACACGCTGAGTAGTAATGCTGTTTGTACTTTATATTGGTGAAATCTTGATAGAGTTACAGTATTTTGAAGGGATCATAAAGCAAAATACAGCATAAACAGTTTAGGAAACATGCTGCAGATTGACTTTTACAGATCCAATGGAGAGAGAAGGGGGGACAACACAGAGAACAAGGCAAGCAACTAGAAAGAGTCCCATAAGACACAGAGAACTGGACGTGCTCTGAAAGAAACTATTACAGGGAACCGCAGGATTACAGAGATTTGTAGTTCAAGGGCACAACCCAATTCTCTGACTCCACGTAAATGGGGGCAGAACAAGACTGTGTGTCCAAAATGTCTTTCATACAACTCAAAAGTGGGCATGGCCATGGGAGAGGCATGGGCATATCGGGGGCATTCCAAAAATATGGAGGCGGTGTTACAGAATTCCAGGGTTGCACGCCCAACTAGTGTGCCAGGATTTACATCCGGTTTCACAGATGTAAGTTATTGCGCCCAAAGTTGGATGTGGGACTCAGTGCTATACTTTTTCTATGAAGGACGCTTGTGTGGAGCGTATAGAATACGAGTTTAGCACGGATGTTTCCAGTGCTAAATTTGGGTGTTTGTGCCATTTACTGAATCTGGTGCAGTATTTGTAACTAGTAAAACATGCCCGTTTCTGGCGCAAATGAAACGGGCGCTAGCGTGGTTTTCCTCCCGAACCCCCTCCTCCCCCCCCCCCCCCCCCCCCCCCCCCACTCACCGGCATTGCTTGTGTTGTGGCTGCGGGGCCCGGGAACTGTTCTCATGCCTCCGATGCCCCGGATTCGGCACTTGCGTCCTGGCTCCACCTCCTCATGACCCGTTTGTTCCCTATGTCTCCCGAACCCCCTCCTCCCCCCCTACTCACCGGCATTGCTTGTGTTGCGGCTGCGGGGCCCGGGAACTGTTCTCATGCCTCCGATGCCCCGGATTCGCCACTTGCACCCTGGCTCCACCTCCTCATGACCCGTTCGTTCCCTACGTCAGTTCGGTCGTGACGTTGGTCGTGACGTCATCACGGTGGACGCGAGGGCGTAACAGACAGGTATGGGCAGTGGAGAGGCTTCATCACCATGAATCCACGAACCCTTCACGAAAGTGGGTGGAGCTTGAGTGGCTTCATTCGAACGTTGAGGTTGCGAATTATGTCCAGATGGGGTGTGGCTGAGGGCGGGTGTATGAGTGAGAGTGAGAATGAGTGCAACAGTACAGGGCTTCAGTGTTTCCCTGCCACACAGTGAGCTTCAGAATTGGAGGTGAGAATTATTTATATAGATGTCTTCCTTGCTGTATTGGATATTTGCAAATGGTAGAGGTGTTTGGGGTTATTTTTGTTTGTTTTTCTTTTGGGTTGTTTTTTGTTAGTGTGTTTGCAAAGCCTGAGGATTAGCAACTAACTTGCCACCACCTGGTTGCTGGTGCTAAAGTGTATCTTAAGGTACGTGTTACTGTGATTTCAGGGTGCCAGTTGCACAGCACTTTTAATTGAGAAGTGTTGGCATTTCGTTCTGAAGGGTTTATCCAGTTTTTTTTGCAGATAATTTAATTCTGCTGTTTGGCAACAGCTGTTACATCATGTCTCCAATCGGGTCTGGTAGCAGGATATTAAAATTATCTTTCTTTTACTGCTGGATATTGTTTAACAAAAAACCAAAACTAAACAAGAAGCTGCCGCCAAGAGGACACACTCTGCTCATAGCTCACATCCTGCATTTGTATCCATATCAAAAGGAGGCTCAGAGCAGTACTCCAGTTCATTTAATGTGATGGGAAGCTAGAGTACTAGTGATTTTATTCAAGCACTTTTATTCTTAATCATAGTGTTTCATGGTGAGCACAGTGTACATTGGTAAGTGTCTGTGGTACTGGTAATTTAACAGTGGTAGAGTCTATAGTCGGTGCCAGTACGTTACTTTTTCTTCTAAAACCCCTGTGATAGGAAACAGCAAAGAAATGAATATTGGTGAGGAACGGTTCCAGAAGTGCTTTATGTGCACAGAAAGGGAATAAGAAATAGATATGTATGATTGCTGTACTTTTTCTTTTTCATTAGTGTGTATATGTAACTTCAGTTAACAGCATACATCTTTATATTTATCTTATTTTCGTTTTTCATTTGCAGCTAGTGAATGGATAACTTTTTTGCTGTGCATCTCACTGCCCGGCCAAAAGTAGTTCACATAAAAAAAGAAACAGCAATAGAGACGTTCCAGGCGGGACTTAAGATTAACCAGATAGCAGCACTATTCAGCTGCGACCCAGAAAAGTTCATCTGTTGAAATAGGACCACATAAATATCAGTTCAGTTTAAATAGATACTTCCATTTAACTTAAGGCCACACATTGAACTGCCTAATTAAATAGATAGTGCAGATAAAAATCTGAATAACAATAAGCAGATAAGTCATTCGCTTATCTTTATGCAGGGACCACCCCACTGAGTATCATTCTCTCAGATTCCAGGTAAGCCAATATCCAATAGGAGTTATGTGTAAATGTTTGGGCTTTATATGTCCTTTTAAGAAGTAGTTTTGAAATTACCAAGTGCAAATTGGAGTTTGCTAATCAACCACTTTGGGTCTACTTACTGCAGGGGCAGAATCCCTATTCACCGCTTGGGACACGTTCTGCTGTGCTTGTGACAGGATGAAAGGTGACTCCCGTTGAGATAGTTAAGCAGTGTTCCCGCTGAGGGACCTGCTGGCTGGCATTGAGGTGCTGCAATGCATGTAAGCCAGGAATCCCACAGGACACGAAGGAAACAGTCAGTAGCAGCACATCTTAAGATTTGGCACAGCATCTGAATACACTGAGGTCTTCAGGCACTCCAGCAGGGTCACTCCAGCAGGGTCAGTGTGCAGTTCGATGTAGGAAATCATGGGAAGGGGCTAGGGGCCAATTGACAGTGAGGAACAGCCTCTGTCTGATTACGCATGGAACGCAGCTGCTATTTTACAGCCATGGGGCCCTACAGAGCATTCAGCTGCATCAGGATCTTTGTTTCTACAGAATTTATATTGCTCTTACACCAGGCCTACATACTGAAGCATGGACAGTTAACTGAAACACCTTGCAACAAACTTATCTCCTCACTGCCCCTCTGGCTCCTAAGAAATCTCGTTTAGACCTCCAGGAGTGGGCAGATGAGGCTATTTCTGCTTCTCCCTCCTTATCTGATGTGGTTTTGGTCTATTTAGAGGAGCCATCGTTCAAGGAAACGTTAGCAGAGGGAGAGTGGCCTCCTGAGAGGGGGATGGTCAAAGTACTGAGGTTGTTTCATAAAGAGGAGCTCAGTACTCTTACAGTGGGGGAAATAAGTATTTGATCCCTTGCTGATTTTGTAAGTTTGCCCACTGACAAAGACATGAGCAGCCCATAATTGAAGGGTAGGTTATTGGTAACAGTGAGAGATAGCACATCACAAATTAAATCCGGAAAATCACATTGTGGAAAGTATATGAATTTATTTGCATTCTGCAGAGGGAAATAAGTATTTGATCCCCCACCAACCAGTAAGAGATCTGGCCCCTACAGACCAGGTAGATGCTCCAAATCAACTCGTTACCTGCATGACAGATAGCTGTCGGCAATGGTCACCTGTATGAAAGACACCTGTCCACAGACTCAGTGAATCAGTCAGACTCTAACCTCTACAAAATGGCCAAGAGCAAGGAGCTGTCTAAGGATGTCAGGGACAAGATCATACACCTGCACAAGGCTGGAATGGGCTACAAAACCATCAGTAAGACGCTGGGCGAGAAGGAGACAACTGTTGGTGCCATAGTAAGAAAATGGAAGAAGTACAAAATGACTGTCAATCGACAAAGATCTGGGGCTCCACGCAAAATCTCACCTCGTGGGGTATCCTTGATCATGAGGAAGGTTAGAAATCAGCCTACAACTACAAGGGGGGAACTTGTCAATGATCTCAAGGCAGCTGGGACCACTGTCACCACGAAAACCATTGGTAACACATTACGACATAACGGATTGCAATCCTGCAGTGCCCGCAAGGTCCCCCTGCTCCGGAAGGCACATGTGACGGCCCGTCTGAAGTTTGCCAGTGAACACCTGGATGATGCCGAGAGTGATTGGGAGAAGGTGCTGTGGTCAGATGAGACAAAAATTGAGCTCTTTGGCATGAACTCAACTCGCCGTGTTTGGAGGAAGAGAAATGCTGCCTATGACCCAAAGAACACCGTCCCCACTGTCAAGCATGGAGGTGGAAATGTTATGTTTTGGGGGTGTTTCTCTGCTAAGGGCACAGGACTACTTCACCGCATCAATGGGAGAATGGATGGGGCCATGTACCGTACAATTCTGAGTGACAACCTCCTTCCCTCCGCCAGGGCCTTAAAAATGGGTCGTGGCTGGGTCTTCCAGCACGACAATGACCCAAAACATACAGCCAAGGCAACAAAGGAGTGGCTCAGGAAGAAGCACATTAGGGTCATGGAGTGGCCTAGCCAGTCACCAGACCTTAATCCCATTGAAAACTTATGGAGGGAGCTGAAGCTGCGAGTTGCCAAGCGACAGCCCAGAACTCTTAATGATTTAGAGATGATCTGCAAAGAGGAGTGGACCAAAATTCCTCCTGACATGTGTGCAAACCTCATCATCAACTACAGAAGACGTCTGACCGCTGTGCTTGCCAACAAGGGTTTTGCCACCAAGTATTAGGTCTTGTTTGCCAGAGGGATTAAATACTTATTTCCCTCTGCAGAATGCAAATAAATTCATATACTTTCCACAATGTGATTTTCCGGATTTAATTTGTGATGTGCTATCTCTCACTGTTACCAATAACCTACCCTTCAATTATGGGCTGCTCATGTCTTTGTCAGTGGGCAAACTTACAAAATCAGCAAGGGATCAAATACTTATTTCCCCCACTGTATTTCTGAGGCACTGGCATTGCTTTCCATTGAGGAGCCTTCTGCTTCGGCGTCTTTGTTGATCATGATGGGGCTTAGAGAGCCTTCCAAAGCCTTCCTGATGTATCCAGACATTCAGGACCTGATTACAGCAGAATGAGTCTCGCCAGACATAGGGCTGAGAGTTGGATGAGCCATGGCTCGCCTCTACCTGTTAGTTCCAGAGAAGAAACATAAATCACAGCTTCCCAGGGTGGACTCCCTCGTTACGGCGGTAACTAAGAAGACCAATTTTCTTTTGGAAGGGGGTATTGCCCTAAATGACCTACAGGTTAGGGTGCTAGAAGGCTTGCTGAAACAATCCTTTGAAGTGACCTCTTTGGGCCTTCAAGTGACAGTGTGCAGCTCATTCATGGCAAAAGCATGCCTGAAGTGGCATCAGCAGTCGGCAACTCAAGACGGGTGTCATAACGCCCAGCTGGAAGCGAGGTTGGCCTACTTGACGGATGCTGTTTATGAAATGTTACAGGTTATGGCCCACAGTATGTCTTTGGCTGTCGAGGCATGTCAGCAACTCTGGTTGCAGCATCAGGCAGTGGATACAACATCAATGTCACGTGGGTGAACTGCCCTTTCAGAGCAAGTGCTTATGTGGAGAAGACCTTGGTAACTTGGTGAAAGAACTGGGGGAAATTAAGCCACAGTGGTTGCCGGAGAATAAGCCAAAAGCCTCTGGTCATCCATCTTCAGGAGGCTCTCTTTAGAGGCACAGATGGTACTGGCCGTGTGAACAGGAAGTTATCCTCTCGGTCAGCTAGAGCACCCAATGCCCCCAGAGCTTTGCAATGATGTGAGGCTGGTCCACTTTTCTCTTCCTCTGGTGGGAAGACATCTTCAGGAATTTCAGGAGGCCAAAATCACCAGTGGGTTCTGGATCTTCTTACAGAAGGTTACAAGTTGGAGTTCTGCCTGGTTGTTCCTCTCTTCTTGCAGTTCCCTTGTCGAAAGGGAACAAAGGTGGTCGAGGTTTAGGCTACCGTAAATTCCTTGCCGGTGCTCCATGCAATTGTTCCAGTTCCCCATTCCGAACAGGTATAAGGCAGATACTCCATCTACTTCTTTGTTCCAAAGAAAGAAGGCACCATTTGTCCGGTCTGAAATCTCAAAGGTCCAAACCACTGCCTCAAAGTGTCCTGTTTTCTCATGGAGACACTAAGAGCAGTCATAGGCTCAAGCCACTGCCCTCAATCTCAAGAAGGCATACTTGGATATACCCGTATGGCTGCATCAGAGGTTTCTACGTTTTGTGGTGCTGGGCCGTCCCTTCATTTTAGGGCTTTGTCCTTTGGGTATCTCCATGGCTCCAAAATCCTTTACCAAATTTGTGGTGGTGGTGGTGGTGGCATCCTTCCTTCGGTACCAGGGAATCAGATTTCATCCATATCTCGATGACTGGTTCATTCGTGTGTCGTCCTGTTTGTACAGTGTAGTGGTGTGATGAACAACATTGTCCATCTTCTGCAGTCGTGTTGGGTGATCATTTTTGAGAAGGGCAGACTAACTTCATCACAGATGCTGGAGTATCTGGGCATCCTATTTGACACAGCACAAGAGAGGATCTTTCTCATGCACAAGAGGTCAAAGCGGGTTCAACAGATTCGTCTCCTCAGTCAAGGCATGTCCAGGGTCTGCGGTAGCTTATATCAACAAGGCGAGACCTGCTGTCATCTTATGGCTGTGGAAGCTGCCTCCCTCATGAGTTGGGTGGAGACAAATCTTCTCTACTTGTTGGCAGCTCACATCGCGGGGTCCTAGAATATGGAGATGAACATTCTCAGCAGGCACTCCATGGATCTGGGTGAATGGAAACTGTCCAGCCAGGGGTACTTGATGGCGATGAAATGAAATGCCAAAGTGCCCAGGTTTTTCAGCCATTGGAAAGAACCAGTCTCAATAGTGATCAATTGTGTCTACGGCCAGGCCTGCAGTAGAGCATCTACTGTATGTCTTCCCTGCTTAGTCTATCGTAGGCTGCATTTTGAAAAGGATCACATTGCACCAGGGTTGAATAATTCTCGTAGCCCCTGATTGCCATGGAGGCCTTGTTACACAGACCTGATTTGTCTGCTAGACAAGGGTTCTCTCCATCTACCGTAGGTACATGGCCTACTGAAACAAGGTCCGGTGCTCATGGAGGATCCCATGCCCTTTTGGCCTTACTGCTTGGGCATTGAAAGGGCTTTGTTGAGATGAAAGATCATTCTGATTCAGTCATTGCTACCTTACTTCAGACTCGGAAAAGCTCTTCAACCATGCCATATGCAAGGGTTTGGAGGACCTTTAGAGCTGTTGTTCAGAGCAAGATTTTATCCCTTGTCTTCTAAGATTGTGCACATCTTAACGTTTCTTCAGGCAGGTCTTCAGAAAAGATTGGCGTTGGGTTCTCTAATAGTTCAGGTTGCAGCTTTGGCCTGTTTCAGGGCAGATTAGAGAAAATGTCTCTTGCGACTCACCAGTATACCATGTGATTCTTGCAGGGAGCAGACTGTTTGTGGCCTCCCGTTCGTATGCCGTGTTCAGAGTGGAACCTTAATTTAATCCTTCGGGGTCTTCAGAAGACTCCTTTATGCCACTCCGGAAGGCCTCCTTGAAAGATCTCGCGCTAAAGATGGCGTCTTGGTGACTATTGCATTGTCTTTTCTTCACTTTTTGGAGGTGGGGGTCTCCCTGCGCACAGTTCCTTCCTTTCTTCCAAAAGTGATATCAGCATTTCATTTCAACCAGCCTGTTGAGCTTCTGTCCTTTCACAGAGAGACTATCGTGTCAGCTTATTTGCTTGTGGGGAAGTAGGCTCCTCAGGCCTTGCGGGTGCATTCTACAAGGCGTACAGCGATATCCTTGGTGGAGACTACCTTACTTTCTCCGGTAGACATTTACAAGACGGCGACAACATGGCCAATGCTGTGTACCTTTGCCAAGCACTACAGTGGATGTTGTGGCATGCTTGGAAGCCAGTTTGGTCTTTAGGGCGGTGGCGGCGGCGCCAGGATCCCACCCACTCTAGGGATTGCTTATGAACATCCCACAGATTCTGGAATAGTGAGGAAGCTATGTAAAGGAAGAAGAAATTAGGTCGTCTTACCTGATGATTTTTTTTACCTTTAGTCCTTCCCACTCTTCCAAAGGCCCACCTGTGGTTTCTGAGATGTTTAGTTGGTGCAAAGTAATGGGTCACATATTGAATGTCGCCTTGTATTGTGCTTCCTGCATATCTCTTGTTCTGTCCTGCAGATAAGATCTTATTCCAGAACACTCACAATAAACACTGTGGAAGATTTGGAGCAGCAATCCTTATTTGGTTTTCCAGCTGTAGTATGAGTTGTTCATTTCTATGGGCTGACTCATGCCTTGTTGGCTTGTAAAACTGTGGTCTCAATCTACTGAACACTGCCCTGCTGGTGGGTCCCAAGAGAATTAGACTTATACTTGGTGGGTTACAATCTGTAAATCCAGTACGGTCATGCATAAATTGGAATATCAGATGTATGAAGAACACTAGTTATTTAAGTGTTATTTTCATTGGTCTTTGGTGAAAGATTTCTAAAATTGTGAGGCTATTCTTAGAAAGATTAAGATGTATATGACCAATTTGTTATTTTTAAAATAGTCGTACCTATTACTTTCTAGAATACTTAACTTTCTAGTGAAGGAACAGGAATGGGTAAGAGCTTTTCATTTTAGTAATTTTTTTTTAATCTACTGGGAATGTTTTTAAAAACAAACCTCAACTTAATACACTAAACTCAGAGAAACTGAAGGATCTTCCACTGTGTTCTTACTCGCATGTGTATCATCCTGGTCAGTCCCATCAGCTGGGATGCACCTGTCTTTTCAACAGCAAGCTGTCATGGCGTTACTGGCACATGATAAGAATGCACACATCTTTCCTGTTCCACCCTTCCTATTTCCTGCATGCTCATATAAGAGATAAGGGGTATCCAGTTTTCCAGGGGATTCCAGGAACTGCTAATCGTGTTCCTGGTTCCCGTTAGAGGATAGGAATTCTGCCTGCTGATCTAGTTCTTAAGGCATTAGTACAAGTAAAAACATGGAGGTGAGGGTTAGATTACTGTCCCACAGAGTAGAGGTTCTCATCATGCAGGTACGCAAAACCTCAGCAGGGGGTACACTGCAGACCTTCCCTCATCTCCTTCCCACTGCTATTCCCACCACTGCTGCTGGTACTCCAGATCAGCAGCAACATCTGCAAAACAACCTGGAGCAGTCTACGGACTGCAGTCTCCATGTACATGCTTTCAGCTCTGCCAGTTCCCCACCCCTTCTGACATCACCTTCTCTTCTAGAGAAGGGGCCTAGCAAAGCCAACAGTGTGTGCATGAAGACTGCTTCAGGTTTTTTGTTTGTTTTTTTGATGCTGCTGGTCTCCTGCCTTTCTTCCAAAGAATACATATTGAGATCTTTAAGTCTGTCCACGTACGCGTTATGACGGAGAACACTGACCATTTTAGTAACCGCCCTCTGGACCAATTCCATCCTGTTTATATATTTTTGAAGGTGCAGTCTCCAGAATTGTACACGGTATTCTAAATGAGTTCTCACCAGAGTCTTATACATCACCTCCATTTTCCTACTGACCATTCTTCTTCCTGTGCACCCAGGCATCCTTCTAGTTTTTGCCACCACCTTTTCTACTTGTTTGGCCACCTTAAGATCATCCCACCCAAGTCCTGCTCCTCTTTCATGCACAAACGTTCACCCCCTAAACTGAATTGTTCCCTTGTGTTTTTGCAGCCCAGATAAATAACCTTGCGTTTTTTGCCATTCATCTAAGCTGCCAAATTCCAGACCATTCCTCTATCTTCACTAAGTCCTTCCTCATGGTATGCACAAAATCGGGGGTGTCTACCCTATTGCAGATTTTGAAATCATCTGCAAAGAGGAAAACCTTACCAGACAGCCCTTTAGCAATGTCACTTACAAAAATGTTAAAAAGAACCAGCCTAAGAACCGAACTTTGTGACACACCACTGGTAACATCCTTTCAGAATGAACTCCATTTGCCATTACCCTCTGTCACTTTCCACAGTCAGTCACTTCAGTGCCTGTTACGAGGGCACTCAGTTTATTTATTAGTAGTCTATGCAAAACAGTGTGAGAGGCTTTGCTAAAATCTAAATACACCACGTCTAGCGCTCTCCCTTGATTCAACTCTCTGGTTTCCCAGTCAAAGAAATAATCAGATTTCTCTGTCAAGATCTGCCACTAGTGAAAATATGTTACCTTAAGTCCTGTAATCCATTGTATTCCAAAAACTTTACTATTCTCTGTTTTAAAAGTGTTTCCATTAATGTATTTACCACAGAGGTGAGACTTACCGGCCTGTACTTCCCAACCTCTTCCTTCTGCTTTTGTGGAGAGGAACCACATCTGCTCTTCTCCAGTCAGCCAGCAGAGCTGCGCTAAGTTCCTTGAGTACCTTTGGATATATGTCATCCAGCCCCATCACTTCGTCCACCTTTTAGTTTAACCAGCTCCTCACTAACACAGTCCTCTGAAAATCGTTCAGGGACTGTTACCCCTCCATTCCTATTTGTCTTTTGTGGTTCTACTTTCAGCCCTTCAGCTGCGAACACTTCATCAGCTTCTACGTTTTCCTCTCATTCACCTTTGAGTCTCACAGTGCCACTTTTGCACTTCCTCCGAAAAAAAAAAAGGCCTTTTCCCTCCATTTTACCATATTGACTATTTTTTCTTCCATTTGCATTTTTGCTTTCCTGACTTCTCTACCAGCTTCTCTTAGCTTTTCCAGATATTGTTGCTTGTCTTCCTCTTTCTGTGATCTCTTGTAGTTTATAAAAGTTGACCTCTTTTCCCCTACCTTTTCAGCTACTACTTTTGAGAATTAAAGTGCCTTCTTTTTCTCTTCTATTTACTTCACCTACAAAAATGTTTGCTCTTACAATAGCTCCTTTCAGTTTTGCCCACTGCTTTCCAACTTCCAGATGTTCCCATCCAGACTGCAATTCCTTGAGGTAATCCCCCATCTGAATAAAGTTAGGGGGGTTTTTTAAGTTTTTTTTTTTTTTTTTTTTTAATCTGGAGACCTTCACTTTTGAATTAATTCTCTCCTCACCTATCTTAATATTAATCTACACCATCTGGTGATCACCAGATGATAGATGATACCCATAGTGAATACTCATGAGAGAGATTTGCATGCATTGCCTCCACTGCATGCAAATTTTATCTCATACATATTCATTCTGGATATCCTGAAAACCCGACTGGTGGGCAGGTTTGGGAACCAGTGGTGTAGAGGTATTTAATGCTTCACTTAACTGAGAGCTTACCCTTATGTGGGGGCTTTGATCATCCTGCCCCAGTGATTCTAGTTGAAAGCTCTCTTCAGTAGTTTAGCCAGTCTGCTGCTGAAAAAACCTTCTTCCCTCTGATAGATGGATATCATCTCTGCTCAGCAGTCCTTGGAAAAGCATCCCATGGTCCAGGAGGTCAAAAAGCTCTTGAAAACACCATCTGCACAGCCACATATTCAGCCAGATAGCCCTAAGCTAGTCTGGCTAGGACTGGCGGAAATAGCATTGGGATGCATGACAGCTCTGTCTTTTCATTGGAGCCAGGCCGTGCAATTTCAGTGCTGCTATTTGAATCACGTGGATCTTTGTCTAGGGAGCATTGTGCAGTTCAAACATAATCTAGTTCAACCGTGGTTTGAAGACACACAGCCCCGCGGTTCAGAGTAGCACAGAAATTGTATGGCCCGGCTTTGATGAGAGGACAGAACTGTCGTGCAACCTGATTGCATCAGGTTAGGTTGAATGTGCCCGAGGAGAGGGGGGAGCAAGTAGCTGGGTGGGAATATTGGGGGGAGGGGGGACAGAAACTGGATGGAACTTGGCCGTTTGGAGAGCAGAGCAGTAGCTGGATGTGACTGCTGATGGGGTGGGGGATTGGTTGGAACACAACAGAAGCTAGATGTCACTAGGAGGGGGAGGGGAACAAGGCAAAAATGGGACTAGGATAGGGAGGGGAACAGGGCAAAAATGGATGGGACTAGGATAGGATGTGGAACAGGGCAGAACCTGGATGTGACTCAAGTAAGGAAGGGAACAGAACAGTAGATGGATGGGACTAGGATAGGATGTGGAACAGGGCAGAACCTGGATGTGACTCAAGTAAGGAAGGGAACAGAACAGTAGATGGATGGGACTAGGATAGGATGTGGAACAGGGCAGAACCTGGATGTGACTCAAGTAAGGAAGGGAACAGAACAGTAGATGGATGTGACTGGTGGTGTAGTGGGGAGCACAGCAGAAGCAGGATGTGACTAGGAAGGGAACAGAGCAGAAGCTGGATGCGACTAGGAGGGGAAAATGAGAACAAAGCAGAAGAAAAATTGAAAGAACTGGGACTTGGTGGTTGAATGAGAGTTTGTTGGGGACAGAACAGGAAATTATGGTTGGGAGAGACTGAGAGGGAATTTGGAAGGGGGATAGTGAGGTATGTATTAGGGAATGGTGAGACTGATAGGAATTTCAAGGGGGTAGGTATGAATGGGAGTGTGTTATATGGGTTAGGAGTATAAGTGAGTGTGTGAAATGGAGTGTAAGAGAAAGGGGATTTGGGATTTTGCCAGGTATTTGTGATCTGGATTGGCCACTGTTGGAAACAGGATGCTGGGCTTGATGGACCTTTGGTCTTTCCCAGTATGGCAATACTTATGTACTTATGATACGTAGAAGCCGAGACATAGTATGAATGACCTGGATTACTGGAGTGAAAAGATACAGGGGTACTGTGGAGGGGTATGAGAGAGGGAGGGGTTGAATGAGGATGGAAATCAGATTAAAAATTTGGTGAAAGAGAGGCAATAGGAGATAGAAAAATAGCCTGGAAGCAAGAGAAGGAAGGAGAGACGGGAATGGAGCTGGGTCTGGTGAGATTAAGGCTATCTTGTATTTCTAATGTCTGATAATGTCTTCTGTTATACCACTACCCTGTATTTCATGACCATGTAACCCAAAATCCTTCTGTAAAACCAAATGTATATCCTCTTCTCATTTCCAGTATCCATGATATATTGTAAGCCACATTGAGCTTGCAAAGAGGTGGGAAAACGTGGGATACAAATGCAGTAAATAATAAATAAATAAGGGGTGTGAGAATGAGTACGAAGGATGGAAATGGGGTTCTATTGAGTAGCTGAAACAGAGAAAATAGGAAACAGGGGAAGAAGAGAGACAAAGGAGACAATGGGAATCCTGCAGAGTGGATGAGAGGGAGATAGGAAAAACTGGTAGGGAGAGGAGTGAAAAGAGTGAGACTAAGGACTTGGGGTGGGGAGAAACAAAGTGAGTGTATTGCGTACTCAACCCCTGTCAGTTCCTCCCCCCTCTTCAAAGATCTTGCAGTTCCCTCCCTCCCCCCAGTCCCCCTGTGCCTTAAAATCACATCCAGCCTTTTCCCAGGCAATGGCAGCGGCTCTCATAGGCTGGCAGACTTCTACGGTCTGTACCCTGAAAATGGCAGATACAAATCAAGGTCAGGTAGACATATAAAATAGCACATATGCGTTTATCTTGTTGGGCAGACTGGATGGACCGTACTACAGGTCTTTTTCTGGGCTAAGGTAGGAGGGCTTCCTGTTTCCTCATGATCGGAAGCTGTTTGCTCTTTCGCAGAGATGGGCAGCCAAAATATTTTCGTTGTGTGTCTTTTCTGGGAGTTTTCATCATGTTTATGTTCATTTGGCCATTTTGTTCTCACGAGTGATGTTCTTTCAAAGGAGTGTGCCCTAGTTGAAAAGAAAGCACACTTTTTTCCTGATAGTGTGCTTGTGCATAATGGTTCACACATACGTGATGGTTTGTGCATATATAGTGGTTCCACTAGGCAAACTATTGGGGGAAAAGTGTCTGCTCTTTCTAAAGAGTGTGCACTATTATCTGAAAATGAAAAAATGTCATATTTTTTTCTGTTCATTTTTATTTGTTAACGACATGCACTGATTCACAGACCCATGCTGACTGCCACTATTGGGTACTAGGTGGTTTCTATAAAAACATTCATTATAAAACAAAACAAAAATATGCAGAATAATAAATGTACAACAAGAACCTTACACCATCACTCAACAATCATAATGGAAGTCCAGAGGGAAGAGACACAACATTGACTCTGGGATCCAACGTTGAATCTGTGATCCATTGACTGATTACGGGACTCCATTTGTGGTTCCCTCTGAGCTGAGCGGGAGTCCGTCACCTACAGACCGCAAAACCTGGATATTCAATACCGAATCCTGGACATGACATTGAATATCCAAGAATAATTACGGTAGCAGTCAGCAGAATGCTCACTGCCACCGGCTGGATATTTACCCCTTTTATACTGCATATACCTAAAATGTTCAATGTGGGTTACAGAAAAGATGCTAGGAATACTAGGAATTAACAGCCTTAGCATACAAATTTCTGAAATAGAAACATATTCAAAACTTTCTGGAACAATCTATTATGAGATGATTATTTAATTTCAATCGGCAACTCATTCCACAGTTTAGCTGCTGGATAAGAAAATGATAAAGTTAACATACTTAATCCCTTAAAGGTTGAAAAATGAAAATTTAAACCAAATTTAAGGGAGTGTACATCACATCAACCAGATGTTATAATCATAGCATACATGTATGGGGGTGGGGGACATCCCTGAACTCTTTCAAACTTTTGTACCAAGCACAGCAAACATGCTGCAATATTTTGTCCAGTTTGCAATTTCATGTGCAAGGTCTCCTGGCAGCCCACATACAACACATTATAGTAGTCCAACTGAAATAATATCAAACATTGGACCACGAATCCAAAATGATCAAATCAAGACAACCATGAACACTCCTCAGTTTTCTCAGCATATTTCCCAGCCACCTTTGTGATACTTTCAGACCTTTCTGGCACTTCCTAATCAGAAACAAAGCACGGCCTTTTTTTTTAACGTTCTGGTGATAGTGCACTACAGGTTGGGCTCTTTCTGTTCCTTCCTTTGCAAAACAATCTAATCTCTTATTCTGCTTCACACCCCATTGTCAATATTAAATAACTAGTAAACAGAATCTTAGTAACTTGCGCTGACTGATGGCAAATTTTCACCTGTTTTCCTGCTTATGGTCATTTTCCAAATGAGATGAAAAGAGGGTAGTTTTGAACTGGTGGGAGGAATGAACTGTTCTGTCTCCAACAGTAACCCGTGAGGTGGAACACTTTAATTTATTCATATAACTTTAATTGCAGTTTCCATTGTGAATATTGTCTATGCTCATAAAACAGATCCCAGGTGCTGCACATCAGACAATATTGAAACTGTATAGCAGTGAATGTATATGACGCTTTGATAAATTTGATGGAGTAGGTTTTCAGCCTAGCCTTAAAGGTGCTCAAAAATAGAATTTTAATTTCTTGAAGGTAAAACATTACAGAAGGATTGTGTTTACAGAAAATGCTCTGAGATTTCACTTATGTTTCTCCTGTTTGCAGAAGAGTAGGCAGAAGTCCATTTTGGGAGGGGGGCCCGGGGTGGATTGGGGGGGGGGGGGGGCATGCATGTCCTCTCATTTCTTCTCCCCCAACCACCCTGCTGGTATTAAATCCTACATTTGCGAAGCAGTCTGCTTGCCAGGCCCACTCCTGTGCTGCCTGAGCAGCGGGGAGGTTGGTGGTGTGCTTCAGCCACTGATACTGGCACGTCTGCATATGCTCAGTTCATGCTGCTGAACTAAATACGCATGGGAACATAGGAGCCACCTTTTCAAAATTATTGGGGGTGCTAAGCCCAATGGAAATAACCCTTCCCTGGACACATACAAGGAATTTTCTCAGTATTGGGGGTACTCATGCACCCACAAAGCCGGCTCCTATGCATGGGAGTGCTGGCATCAGCGTCTGAGGTGGGTCGCCAACTTCTTCACTGCTCACGTAGTCCAGGAGGGGGCTTGGAAAGCAGACTACTTCAGCTGGTGGTGCTTGGGCATCCCCACTAGTCACTCCATAGGTGCCACAATTTTGGCCTGAGCCTATAAAGGCTGAGGTCCCCCTCCCCCCATGGTTACACCACTTTGTCCTCATCTCTCACATACTACTGTCCTGCTGCACGGTAGGGATGGACAGTCAGAAAATTTTCTGTTCATGTCCATTCCATGTCACTTATGGAAATATGTGTTTTATTCAGGTTTTTTTGGCCATTTTGTTGGTTTGTCAGTTTCCATTAATAGTGCAAACTCTTTGGAAATAATATGCACTATGAGGAAAGAGGGTGCACTATTTCAGAGAGATGGCACACACTTTTCCTGATGGAGAAACCTGGGTGCACAAGATTGTGCACGTACAGTACTGTAGTTCACACATGCTTGGTGGTGAAACTATCAGGAAAGAGTGTTCACTCTATCTGAACTAGTGTACCCTTTTTTCTAAAGGAAAAGTCCATAGACAATTATTAAATTGACTTGGGAAAATCCACTGCTTGTTTCTGGGATAAGCAGCATAAAATGTATTGAACTTTTTCGGAATCTTGCCAGGTATTTGTGACCTGGATTGGCCAGGATGCTGGGCTCGATGGACCTTTGATATGTCCCAGGATAGCAATGCGTATGTACTTACGTAAGATCAGTGCCAGACATGTAGAGATGGAAGGGAACAAGACAAGTGGAGAAAGAAGAAATGGAAAAGAATTTAGGAAAAGACTGATATGTGGATAGTGGAAGAGATACTGAGAGCAGCCCAATTTGTAAAATGAACGCTCAGACAACAAAAATAGAAAATAAGAATATTTTTTTTGTGCTTTCCCTATTTTGTAGCAAGCAAGGATCGGTCTGTGTTCTGCATGTGCAGCTGAGGTGAAGTGTTCTGCTAGCATGTAATAATCGCTGTGTAGGAATCTGTAACAGTCTAGCTTGTTCTAGGTTCCCAGTAGTAGATGTACTGGTGTTCTAGGGCCCAGTGTAATGTTTTTATAACATTGTCGGTATTCATAGGAGGGTTAGGGCTAGTATGGTGTCATAAGCTTCTTATATAAATTTTGAGTGACTTTTTGCAGGGTCTTGTGTTATTTTGAAAAGTGTCTGCCCTTTTTGAAAGCATATAGCACAAACAGTGGGCCAACAGATGGTGTGACCCGCTGTTTGTGCTGTCTGTTCTGGTGTGGATCCAGTTAGCCTCTTTGTGCCCTTTTCGAAAGCAGGCTCTGGGGCAAGGGGCTTGGCACCCATAATAAAAATGCTCAGGACTAGAGGTTTCCCCATCCTGTAGTTTCCATACAAACGACAACAGTCTGCTTTAAACAACGTTTCTGGCAGTGGAAGGAGCATGTGCTGTTCCTGAGGTGATAATCACGTTTTGAATATGTTTTTTATAGTGTGTTGTAAAGGGATTAGCTCCATTGTTGGAGAATATTGTGTTTGTGATATAAAAATGGAGGTGCAGGGTTTATATTGAGATTCTCTCCAATCCTGGAGAGAATCGAGGCTTTATTCCCACAAAGAATAATTTGTTCAATGTTTGGGGGGGGGGGGGGGGGGGGGAGAGAGGTTATCAGTTATAACTGTGTTTGTTTTTACCGGGTACCTAGAACTGAGGGGAGGGTTTCTTTATGTGTAGGAGGTCATGGTGTCTTATATTGCTAATTTAAAAAGGGGGAGAAGAGAAGAAAGGGGTATGATGTGTGGAAATGTCATTTTGGCTTGCTTGCCCCCCTGTTCCAATCCCAACATTTTCTGTCTAGAGACGCCACTGAATTCAAGGCTCAATATGGAAAAATAAAATTGCACTGTAACGAATGCCTTAGGGTTATGAATTGTAGCTTTTACTAAACTGAAACACAGTTTAGCCCGATAGAGGGAAAGTTTTTGTACTTTTAGTTCACAGTAATCAAGTGCAGCTGTCATAGACTGATGCAGGGAGGAGAGAAGGAATGGAGACTACACACTAGCATGATTTCCATGCACCTACAGCAGGATTTTAGGTACAGCATGATGCAGGGCATAGAGTTTTACAGTGTTGCAAAGCTAAAATAATTCCTGGTCTTATGATAGTTTATGGTACTCAGTGAACAAGGATGCTCCGACTGACCGGTGTGAGGGTCAGCAGATGAGCGAGCCCCCTGCAGGAAATCACACAGCCATCCTCTTCTCTTCTAGAACTGCTCTATTGTTGCACATTTGCTGCCCTTTGAATTCTGACAGCTGATCTCGCCACATAACATCAAAATGTACTAGCAAACCTGTGAAGAAGACCTTAACAATACTGTCCAAAACTCTTTAATTTTGGTTATAACCACCATGTGTGCAGAAAAGTACCCTCTGCTGGGTAATCCCTCCCAACTATCATTTGAAGCCCCTAGACCCCTGATGGCGAACCTATGACACGCGTGTCAGCGCCACAGTGTGGTCTGCCCTCCCTCCTTGCTCCCGGAAACTAACCTTAAAGCATCCTTTCACGTCGCAGCAAGCAGCAGCAGGGCAGGTCACTCCTTCCTTCCATGTCCCGCCCTCGCCTGACGTAACGTCCGCGAGGGCGGAGCACAGAAGGAAGGAGGAGAGGTCTGCCCTGCTGCTGCTTGCTGCGACATGAAAGGAGGCTTTAAGGTTAGTTCTGGGCCCGGTAGCGGGTGGAGGGGGGGCCCGGCGACCTCGGGTGGGCAGCGATCTCGGGTGGGGGGAGGGCCGGGGGCGGTCCTAGTAGCAGTGATTTTTCTCGAAGTGACACACCACCGAGTTATGCTTGGTTTTTTGGCGAATTTTGACACACCAAGCTCAAAAGGTTGCCCATCACTGCCCTAGACAATTGTTGTAAGTTTAGATGCAGACATATGTGATGTATATATCGCTGTGTAAGAATTATTATTATTACACTTGTACCCCGCGCTTTCCCACACAATGCCTATTGGACTGCTAATTTGCTGGTTTACAGCAAATAAAGGTATAAAAAATACTTAACTGAGAGAATGAGGGCCGTTTAATACAGTGGGGGAAATAAGTATTTGATCCCTTGCTGATTTTGTAAGTTTGCCCACTGACAAAGACATGAGCAGCCCATAATTGAAGGGTAGGTTATTGGTAACAGTGAGAGATAGCACATCACAAATTAAATCCGGAAAATCACATTGTGGAAAGTATATGAATTTATTTGCATTCTGCAGAGGGAAATAAGTATTTGATCCCTCTGGCAAACAAGACCTAATACTTGGTGGCAAAACCCTTGTTGGCAAGCACAGCGGTCAGACGTCTTCTGTAGTTGATGATGAGGTTTGCACACATGTCAGGAGGAATTTTGGTCCACTCCTCTTTGCAGATCATCTCTAAATCATTAAGAGTTCTGGGCTGTCGCTTGGCAACTCGCAGCTTCAGCTCCCGCCATAAGTTTTCAATGGGATTAAGGTCTGGTGACTGGCTAGGCCACTCCATGACCCTAATGTGCTTCTTCCTGAGCCACTCCTTTGTTGCCTTGGCTGTATGTTTTGGGTCATTGTCGTGCTGGAAGACCCAGCCACGACCCATTTTTAAGGCCCTGGCGGAGGGAAGGAGGTTGTCACTCAGAATTGTACGGTACATGGCCCCATCCATTCTCCCATTGATGCGGTGAAGTAGTCCTGTGCCCTTAGCAGAGAAACACCCCCAAAACATAACATTTCCACCTCCATGCTTGACAGTGGGGACGGTGTTCTTTGGGTCATAGGCAGCATTTCTCTTCCTCCAAACACGGCGAGTTGAGTTCATGCCAAAGAGCTCAATTTTTGTCTCATCTGACCACAGCACCTTCTCCCAATCACTCTCGGCATCATCCAGGTGTTCACTGGCAAACTTCAGACGGGCCGTCACATGTGCCTTCCGGAGCAGGGGGACCTTGCGGGCACTGCAGGATTGCAATCCGTTATGTCGTAATGTGTTACCAATGGTTTTCGTGGTGACAGTGGTCCCAGCTGCCTTGAGATCATTGACAAGTTCCCCCCTTGTAGTTGTAGGCTGATTTCTAACCTTCCTCATGATCAAGGATACCCCACGAGGTGAGATTTTGCGTGGAGCCCCAGATCTTTGTCGATTGACAGTCATTTTGTACTTCTTCCATTTTCTTACTATGGCACCAACAGTTGTCTCCTTCTCGCCCAGCGTCTTACTGATGGTTTTGTAGCCCATTCCAGCCTTGTGCAGGTGTATGATCTTGTCCCTGACATCCTTAGACAGCTCCTTGCTCTTGGCCATTTTGTAGAGGTTAGAGTCTGACTGATTCACTGAGTCTGTGGACAGGTGTCTTTCATACAGGTGACCATTGCCGACAGCTGTCTGTCATGCAGGTAACGAGTTGATTTGGAGCATCTACCTGGTCTGTAGGGGCCAGATCTCTTACTGGTTGGTGGGGGATCAAATACTTATTTCCCTCTGCAGAATGCAAATAAATTCATATACTTTCCACAATGTGATTTTCCGGATTTAATTTGTGATGTGCTATCTCTCACTGTTACCAATAACCTACCCTTCAATTATGGGCTGCTCATGTCTTTGTCAGTGGGCAAACTTACAAAATCAGCAAGGGATCAAATACTTATTTCCCCCACTGTATATCATTCTTTAATTACTTAGGGGGGGTCATATAAAGATCTAGTATAATAGGTTGCACAGAGGTGTGAATAATTGGAACCACTTTATGCGCACTGAAACAAAATATTTCTTCACGAAGGAAGGTTCTGGAACAGCTGCTATTGAAACTTAGCAAAAAGCATGATCACTAAGATTTAAAAGACAGGCTTCATTGTGTTATTGATGCAGTCTGCAACATGGCACTGTTGCTGTTAACAAAAGACCCATTGTTACCTCCTAAGAAAGTTGTTGCATATCGGGAATGTGTAAACAGCATAGCCCAGGAGTGACTAGCATGTTTAGATGGGATGGATATTTTCAAACAATTGTGTTTCTGTGTTATATCTTGAGTTTTAGTTGAGCAGGTCATATCTAACTGGAAAAGGATATTTCACTAGAAAGTGTGTTACGTTGGCCAAAAACAAATATTTTCTCTGACCTCAACTGCTGTTTTAAATCTTTGACTTGCAACATGTGGTAGTTACCCATTAGTTTGGTCAGCAAGCACTTAAAAAAAAAATCCTGTTCTCCACGAAAAGCTAGAAATATCCCAGATTATTATGAGGAGCACAGAGCCAAATTGAGATAAAACAGACTATTTTCTTGGAGACCAGTGTTTTCTGTTGTGAGAAATATAAATATTAGATTTTCCCATCATTACAGGGTCAAGAAGCAGCCACAGGAGGGAAGGGCATTCGGGCCCAATTGCGTAGCTGGCTGTGTTAGCATGAAGGCAGGCCCTGACAGTGGGATGTCTGTACTGGTCTGTTATCTCTAGACATCCTGTATGGAAGGTGCTGTGTATGGTCTTCAGGAAGGGGGAGGCTGGTTTGGCCTATGAGAGAGGGGTTAATGCATTTGGGGGGTAACGTTATAACAGGATGTCTAGGTGAGAAATCCAAAATGGCACCTGTTTTATAAAGGTAACGGGGGTGGCTATGAGTGTTTATTTTTTATTTTTATTTTTGTTACATTTGTACCCCGCGCTTTCCCACTCATGGCAGGCTCAATGCGGCTTACATGGGGCAATGGAGGGTTAAGTGACTTGCCCAGAGTCACAAGGAGCTGCCTGTACCTGCAGTGGGAATCGAACCCAGTTCCCCAGGACCAAAGTCCACCACTCTAACCACTAGGCCACTCAATGTGGTCGCGTAGGCTTCTGTTTCTGTGAGTCTGACGTCCTGCACATAAGTGCAGGACGTCAGACTCACAGAAACAGAAGCCTGCGCAGCCACGTTGCTGATCTACAAGGGCAGGCTTCTACACGGAATGTTGCTGGTGGAATAGCAACATTAACATTCCATGTAGAATCTCAAATAGTAGCAACAGAATCTCCAATAGTAGCAACATTCCATGTTGTTGTTACATTTGTACCCCGTGCTTTCCCACTCATGGCAGGCTCAATGCGGCTTACATGGGGCAATGGAGGGTTAAGTGACTTGCCCAGAGTCACAAGGAGCTGCCTGTGCCGGGAATCGAACTCAGTTCCTCAGTTCCCCAGGACCAAAGTCAACCACCCTAACCACTAGGCCACTCCTCCACTCTGAGCACCTAGAACCAGCCCTCAATAGCATTCAGATTCACATGCATAAATGTACACCTTCTCCAAAGGTGGTTTGAATGTGTGCATGGAGCAGCAAACAGGAAAAACTCCCACGACAATCCAAATGAACCAACAGGAGTAGAGGCTGACCACAGACAAAGCCAACTCGGGAGATAGTGCCTGGATTGCTTGCACATAGGATAGGACCCGTGTTTCGGCATGACAAAACACCTGCCTCAAGGGTCACATATAGTATTCTAAAAAGACATATAAATGTGTCATATGTGTGTGACATAATATAAAAAGATATTGTATTTAAATAAAT